>NW_009952047.1:1067131-1070407 GCF_000747805.2 Chaetura pelagica
TTCCTGCCTACTAGGGGAGAAGAACTTTGAAACTTATTTTACTTTATTTCCTGGCAAAAATATTATTTTATATGACCTTTTTGTCTTAGCTTTTTTTAGAAGACATATGAGACATTGAATGGGTCTTTAAAAGTTTCCATGAAATGCTTCGAATCCAGTAAACTGTTGAGAAAAATCAATGAAAACATCAATTTAAAAGAATCCATTCTTTGTCCAGGGGAAAACATGTAACTGTGTGAAGACACCTCCACTTTATTCCAGCCAGTGCAATTCTGACAAAGGACTCCTAGGGTAGATTTATATAAATCTCAGTTCTCTATATGTCATGAAATGAAATACTATTTTACAGAATTCCTCTTCACCTGAAGATTTTTGTGCATTTTTTTATAAGTGAAGAAACATGGAACAAAAGAAGAGGATAAGTCTCTAGACTTGGTCTCACCAATATTTTACAGATAAATTCAGCATATTGTAGACAAATATAATGGCTTAGACTGAAAGGTGTTCCTGCCTTTTTATAAATTAAACATGACAATAGGTGACCTGATTATGCAAAAAAACACAAGAGTGTAAGCCAAAATAATACATGTCAGAGAAAGAAAAAAATTAGGGGGGGGGGGAAAAAAAAAAAGAGAGAGAGAGCAAAGCTGCAGCCTCTTCTCATGTTTGAAGCAATTCTTCCTGAAGCAACACTCTATGTTGGCATTGAAGGCAATATAATAATTGCTTGAATTACTGATAGCTTGGTTATTTCTTCAGTTCCACTTCACACAGCCAAGTAGCATGCAGACACTCCTTTCTTTGAATAACAAGTGAGAAAGATGTGAATATTCAAAGGAAAGAAACATCCCCTGATGGACTGTGATTCTAAAACAAATGTTATGCAAGATGGAATTGTTGTTTTGCTTAGCTTTGTTTACTCCATCTAGTAAATATCCTGAGACATACAAAAAAAAGATGCTTGAGAAACATAGTGCAGCAAATGAACCTGGCATGAACTCGCTTTTTCAGACATAAAATGTCTGAAATGTCTGAACGTCTGCTTTTGTCCTGCAACCACTGGCAACTCACATTAAAATACTTTGAGACTAGAGCCAGGGTTTGGATGTCACCCTGATTATCAGCAAGCCCCTTCCATTTCAACCTGATTTGTAAGTATATATCTCTCTCTCTCTGCTTCTCTCTCTCTTCCTTAAAATTAGATTGTTATCACTCTGAAATGATCTCACACATCTTTGTTGAATAAAGATTAAAGAACAAGGCTAGAGGGAGAAGAGAGAAAATGTGTTACAGAGCAGCAGTGGTAAGAGTATATTGCTACCAAGATCAACTTTACTGACAGGGCCACTATGGAGAGGCCAAGACATGATCTGCAGTTCTGTGGATAAAAACGAAGACTGGCAGTCTTCTGCACAGTGAGCTCTCATGGTGAGGCATCAGTCAGGTCTTCCTTCTGCCAGAAGCTGTGCTTAAGTACCTGTGCCTGTCTGCAACCTTTTGCAGAGGGACAAAGGGACTGCCTCAGTGGCACTTCCATTTCAAGGATCTTTGAATTTCTTGTATTTACTGCTACAGCATGAAAGGCCAATTTGTCTACTGCTTAGACTTACTGCGTAGGTCTTATTTATAAAAACCTGCATCTATGTCTTTATTTTTACTCATGTAGCAATCAGCCAACATGTCTCAGTAACCATATGTTTGTACAGACAACCGGTACAGGCACAAAGCTTTTAATGACAAGTGTTTCCTTCTTCCTTTTTCTGAACAAACCTCACCCTTTATTTTTTTAGAACGTGTCCTGGACTGGCAATATTTGAAAACCTGGCTTCAAAATTACAAATCTATTTCAACCTTCTTAAAAAAGTGAACCAGCATTGACAGATACCTCTTTGTTTCTCAGCAACAGCACACTCAAAGCTCCTAGCTGTAGTTTCAGGTGGCTGCAGTCACGCAAATCACATACTAGTTAGTTAGTGAGTAAGGTGTGGAAACGACTAAGAAAAAGTGCATGTCTCCTTTAATGATTTTGCTTTCATGTTGCAAAATGAATAAAAAACTAGGAAAATATATAAGGTATGTTTTAGTTTGTATTTGTTTCCCATGTGGACTGCTGCTGTGACCTTGTTCACTGGGTCCTAGGAAGACAGTCTGCAAGACCAGAAATAGAAAAAAAAGATAGAATATAACCACATGAAAACATAATTTGTGCTAGAAATAATAATCTTACTCCTTAGTCTCACTTTATACTGAATCCTAAATGCCCATATATTGTATCATAGAATCATAAAATCATATGGATTGGAAGGGACCTCTGAAAGTCATCAAGTCCAACTCCCCCACTGCAGCAGGAACAATCTTTGCTATTGTAGCCTATAAACAAAGGGGTGTTTTGGCTTGAACTACTTCCCTATAGCTGTCGGAGCTGACCAGCCCTTGAGCTTTTGGTGGGTGCTTTGCTTTAGCCTTCTGATGCCACAGTTCTGGCAGACCCTTCTCAAGGCCACCAGGGATGGAAAGTGACAACACAGAACACCCATCAGCCTGGGTATAGAATGTTGCAGTCTGCTCACATCATGGTGAGATTATAGATAAAACATTTTGTCTCCGTGGGGAGGACAATTACCAAAATAAGCAGATAGCATTACAGTCTAGCAAGTTCTGCATGTTAAACTCCTAGGTATGAATGTGGCTCCTGTATGGAGTTAGGGTGGGAAGGGACAGTAAAGAAAAGAGCGTAGGCCTTCTCCAGCTTAGAGATATACATAATTTTATTCTGATGTTTCCAGAAGTGTTAGATTGCCTCTTATGCTGATGTCTATCAGGGCTTATTTTCTTGAAATCTTTCCTGTTGTTTGCTTCAGTTTTCATGTCTTAAGTAGGACAGCAGCTTGGCTGCCAAAAATGTAGGGTGTATTTTCTGTCTTTTATCACAGCAGATGAGCAATTATCTGCTGGGCCTAAATGTGTGGCAGAGCTGACCTAAGCAAAAGCCTTAAAATGGCATGAAATCAGTAATCAGGAAAGCTGGTGACCAGTAGAGCAAAGAATTAAAAAAAAATAAATAATCAAATAGAGTGATTGTTGAATACTCTCCTGGTAATTTCTTTCAAGAAAGAAACAGAATTGAAGTAGAAACAAGAGTCACAGGGGCGCAGGCCACAGAAAACTTGTCCTGTGAGAAGCAGGTTGTGTTTAGTCTTGTCAAATAAAGCCTAAGATGCAATATAATGGTTTCTAACAATCTTATGTGTCCCCAACACAGCTCAGGGAGGGAAA
>NW_009952047.1:1070642-1078093 GCF_000747805.2 Chaetura pelagica
GGAAAGAGCTATCTGAGCTGAAGGATGTTACTAGATGCACTGTCGCCACAGCAATATATGCTGCCATCAATACATTTAAATTTTAAATTAGAGCATTTTTAACCTGTGAATAAGCTCAGGTCTGGGATTGCCATTCCAGAAGGAGAGTGCATGAAGGAACTGTGCAGAAGGGAACTTCTTCTAAGATGACTGATCACTTAATTTAAAGAATTAAGATGCAGTTGCCTCCAGTAATGCAAGAAAGTACTTGCTGACTCTCGCCAGCCCTGATATTTTTAGCTTCTCCTAGATATTTAGGAGTATGTTGCTTTTCTGCAGCAAATACTTGCATTTTCTGACACAGGCAAGAGCAGAGTAAGGAAAGCACTCATTTCACTCATGGTCTTCAGATCCTGCTGATGTGACTATGTTTGTTCTCCTCAATATAAACAGCCCCTCAAAATCTGGCAAATTTCTCAGCACTTCTCACATGAACTTCTGAAGATGAAACTCACTTTCACATTGCACAAAGACTTCTGACCCTACAGTAATGCTCAGCCTTTGAATTTTCAATTAACTGTTGCTTTCATTTTCTGATCAGACGTAAAACACAAGGTGCATGCTGGTCTGTTTGCACCTCACCTTTCATCTGTGCCATCCCAACCAGTGCTGTGCTCTTACAGAAAGCCAAGGGCCAGGCATGGCTCTGTTCATTCACTGGGATGAACCTCAGTTGTTGCTCTTAAAACTTGCTTTATACACAATGCTGACACTCATGGTTTGCTACCTTCACCCTCACAGGAAGTTGTTTCTCTAAGGATTTGAAAGAATAATTGTTGTGTCTCACCAAATTGAGTACTCCCAAAATTAAGAAACATTGTGACAAAAGCCTGTAAATTGAGAGGATCACTCATACTCCTCAGCCCACGCCAAAAAGAAAAAATACTTTCAGGGCATTGCACCATTGTTACCTTTTCAGAACATATACAAAAAGTATTTAAAACAAAACAAAGCAAAACAAACAACAAACAAACAAATAAATAAAAGGATTTAAACAAATATTTTGCTGTGTTGTAGAGTGACTATAAATCAGAAAATGCAGGCTTGCATTCATCTGATTTACTAAGGAAATTTTCCATCTCTCTTAGACTTCAAATCAACTGTCTAGCAATTGCAAATGTGAAGAGACTCATAACAACTGCAGAAAGATGAGGAACAGAGAAAGAATGGTCTTTTAAAACTTATTAAAATCATCATAATACTAATGATGAATAATCACCAAAATAATAATAATAATGAAATAAGAGTTGATGTTAACAGCACAATAATAACAATCCCTCCTCTCTTTCACATGGACTCACCCATAAAGGAATAATGGGGAATTGCACAAACTCATCAAAGAAATGACATATACTATGAAAAATTTCTTATTAGAGGCTGAGTTGTTAACTCTTTTTTTATATATATTTCCTTATGTAACTCTGTTTTCACGTGACAAGTTTTAATGGTTTGTAACTGGTGGTTTTCCAAGTAGGCAAGCTCAAATTTAGTGGATGAAAAATAAGTAAGCACTTTGGAAAACTAGAGCAAAAAAATAAATAAATTGTTGAATCCTTGTTAAAAACGAGCAAATAAATAATGATTGGTCAGATCTCTTTTTTCTTAAATAGAATGCATGAAAATATTCAAGTCTTACCCACCTTAGGAGTATGAAAATCCTCAGAATCAGAGTTTGTGTTTGTTCTGTGAACAATTACCAGACCTTTGCACTGAAGACCTTTCCTGGTTCTATTCTACTGGTTTCGCAGAGTCAGAAAACTTCTCATAAGTGACTGAGCACCACCCTCCAGTCTGTTCAAGTAAACTTTATTTCTATGACTTTATACAATGTAGTGAAGACAAATGGCAAAGCTGTCTACTGCGTGGTAAAAGATGTGTGTGGGTAGCATCAAGAGAAAAGCAGAACAAAACTGATCTGCCTCTGCTGAAGAAGACACATTGCCCCACGATAAGGGAGGACTGGCCTTTGTAAGATAAGGAGTCTGCTTGTGTGGAGGTGAAGTGGTATGTGCTTGGTAGAAATCAGAACACAAATTGCTGAAAGGGAAGATTAAAACTGGCCTTGTGAGGAGGAGAAGACAAGCAGAATGCTGCAGGGATATCCACATGCTCACTAAGAAAATGTGTCTTCTCAAACCTTGAAGAGAATGAGATTCACCAAATATCTCAAATATTATGCTTTTATGAAATACTGAAGTAAGTGTTCTCTGCTACTTTTTTCTTGGTGCAGCTGAATAGGGAACTTCTGTTTCTATTATTTGTTTTTTATTTTATATATATGTAAAAAATCAACAGCTAAAGCAACAAAACAAAGTCTACAGAAGGATAACATATATAAAACTAAAGATTCCTGAGGGGGGGCCAATTTAATTTTGATACTTTACTGCTGATGGACTATTATAACTTCATATGGCAGTGCCTCTTCCGTTGCATTCAGTTAAGATAGCAAATGTCATGCAAGTATCAATTTCTTTCTCATTAGTGTTTTGCCTAACCTATCACATTTACATTTATTTGTAAACTTCTATTTGCTATTCCACTGTATCAGTTATTATGTAGTGAGAGAGAAAAATCTCCCCTACAATCCCATAAATTAAAGATGTTGTCCCAAACGGGCCATCTTCTCTCCCCCCACATAAGATTACACAAAATGCTTTTCAAGACAGCAAAACAAGAATGATGTATTTTTGCTGATTTAGCCAAGGATGGACTGCACCAGGCCTCTTGCTCTACCAGATAAGTCCACAGCAAGAAAAGAACATAAAAGTTATGATAACTGGCAGAAAAATGGACAACAGGTAAAAGCCTCTGACAGAGTATGTATGTGGCCAGTGCTAATTGGATAGTTTGAACAGTGGTACTTTGCTCAAACAGTGATTTCTGGTCTCTGAAAGGGCAAGTTCTGCAGACTGGGGCTCTCTGCCTGCCCGGGAGGAGACCCTGCTGCAGGACCAGAAACCCCTGAAACGCCAGCCCCGCTGTCCGGGGAAGCCAAGAGGGGGGCACCTGTACCCGCTCTGCAGGGAGCTGGCCTGTCCCCAAGGGAACGCTGCCAAGCCCTGCCGGTCAGAAAGAAGTCGCATCCCAGGAACCACACAGTACGGAAGGGTCAACGCGCGCAAACACACACACACACACACACACACACACACACACACAAACATTCACTCTCTAACTTTCATGCCAGGCTCAATTCCTACCCTTTTACTCCATTGATTCCACACCTCTCCCACGGAGTGCACATTTAATAAGACCATAGTACCTTTGAATTATTTTCCTGATATATACCTAGTCTACCTCTCCTGAACCTTAGTCTCTTAGTTTGCACTGGTTAATTCGTAATCTAAACATTGGTCGTGGTGAAGGTGATATTCTAATCTCCACTCTAAAACACAATCCTGCAGCGGCCATTCCTCTGTGAGAGGCAGCGCCACGTGTGACCCTCGGGTTCATTCACAAAGTCCCCCACACTGGGGGGGAGTCACAGAAGCACTGACAGCCAGTAGCCCTCGGCATCAGCTCGCGACATGTATTTAGGATGTGTATTCAAGGTCCAAATCCCAGAAAACACTAATTTTCCTCCTCTTTACTCAAACCAAATGAGTGTGTTTTGTTTGGAGAGTAGATCAGAAAAGAAATGGGGGAGGGGGGAGGAGAGAGGTCTGGTTCCCAGAGGATTTATGCTCTAGTATCAGATCTTCAGGTTTGGGGTTTTTTTAATTCTGGACATAAGAAAGAATTAATAATTCATAGACTATACTAATGGCTGAGTTAAAACTTCAACAAGTTGATGTTACAAAACTGTCAACACTGTAGCAGCTCCTGCCTTCTTTAATTTCGGCTGCTTCTGATGAAGTGCAGGAAAATGTCTTATTGATGTGCAGTGTTACCAATTATCTGACAGAGCCAGAGTGTATTTCCAGCTAATCAGAAAAAAGAGCTCAGAATTAAATCTCCCATGTGAAGCTCATCATTTACATATTTATGATTCAGAAATTATAATAAGGCTAATGAGAAACTCACATGGTGCCTTTAAAAGTCAAGCTAATCTTCCTGTTAATTTTCAACAGATAAAGCCTCCCTGGTACACAGCAGTCAAAAGATAAAGTCTGCTGATTACAGTTTAGTTTAATTAAACATTAGAAGTTATTTGTGTGGATCCATACATGCTTTGCATCAAGGGTTTCGTTACATAAGCTGGAGCTTTCTCAAGAGAAGAAGTGAATGGACAGGGGCAGGCTGCTAAAAAAAATCATACAGGAAAAGTTAGTTATGCTTCCATGTGGGTTTAAGTAAAAGATGCAAAAAACTCAGAAAACCTGTAAAACTCTTTTTAAGACCCCTGTTCAGCAGCTGCCAATTGCACACAATCTGCTGGACAGATGACACATCTTGAACTCCTGGTGGTGGCCATTCAGCAGATCTCCACCTCGAGTCTGAACATCTTTACCAACCCACCTGCCCACCACTGGTCATTGTGAAAAACAGCTCTCCAGAGGCCACTGTGGTTGTTTATGCGAAAACTGATATTTTCCATGTGTTAATAACACAAGCTTCAGCAACTTGTGGGCATCTAACTTACTCAACAGTGGATACAATTTTCAGATGCTATATGATCTGCCATCATTGCTGATGGTGTTTTCCTGGCACGCCATGATTGTCATACATGCCTTTAACCATAAAAATACAAAGTGAAAACTTGGCTGTCTAGCAAATCTCCCAGAAGAGGTCTTTAAATTTCCATGTTTGAGGCAGGCATATGATTGTGCTTTCCAAGGCACATTTCCAAATACTGTTCCTTCACTTGGGAATAAGTATTTTTAAAGTGTGTGGTTAACACAACCACAGGGAGGAAAAAAAAACCACAACAAAAACACCACAAAGAAACCCAAAGAAACAGGAAAAGACACTCTTTGCCAGTCACATAGCCACTTGGCATTGCTTTGTGCAGTTTGGCAGTAAATGGTTTCTGTTGCCCATGTTTTGCTCACAGACAGCATTTAATATACTCATTTGTCTATGTTGCAACAATCACTTTCCCCATTGACATCACAGGGAAAGAATATTACTCCAGTGCCAGGAGAGGGCAGTAGAGTGGCAAAGGTACAGCTAGTAGTGACCTTTAATTACCTTTTTTTCCCAATATTCTCTACCCTTGACGTCCTCTCCAGTAGATAAAGAAGTGAGGTCAAGTCAAGTAACTCCTTGTAATTGTGAACCTCTTCAGCCAGAAAATGAAATTACTTTCAAAATTTATTCTCATTTCATTTTTCTCTTGGGCCAAAGTGACTGGCAGCAATTTTGTTGCAAGATATTAAGTAGTTTAAAAAATGAACAGATGCTATCAAGAGTAACTATTAACTCAATAAGGGCAGAGAAAACAATCATACTCACCTCTTTCTCTGCTGCCAGTAGTTCAGCTAAGTAGCTGAAGATCTGCAGTAGATTACACTAGTCCATGTCAAAGCTGCCGATTTCCACTTGCAATGATGAAAGGCTCTGGGCCTAATGAAGGAAAGCCTGCATCTGGCACTCACCTGCTCCGTGAAGGAGCAGACTGTGGGTTCCTTGGGCAAGCTTGCCAACAGCCAGCAGAAAGGGAGCTCTGCTCCCTGGACCCCAAGGTCAGAGAGGCAACACACCCACCTGAGCAAAGACAGGGCCCTGCTCCAACAAAGGCAACTAAATGCTCCTGTATTGCTGCTCCCTACCCCAGACACTGCAGCTCATTGTGGGAAACCCGGATACCCTTGGAGCTTCTGCAAGACGATGGGCTGCAATCAAGCAAGTGAAGCTCTCAGAACACCAGCCAGGCTTTAGGTGAAATGTTGCCATGCTTCTGCTCTTGCTGCTCCTGTGCTGCTGCTCACTGACATTTGGAATCACACTTCCCAAGTAGAGGATCCTCCAGAATCACTCAACCAAAGTTAGTAGAGATACACTCACAGAGAATTTTGCCTTTGCAGCCTTAGCTGTAGTGGATCATTTTCATTACTAACTATTCTTTTTTGTAAGTATCTGCATTTAATTAGCCTCAAATTCAAAACTTGCAGCACTGCTGTAAAGCAAATACTGAGATAGTAGTGAAGAACCAGAATAAAATAATGCACTTTTTTTTTTTTTTTTTTTTTTTTTTTCCCCTGAAAGGAATCATTCACAGCTGAAGTATCAGGGAAAGATGTTTTAAAGGGATTATGCTATAGAAAGCAACAATCTTTATTAGAGCTGCAGGTTTCTTCTGTCACTTTTCATATGTAAAACAAGAACATTAGCCAACTAAAAAACAACCTGAGGAAAAGGTTGAATGGCAAATATATTTTCCATGCTCAACAGGAAATGAACTTAAAGTTTACTTGGTTTTTGTGGGGAAATTAAAAAAAAAAAAAAAAAGTATATCAGATTTTTAGAAATTACCCGAGCTTTCAGCAGAAATTAGTAATTGTCTTGTGCAAGAAAATGTCTATGCTATTAGAAGTTTTTCATTCAAGCTGTCTGTGTTTCCCAATATATATATATATCAAGGAGTAAAAAGGGATATTTTCATAGTTGACCGAACTACGCACCTAGCTGCTGTATAAAGTTCCTTTCCTTTTGAAGTACAACCTGAAAAAGACTCAAAGAAGCAGGCTGATTTCTCCATCAGTAGTCTTGTTTTTTCTCTGCAGGCAGCTGTTTCTCACACTATCACAGTATCCTCCTCCTGCCCATCTCCTTTTTTCCTTCTCACAGCATTGCCCTCAGTATGCATTACTGGGCAGAGGAATAATTCTAATTAATTTACTGACAGAAGTTTTCTCTCTATGAAGATCAGGAATAATGCAAACCCTGCAGCAATACTCTTCTTCCTTTCCCTCCATCCTACTTGTCAAGTTTCTCAGAAAAGCTAAATATTATCTATATGGCAGAAAATAGACATGTCACCTTTAAACTTTTTTTTTTTTTTCCCTTCACTGTTTCTCTTCTAACCACAGCAGATAATAACTTCCCTCCTTTGAGCCAGTTGTCTTGCTTACCGGTTTTGGCTGAACCATATTGAGCATCACAGTTTTCATTTGTATCATACGTTGCGTGAGTGCCAGAATATAAAGGCAGCCACCTATTTTATTTCTGTGGCCTTCAAAGCTATGTAAATGTCATAGAAATTTTTATTTTTCCTTATATGTCTCCTGCTTTTTCTTCTTCGACTGATTTTGAAAATACCAAAGGTGAAGAATTTTTCAACCAAACTTAATTATAAGGAATTTTTTCACTTGGAAATTTATAAATTTAGGTTTCTATTCTTTGTGACTTACTGCCTTATCTTAACAAGAATTCCCTGTTGTAACAGCAGCGGTAAATTCTGAGAATTTCAATTTGCTTTTTGGTCAGAAATGAGAAAAGTGCTTGGATACATTTCTGTTCATCTGGCTCTT
>NW_009952047.1:1078111-1105172 GCF_000747805.2 Chaetura pelagica
CAGAGTATTTCTTTGCTGCTTGAACATCTTCTCCAGAGAATAAGTGTTTTCACCTGTAATTAGCCTAATTTCCATATCTGAGTGTCAGGCTCTGGCTGTTCCCTCCCAGTGCCACCTCTGAAGGCCTGATCTTACTGGACATTAAAGATACAGATTCTGTGGCTCTTACTCACGGAATATGCCAGCTTTGCTTTGTCTTCAGTTTTCTTCCAGTGTCTCTTTTGCTCAGGCTTGCTGGCAAGATCTCCCCACTACTCACCTGTAAAAGTGCTCTCCTTTACCATAAACAATTTTAATGATGGGGTTTTCTGAAGAGGGTTAATTAAAGACCCTGTTTCTAGTGGTCAGTCAGAGGAAAGGGAAAACTGGCTTCTTCCAACCGGCGTGCCCTTTGGCCACTTTTACACTGCTAACTCACTGCTGGGACAGTAGCACACTAACCAGCAGGTGATGTTCATTCAGCAGCTTGAGTAGAACCTTGGGAAGCTGCTGGTTATCTCACTGTGCTCTGATTTCTGCAAAGAAACTGAAATATAGTGTTTTCACAGTCAAACATGAGATAACGTTAAACAAACACAATTTAAAAAACATTAAATCACAGTTTATAAAAGTGATGTTCAGGGCTGTGACCTGAAATGACCTATTCATAATACATTTTATTGAGTTGTGTCTACCTCATTGTCAATTTATCATGTTACAAATAGTGTGACTCATGCACTCTGACTCCTCTGTGTATACACAGTTTCCTTGCAAAAATCAGAGCACTGTGAACAGAGCTGCCTGTTTCCCAAGGTTCTGCCTGTGGTGCTGAACAAGTGCCAAGTGCTGGCTGGGGTGCTGTTGTCCTGCTGGTGAGCTGGCAGTGCAGAAGTGTCCAGCAACCAGGTAGTGTTGGTGAGTTGGCAGCAGCCAGTTGGTTGTAAGCAGTTGTCCTAATCCCTGGGTCAGAGTGCCCTTGGGCTGGTAGTGTGTGAGTACTCGACCCTGATGAAGCACAGTCACGTTTTACACCCAACTCATCTGTAACTAAACCAACAGTAATGGTCCTAGAGCTTTTGAACTAGCTCCAAGGTCAGATTCATTAAAAGAGTAAAAAAATCCATAGAAGAAAAGTTTGTCCTTGAGCTCCTGGAACTGGAACTACCTGGAAGATTGAAGGCAATTGAAATACTTAAAGGTAAGAACTAAAATAGACAGAAAAAGTGTAAGGAAAAGTGTTTTTTTCCAGAAGGGGCCAAACACCATATATCCCTTATGTCTTACTCGAAGGGCTAGCCATGGAAAAGATGAACCAACACAAATGTTATTTCTTGGAACTTCCTCTGAGTATTTGTTCACTGAAAATATTTTTGAAAAATAAAAGAGTAGAAGATGGGGAAAACTATATAAGCCTCTAAAATATGTGGAAATGGTAACAATTTTCATAAACAACATATGAATCGGCCATTTGCTTAAGTTAATTCTTTCCTCAGCCAGAAGGTTTTTCTGTTGTTAATAATGGATTGATATGGACTTCCACTTAAGAACAATTGTTTCCTGTCTTACAGTTCAAACAATTATGCTTCAAAATGCCACCTTTTTGGTTCACAGGGAAGCACTAGCTAAAAGCCTGTGCACCTGAAGAAAGCATCAGGCACTTTGGCAACACTAACTGCTGTATTGGCTGAGGTTGAGCACTTACTCAGAAGGGTCAAGTAAGGAATCCACTTTTGCACTATGACATTCATGCCCAAGATTGCTGCAGCTTAGGTCTAATACAGCATTTAAGTTCCTTTACTGCATGTTGTGAAAATTAATAATTTGGTCTCCACAGAATCAACTTGTGATGAATATAGCACTAATCTGCATTCTGAGTTTTTAGGCTATACCTGTGCTAGTAAGACCATTGCAATCCAGCTGGACAAAACCCAGGTAATAAATCAAATAAGTCTCTAGGACCAGGTTGCTGCTTGGGAACTGCACTGGGAATGAACTCAGGACTGTCCTTTGTACCAAACCAAGCCCGGGAGCTGTTTGAGCTAAGTGCTGGCTCTAACAGACCAGATTTTTGCCAGAGAGCAAAGGGACAATTTGCTAGCAACAGACAATCACAGCCTGGAGCCCAGTGACTCTGAAGGTTACTGACATTTACATTAGTCAATCACATCTACTAAGGTAATGGTTATAATAAAGCCAAATGGCACCGTTCATTTGGGCTACTGTCATCTAGAAAGTGGTTTCTTAAAGATGAGCTTTCCAATGACTAAGTTCACACACATTGATGTGTATTCTACCCACATCTGGTTTTTGCTACGTACTTTTCCTTCTGCAGCCGAGCATGTAATGAGAAAAGCAGGAAAAAATTCTTGTCACCGTTTGACTCAGGTCCGACAACAATGCTCTCGATCCCCCCTCCCCCCAACCCAGGTAGGGAAGGAGAGAGAGAAAAAGAGAGAGACTTGGCTGGATTGAAAACTAAACGACACAGCTTTAATTAAAACACTAATGAATGATACAAGAAAATATATACAATTATATACAGATATATTCAGGTGTAGGCAAAAGCCTCTCGCCTCCCCTCACCCCAGCAACTCCCACAGCACTTCCCTGAACTGGGAAGAGTCCCGAGGAATCCCGGAGCTGCTGCTGGAGAAAGCAGAGAGTTATGGGGGTCACGAGAGATCAAGGCTGAGGATTGACGGTGATGGATGGACAGAGTCCTCCCTGGACGCCGGCCATGGACGGAAGAGAAGGGAAGAAGAAGAAGGAAGGAAGTTGTCTTCTGTGTTCTCTGACCTTCCTTTGAGCTTACGTAGATATATGGAATGGAATATCTTTGGCCAATTTTGCTGTCTGTCTAAATCAGCCTCCTACGGGGGGGTCACAGATCTCCCCATAGTGTCTGAGCCGGCAGAGTGCAGGTGCGGCCTTGAAGCCTCAGTAGTTAGAAAAACATTCCACTGTCTTATCAGCCCAGCAGAACACACTGGTGCTGGTTACAAGAAAGCTTACTGAAGGAAAAAAAAATCAGTAAAAAGAAAAATTGGCTTCATCCTGGCTCAAACCAGGACAATTCTCTTTTTCATATTGTTCTTTCTGAGGTGTATCACAGAAACTCAGTTCAGAAAATGGCATTTAACTGATTCATTTTATATTCAAAATGAAGCGAGGAAAAGTTTTGCAAGAAGTGGAACTAGTTTTGAATAATGTTAAGTTTCCTACACATGCACTCACACTCTGATTACTTAAGTAGGGAATTGTACAGAAATTTTCTTTTTTTGTAAGAAAGGGTGTTTTTCCAGCTTGACCAAACCCAGTGGATAGTAAATTAGGAAGATCAGCAGTCAGTGAAACTCCCTTCAATAGATTGCTCTTGAATGAATCACTGTATTAATGTTGAAACCATCATCACCTTGCTTCTATTTGCACTCAGCTTTTAATTTCCAAATAATACGCTACTTTTTTAACAACTCCCAAACCCACTGAGCTGTCCAGATGGCCATGTGAATGCTTCCAGTGTCAATAGTCATGCAAACAAGCATTCACACCCTTATTTCTGATACTTCACTTTGCATTGAACATTTCTCTGAACAAAGATTTTCTTTCACAAACATTTGGAGAATGCAAATGAAAAGAGTTCTGAACATTATAGAAGCTGATTCATGGTTTCTATTCAAATAAATACTGGTGAAGCCTTCTGAAACGGCTATAATCATGAGCATATTCTTCCCCTCCCTACGACCCAGATTCAAAGAGGAAGGAAGCACACGGGTAACTTTAAATATGCAAATGGTGTCAGTTGCGCACAGATTTACATATGCAATTACATTTATTGCTGACAAAGAGCTGCATGAGTCTTATTTGCATTCAGCTTTTTCTGAAATTGTATTGGAAAGCTCAAGAAATAACTTAAAATATGAATCTTGGCAAACATTAATCACCAATTTTAATGACATGATGGAAGGGAAAAAGAATTACACTGAAACAAAATAAACTCAATATGAGGGCAGACATAGAAGAAGAGCAGCCATGGAAAAAGCACACAGAGACAGCATGACTGCCAGCACAAGAATGTAAATGCAAACTCAATTGCTACAAAGTTTAAAAGGCTGATGTCCTGGTTTGAGCCAGGATGAAGCAAATTTTCCTTTTACTGATTTTTTTTCCTTCAGTAAGTTTCCTTTTAACTAGCACCAGAGTGTTCCAACTAAGACTGGTAACAGTGGAACGTTTTTCTAACTGCTGGTTCTTCAAGGTCACATCTTTGCTCTGCCAGCTCGGACACTACAGGGAGATTTATGACCCTCCTGTAGGAGGCTGAGTTAGACAGATAGCAAAACTGGCCAGAGATATTCCATTCCATACATGTACATAAGCTCAGAGGAAGGTCAGAGATCACAGAAGACAGCTTCCTTCCTGCTTCTTCTTCCCTTCTCTTCTGTCCATGTCCAGCGTCCAGGGAGGACTCCGTCCATCCCTCACCGCCGAACCCCAGGCTCCAGCTCTCCTGACCCTCATCACTCTCTGCTTTCTCCAGCAGCAGTCTGGACCTTTTTGGGACTGTTTGCAGCTAAAAGGAGTGCTGTGAGAGTTGCTGGGGGCAGAGGGAGGCAATACGGGCTTTGTACATTTCTTGAACATATTTGTATATAATTGTATATATTTTCTTGAATTATTCCGTGTCCTATCCCTCCCTGCCCTTGTAAAAAGTCCTTCTCCAGCTTTCCTGTAGCTCCTTCAGGTACTGGAAGGTTGCTATGAGGCCTCCCCGGAACCTTCTCTTCTCCAGGCTGAACAACCCCAACTGTCTCAGCCTGTCTTCATAGCAGAGTTGCTCCAGCCCTCTGATCATCTTTGTGATCCTCCTGTGGATTTGCTTCAACAGCTACATGTTTTTCTTATGCTGGGGACTCCAGAACTGGACACAGTATTCGAGGTGGGATCTCACAGAAGAAGACTAGAGGGGGGATAATCACCTCCTTTGACCTGCTGGCCATGCTTCTTTTGATGCAGCCTAGGACACACTTGTCTTTCTGAGCTGCAAGTGCACATTACTGGATCATGTGGATCTTCTAATCCACCATCACCCCCAAATCCTTTACCTCAGGGCTGCTCTAATAAAGAACACAACCATTAGAAATCATAGACATCTATGTATGACCCACAAGGAGAACTGATGTGAAGCAGCTATGTGGGTGTGTTTTGCTTTGTTGGGAGGTTATTTTCAGCAGGCTTAAAAAATAGAGGGATTGTCATGTTTTCTTTAAGCAAAATGTGAAACTTTTTAAACCACTGAAATAAGTAGAATGTTCTGTAGTTACTTCAATCTAGTTTAGCCATTGGGCAGTTGGTAAAATTATGGTAAAAATTCCCTTTGTTTGTGAAAAAGGTATTGGTTACCTGTTTTTCCAGTGGAACCACTATTTCTTGATTATGTCAAAAGAATGGTCTATGCACACTAGTAGAAATGTATTGCAATCTACAGTACTAGGCATTGACACTATGATTGTTTAATTTGCTAAAATCAAGGACTAGACTTAAAGTTATCTTATCTGTCCAGCTCAGTTTTGGTACCCTGAAACTAATTGGAAGAGGTATAGAACTTTCTTATCAGAGTGAATGAATTTCCTTTTTCTTTTTTTTTTCCTTTTTTTTTTTTTTTTTTTTTTTTGGTAAAAATTAAATAACTTGGAGCAAGAATACCTTATCTAGAGTGAGAGAAACAACTGTTTGTACACAGATCTCCTTATGCAACAGTCCGAGGGTCAGCCAAATTTGCATTTACTCTACTGTTTCCAACCTAAGATTCTTACAGAAAATTGGATAACAAAAGTAGAAACTATTCAGAGGTTAAAAACCACAGAAAAATTAAAAACAACAATGCATAGAATAGTCTTATTCATCTGTCATTCTCTGAAAATGGGGTTTTATTGAAGAAGAGTGATGTTGGTGAACCTAATCTGTTACCTTTACAGGTTTTCAATGAGGTTTGGGGCAGTTTAGGTCCCATATTATCCCTCTCCATTCCTGGCTGTGAAATAATTGGTCAGCAAGAATCTGTTTAGAATGCCCATATTAAGGGCATCAATGCATCTTCTTATTAATGGATTTGATACATCATAGGATATTTGTTACTAAATTCAATAGATATATAGCCTAATAAAAATTTACTAAAATAATGAATTTGCTATACTAAGGGTTACTTTTAAAACAATGCTTTGTGAAGCTATCAGTCAACTATGCCAAGCATCCTGTAGGTTGTGATAACATCAAGTCTTCTAAGAACCTGTGGTGCCTACAAACAACCCACATGTTGATTCTGAACTACCTGGGCAATCTACCAGCAAGGACTAGAATCATCAAAGACCCCCACAGGAGACCCTCGAGCATGCATAATTACAAAGATAGCCAATTCCAGGAAATAAAATTACTGTATAAAAGAATTCTGGGAACTCATTGACATAAAACTGAATATGCATGTTTTTGGTGTATATTAGTTGGGGTGTTCCACTAACTCGTCGGACTGCTCATGGTGGAGTCCCTCTGTGGTGAGGAGTGTTAGAAAGAAAGGGTGTTTGGAAGCTCCGAAATTTTTGTTTTACTCGTTTCAAAACCCCACCTAGCCTATCACACCCTCACAGAAAACCAAATGTCTCTGCAAATATTTGAAATTCAATGAAACTTCATTCTCTGATGGAATTTTTTTTCCCTTTATGGATTTCTGAACAGGTTGTTTAGCAGAGTTGAAACACATCATATTCCAGACAGAAGACCTGAGAAATCAACAGAAAGGTTTTCTGTGGTACTTTCAGCAGTTTCTGAGCAAGCCCCTTCTAAGTCTGTTCTGCTTCTTTACCTCCACTTGAGATTGCTCATGCTTACTTAATAGCTTTATCCCAACTGCCCAGCTTCATCAGCCTGATAGCCAATAAATTGTTTTGACACTGAATGCTTTCTGTCAAAAACAAAAATTGTAAGTGCAGCATTGGCTTGTTGCCATTATGATATGCCATTAAAAGACCTATTTTCACAATCAGACAAACCTTCACAGTTTGTACAACTGAAAGACTGAATAATTTCGTCTGTATTTACTGGAAGATTATCTTTACCACATAAAAACATCTCTAACAATTAAAGTGACAGTGCTAACTGCACTTACAATTTACGGTTCAACAATTAGCTTGGGATGTTTGACAGTGCACTACCAAGTGAAGTAAATTTGGCTTTTACAGCACACAATTTTAATTTATTTTACTTTTTTTTTTTTTTAGACATTTTCTAAACTGCCGTGCTCTTAAGGTCTTTTGAACTCTAACTATGTAAGAAGCTCCTATTAGGGCTAACAGGAGTCTTAAAAGCCCGGAGAATTTACTCTCTAGGATTATTTTTCAGTTCCTTTCAAGCACAGCACTAGAAAAATCTGAAAGTGCTTCACTGTTACCACAAGAAGATCAGAGAATATATGCAGGCAGCTTCTTTCACTGAAATTTTGCTTGTTATGTCAGTGCATTTAGCAAAAAGACCCAGCAAGTGTGTACTGGGAACTATCAGAATTCACTCTGGGTAGCCAGGTATGTGGTTAATTTTCATATTTCATTATATAAAATATCATCTTGGATCACCAGCTGGGTAAATCACAGTAGTTTATTTTATTTCAAGTCACTCCTGGATTTATTAGGGTTAATATCAGAAAAGCAATTATGGTTCTTATTTGAGAAAGTTTTTTTTCTATTTATCAGAGTATTAAGAGAGCCCTGGTGCAGACTTTAAAGGCTTCTCACTGTTTCTGTAAGGGAAGAAAGGATTATTATTGCAATTTGAAATATGGTGACATGAAGATCTTTAAGGTTTTTATTGACATAAAGTGATACCATTTTATATAAATGCTCAAGGTTCAGCCTTTGCCTCAGTGAAGTTTTAGTGCCACTTCTAAATAGGGTGTTAGTACCTAAATTCTTGATTTCTCTGTCCCAGCTAGACTATTTCCTGGGCAGCCCAGGGGAAGAAGTGACCACATTTGAACCCAAGGAACCAGTGAGGAGGGCACTGAGGGACAGAAAAGAAGAACAGTACAGGAATTTTTTTTCAAAATAGGGATGTGGTTAGACATCACACCTAAGACATGTGAAACAAGACAAGTATCTTTGGCTGTCTGAATTTAAGTACCTTGAATGTGACAACAGCATATGAATATTGATTATATTGTTCACAGTTTTTTATTTAGGGGTTTCACATCCACTGAAATCTCACTTGGGGGATCAATTTGTGTGAGGAAGCTAACAAAATGCTAGCACCATCAGGTCCAGTGAAAGTGGTTCAGACTACCAGGGCTGAAGGGTTTAATAATTTAGTCTGAAGGAGGGGACTGAGCTACCTGTGTTCAGGTCTATGCCATTCTGAAAGTGGGTGACCTGCTGAAGGAAAGGAGAGGAGATAAAATAAATAAACCTATTGGGGTGTCAGAGGCTTCTGCTCTGGCCAGACTGCCACTGCCTGGATCAAGCAGAGGGAAGATTTTCAGGATCTGGGAAATTAGGAAGCAAAGAGGATCAAGAAGCAAATCCAGGGATCTCCTCATGGAAAGAAAATTTGGGATACCAGCTGTGAGACCAGGAAATGCGTCAGCTGGTAACCCCTTTAAAAAAATAAAATAAATAAATAAAAAATCAACCAAACCAAACAAAACAAAGCAGGGAACAGCAGAGATGCTGTAAGCCATTACAAAAATATTCTGTGTGACTTTTTGGAGTGGGAGAAAAGGAGCATGGCTGGACTGCAAAACACAACTGCAATAATCAATTTTGGCTGCGATCCAGAGGGCAAAAGATGTTCTGTATTCAGAGAAATAAAAAAATACCACACCTCTTGGATTTTGCTATAGGACTAAAGGACTCCTGCCTTTTTTATCATCTGTGTAGTTGTGTGAAGCAGGATAGGTAAATAACTGGGTAGTGTAACAACACCAACAAATCCTGATCTTATGTGATACACATGTAAGACATCTAAGTGATGTAATTTAGCTCAGGCATACATTCACTGACAAAGGCATTTTCTTCCAGAGTGATGAGGGCACTGCACAAAATGGAAAACAATTGCACAGAATAATAATTTAAGAAGAGTTTTCATAATAGCAGATAAAATGTGAATTGAAGAGGTTTTGCTTATCAGCTCAATATACACTCATAACATAATTCACAGCTGATTTAATTAAATGTATCTCTCTTTTCTCTTTGGATGATATCCTATAGCTGCTGAAATGAATCAGGTCTTTGTGCTGAGGGAATCTTTTGGAACTGACCTTATTACCGTGAGTAATACGTCCCCTTTCCCTGCTCCTTAGACGTTATTTTTCTATATATGCACCAAAATAAGACTAGAGAAGGTGTTGTAAGAGAATAAAGGACTACAAATTTATTTAGGCTTCCAAAACTTTATTCAAAAGTAGGCACTCCTGTATTTTTTTTGGAGATGCTTGTGTTTACAAGAGCACAGAAAATTCAAAATGAGATTAAGAATAAGGACATAATTGATACACTTTATAATAACAGGAAAAAAATCTTCAGTGCATTATCGTGTGGCACAGGGTGTCATGGCTTGACCCAGGATGGGCAACTAAACCAGAGACAATGTTCTCAATCCCCTCTCCCTCCCACCCAGGTAGTGAAGGAGAGAGAGAATGAGAGAGAGACTTTACTGGATTGAAAACTAAACTACACAACTTTAATCAAACACTAATGATAAAAGAAAATATATACAATTACCTAGAAATATGTTTAGGAATGTGCAAACCCCTTATTTCCTCCCCACAACTCCAGCAACTCCCACAGCATCTCCTGAGCTGGAACAGTCCCAAGAAATCCTGGAGCTGCCACAGAAAGCAGAGAGTGATGAGGGTCAGGAGAGCTCGAGCCTGGGGGTCGGTGGTGATGGATGGATGGAGTTCTCCCTGGACACCGGCCATGGATGGAAGAGAAGGGAAGAAGAATCAGGAAGGAAGTTGTCTTCTGTGATCTCTGACCTTCCTCTGAGCTTACGTAGATCTATGGAATGGAATATCTCTGGGCAGTTTTGTTGTCTGTGTTATTTGTTATGGAATAGTTAAGATTTGTATTTCTTCCCTCACAATGGTATTTCATTCATTTAGTAACATTCACAATGATTTTCAGCACAAATGGGAGTTTTAATGCCTTGCCTCGGACAGGTTTAATTTTCCTTGTGAGGAAATGCTTTTGCCATTATCTATTTATTTAGTTAGTTAATTAGTTATCTATTTATTTATCAATATATTTTTATATTAATTTATTTACACAACTGTTTTTTCAGCTTCCAGGCAACAGCACATAAACAGTTTGGCTTTAAATTATTTTCTTGTGCTTTTGTCTGCTCCATGGCCAACACAGTTTGCTAGTTTGATAATTGGAATGTTACTGAATATGTTCAATTTGATCATCAGTTGTTAAGACTTCATTTACACTTTCAAGAGGATAAATTCCCTTCCTCCTTACTCAGACGCTTTGTCTCTCTTCACTCAGGGTTGCTTGCATCAAGATGTTACGGAGGAGGTGAGTGGAGAGGACTTCAGTGGGTGTCCGCTGGTGTCATTTTTGAGGTCTTCTCTTGAAACTGAAACAAATGCTTCCCAGAATCAGGGACCGAGTCTTCAATCAGATAGGAGTCCTGCTGTGTGGTGAGCACTAGAACATGATTTGCACTATTATTTCATCATGAAGATGACCTCAGTTTCTCATATGGGCTCATGAATGACTAGTGTCCCAGCTTCTGTGGAGCCAGCAGCTGGGCTTCATTGCAGTGAGGTCAGGTGTGCTGTTCTCCATAAGGTCTCCTGGCCTCAACATAAGAAAGCTAAAATCATGAGGTGAGCTGCAAAATACTTGTGGTTCACTAATCCAATGTAGCCAGTGAGAGCTGACTAAGAGCCTGATCATAGACACAGTTTTGTCATTGCACATGTAGTTTCCTTGATAGTGTGTTGAACTTCTTTCTGCTTCCAGTAGTGGAAATGTGTGATGCATACTGCAAGCTACCTAGACACAAAACTTCTCTCATAAGACCATGCTGTCCCATTTACATTACTTCCCTTAGTATCAATAGCCTCCCCACCATCACTTCTCTTGACTCAGAAAAGAAACTAAGAGAAAATAACATTGACTGCAGAAGCTGCTAATCTCTGTGCTCTGCTCATTTATCATTCAAACAAAAAAAACTTTTAGAACCTTTAATTTAAAACAACTGACCCATCAAAAATTCTAACAGCATATTCCCGAGAATACATCTTCTGAAAGAATGAGGAAGTGTAATTACTTCTTGCTTTGAATGCTGAGTACCTGAGCAGACTATGTGTACAGAACTATTACAAAACTCTTCTTATGTACCAAAGTAGCAAAGAAAGCAACTACTATCTTCCATTACCTCAAAAATTACTAGCTGTGGATAAGATTTAGAAGAATGAGGAAAGGGAAAAATGGACAAAAACAAAGGTGGGGGGGGAGGGGGGGGGGGAGAAAAAAAAGAAAAAAGGGATCATTTTGGAAGAAAAACTACATATAGCCTAAAATTTTTGTCAGGTAGTTTTACATCTTTGAGTTAATTTCATTGAAATGTGGAAGAAGGATTAAAAGCAAGCAAACAAATAAAACCAATGGTCATAGAAAAGCTTAAATGTAGTTGCTCACATTCCAAAGGAAATGGCTTAATTTAAGATGACATTTAAGCAGCCACTCAACCAACATTATTGCAAACAGAAATTCAAACATAACAGCATTACATTAATACTGCAAGTGAAATTTAACACTGAACGAGAAAGGTATGTTCTAATTTTGGTAAGAGAAATGAAGCACAAAAATGGTAAACAGAACATAAACTGCTTTAAATGTCTAAACTGCTTACTGTGATAATACAAGAGCCATTAGTTAACACACAGAATATATTGTGTGGGAAAATAAGTTACCAATGAAAGGAATATTAGACACCATATATTACATCAGTTTCAAAAACCTAATATTCTAGAAGGGCTTGTATGATCCTTCCTCATTTAAATTGTGAGAAAGACATAGATTTCCCATTCAAATAATAAAAAGCAGTAACATGACATGCTTTCTTTTTTTTTCATTGTCCGGGCAAAGTCCAGTTGTCACCCACTCTTCTGCTAGCAGCCTCTTTTTACAGGTAGTCAACCTATGACAAATGACAGCAGGTATCTGGGATGTGCAGCTTTATTTCAGAAAGGTAAATATATTAATGACACACAGCATAACATAATCCATTTGCTCTGGTATACTACTTTTATAACGGTGTGTTTAGAGAGAGCATGCAAGGAAATCACTTCTGGGAACCTCACCTTAGTGTCAGTGACTTTTTCTGAGACTGTACCTTAGCTTCCAGAATTGCTTCTAATCAGACTCTGCTGCAGACAGAACTCACTGCTGTTTTGTACAAATCACTGAAAATATGGGAATGTCCCTTTGAAAATTTTTCATAAGTAAAATAATAACATGGGGTGTTCTCCTTAGCTTTAAGATTTGTTCATCTCCCCACCTAGGCTTTAGTAGATAATTATATGTTATTGACTGTAGAGAATAAAAAAGAGCAGCAGAGGTGAAATCGAAGAAAGTTTCAAGATCCCCTTTTCTAACATTCTGTATAAATCATGCAGTAAAACCCACTGGGAATCTTTTCTTTGCTCCTCTGGTATTACTGTTATTCCCAGCTGCTGAAAACTCTGCTCCAAAATCTCTTCAAACTGAAGCTCAGAGGAAGTTAAGCTGGTAATTCTGATACATCTTCACCTGAACTGTACTCATACTTTGTGGAAAGGGCAGAGTAAAATCATCTCCTGGACCACTCACAGGTATGACCTAATATTTGACAGATCAGCCCATCTCCTACTTAGCACTTGATTTGGTGTGCTTTTTTCTACACAAAGCATTCCTATTCAAAGTCTTAGACAGGCTGGTTCAGCCCATTTTAAAAAAAAAATAATTACTTGACATTTAAAAAGAAAACAACAAAAAACCTTTCATCTTTTTAAAACTGAAACTTTATCCTGACCACCTAGCTCTCTTTAATACCTGACTAACCTCCGTCACTAAGAGTTCTGAGGGATAACTATCTTGACTGAAGGTTAGCTACTTTTCTGAAGAAAAGGAGTCTGATCTGAAGAAAAGAAGGCTGAGGGGAGACCTTATTAGAATCATAGAATCACTAAGGTTAGAAGCATCTTTAAAGATCAAGTTCCAATCCCCCTGCCATGAGCAGGGAACCCCACCACTAGACCAGGTTGCACAAAACCTCATCCAACCTGGCCTTAAAAACCTCCAGGGCTGGGGCA
This sequence comes from Chaetura pelagica, assembly GCF_000747805.2. Lineage (NCBI taxonomy): Eukaryota > Metazoa > Chordata > Aves > Apodiformes > Apodidae > Chaetura > Chaetura pelagica. Next base: position 1,091,439 of record NW_009952047.1, read on the forward strand.
TCAACAGCTTCCCTGGGCAACTCATTCCAGTTCCTCACCACCCTTATAGAGAAGAATTTCTTCCTAATATCTAACCTAAATCTCCTCTCTCTCAGTTTAAAACCATTACCCCTTGTCCTATCACCATCTTCTCTGATGAAAAGCCCCTCCCCAGCTTTCCTGTAGGCCCCTTTCAAGTACTGGAAAGTGCTCTAAGCTCTCCCTGGAGCCTTCTCTTCTCGAGGCTGAACAGCTCCAATTCTGTCAGCCTGTCTTCATAGCAGAGATGCTCCAGGCCTTTGATCATCTTGATGGCCCTTCTCTGGACCCTCTCCAACAGGTCTGTATCTTTCTTGTGCTGAGGGCACCAGAACTGTACACAGCACTCCAGGTGGGGTCTCACCAGAGCAGAGTAGAGGGGCAGAATCACCTCCCTGGCTCTGCTGGCCACACTTCTTTTGGTGCAGCCCAAGACACAACTCTGGGCTCCAGCTCACACTGGCAGCCCATGTCCAGCTTCTCATCAACTACTACCCACAAGTCCTTCTCCTCAGGACTGCTCTCCAGCCCTTCTCTCAAACTTGATGAGGATACACTCAATCCCACTGTCCATGTCTCCAACAAAGACATTGAATAGCACTGGTCCCAATACCAACCCCTGAGAGACACCACTCATCACCTGCCTCCATTTGGACATTGAGCCATTGAGCACAACTCTCTGGGTGCGGCCATCCAGCCAATTTCTTATCCACCAAGTGGTCCATCTGTCAAATCCAGATGTAATAAATTGATTTCTTCCCAGACTTTTAGTGAAACTGCTTGTAAATTAGCTATGCTTTTTAAAGGGGAAAACAAAACAAATCAAAAAACCAAACCAAAACAACAACCAACAAAAAGAAAAACAACCAAAAAAACCAACATGCTTTGGGGTTGCTCTGCACAGTGTATAGCATTTTGATTAGCACACAGAGTAGTTTTGCTTTGTATTACAAAGCTTCTCATCTTTCTCTCATGCCCCAGGTGGTTCCTGTGTCACATGTGGGTCAACGTTCATCTGGGGGTACAAAGTGCAGAGAAAAATATTACATACCTTCAGCAAGTCCACTAACTGAATTGATCAAAATGAGCATTCAAATGCATAAACTTGTTTAATATTATAAGTCTGCAAGGTAGTTAATAGACTGTCTTCTTTTGGTAGCTCTGGAAACTGAGCATCAATTTGACAGTAAAATTGCAGCACCAGGGAAGTAATTCCTCCCGTCTCAGATCACAGTCTTGTAGCTGATGAAAAGAAATATATTGATATACAATTTCATTTTGTTTTCCTTGATCATAAAATTGTAGAATGGTTTAGGTTGAAAGGGACCTTAAAGATCACCTAGTTCCAATTCCCCTGGATGAACAGGGGCACCTCCCACTAGACAGTTTTGCTTCAAGCCCCATCCAGCCTGGCCTTGAACACTTCCTAGAATGGGGCACCACAACTCCTCTGGGCAACATGTGCCAATGTCTCACAACCCTCACAGGAATGAATTTCTTCCTAATGTCTAACCTAAATCTCCCTTCTTCCAGCTTGAAACTCTACCAACCATTAACCTAACTCTACCAATTTTCCATTTGAGTTCTCCAAAACATTATTTTATATATCTATGCATATATTCGTGCATTTATTTAGATGTCTGTAAAAATAGACTTAAGCTTGGTAATCAATGTATTTGGTGTTACTTGGAAAAAAGTAGAAGCTTATTTGAAAAAAAAATAAAAAATAGATAAGCCTTCATATGCAGATTTCTCAGGATCTTGACTAGACTATGCCTTGTCTTTCATAACAAGTTCTAAAACAAAACCAGAAACAATGGCAAATTTTGAAAGAAAATAAGGAAGGTCTTCTGTCTTGCAGAGCATGGAAGGAAAAATTAGTGAGGGTGAAAGGAAAGGAGTGACAAGTATATATCATTAATGTGAATAGAAATCTGTTTATGAAGTTAGTTGCTAGAAGTTTCATTAGTCACAGAAGAGTACAGGAAATTTCAGTGTTCCTATTGCCCAGAAATACCAGAACCAGTTTTAAATGAGCAGAAAGGGTCTAATAGCTGGTGAGGAGCCCTGAAAAGCATTTTTATGATGACTGGTTATCTCATAAAGTATATATTATGAAAAGCTGTATCTTTATGTGGCTTCTTCTTTGTAACTGGCTTTTTGTTATTTTTTTTTTTAGATACAGTAATAAAGTTGCAATATGTTATTTCATGGATACACTCACGAATGCATAAAACCATTGTTTTTGAGAAACATCTCTAGTTCTCAAACACATCAGGGAAGAAAAACTCAGCATCTGTTTGTATACATACTGGGAATAAATGCATATAAAAGGATGTTAATATTAATATAACAAAATAGCTATGGAGAATTTGGAAAAATGTGTTTCTTCATGCCTGAGCATTACACACTAATTTTTAGTCATTGTGCTTCTAAATAATCAAGGCATCATTGAAAGTCAATTTGCTCAGACTGTCTTCACATTGAGAGAAATGAGATACAGTGAATTTATACAGTTTGGTTTAGACTTTCTGAAAGAGTCTGCTCTGAGAGGATTTCTTCGAGCAACGTGCTACCAGCTGGCACACGTGATCAGTCACTCAATGACACATTGAGCATGGTGAAGATCTACAGGAAGGATCACATTACTCAAATGGAAGATTTATCTGAATAATCACCTGAGAGCTGTTTGAGGGCTCCTGTCAAGGAGCTGATGTGCTCAGAAAAATGAGGTACTCCTTACACTGGCAGCTGGTGATGCTCCTGATCCTTGCCAGCAGTCTGTATGGGGAGGTAAGACCAAGTAAACACTTAGGTTCCTGCTTGCCCAAGCACATGCCAGGAGGCACGAATTGCACAACATGCCCTGCCTCCACTGCCTCAGCCCCAGCCACCAAGCTGGCCTGGGAGAGGCTCATACACCAGCCAGAACTTCTTTGAAGGCAGCAAAGATGAGATCTTCAGCAATACTGAGTTCTTGTGTTATCTTGCTCTGCTAAGGCTAAACTTCACATAGCCTTTGCAACCAAGTTGATTTACTTTCCCATAGTCATGAATCCACTGCCTTCCATCAGCTCTGCATTAATTTTCAACTTAAATAAATTGAAGCAGGCAGCAAGGCAAGGGAAATTAAATGAACAAAGGAAAAAAAAAAATTAAACAGACTGAAACAGGTATTACTGCCCTCTAGAAAATTTTATTCTAGTCTTTTACTACCATGTACAATCCTTAGTCCCATGTGATTAACAAATTCATCTTGAAACACAGGTGTTTCTTGACTTCAGTTGAAAAATTGAGTGGTGTCTTTAAATTGTTGCTACTCATCTCATTAAAAAAAGATATTTTGCAGCACTTGGATTCTAGCACATATCAGACTGGGCATCTCCTATTGCATCCAACACCTGGCTCTCTCCTGTGTGCTGACTGTGCACAGTGCAATGATATGTCTAGAGATAATTATTTCTATCACCCACATAAGGAGAAAAGATATGAGAGTCATCACATGCTTACCCTTTGTACAATTTTCATCTTCAACTGCTTGGCTGGATTGGTCTGTACAGGCTGACATATTTTATTCTAGATATTTGTTCCTGAAAGTGAATACTGGGGGAAACAAATATGAAAAGGGCCAAATTTCCTGTATCTGTTCAGAAGCCTCTGAAGTTTCCGTGCATGAAGGTAATTTACTATCTGCACTGAAGAAACTCATTGGGATCACTGTAATGGACAGAGAGAAAGGATGAAGGAAATAGATTTTTTTCCATTACATAAAGGAGAAATCCTAGAAATATTACTGAATGCAAACTGAAAGTCAAGTCCTTGCCCCCTTTTGCAGCATCACAGGAAGAAACACTTCGACTGTGATCATTTAGGGAGTCCCTTAGTCCCAGTCCTGCAAACAAAGCCATCCAAGAGCCTCCCAACAGCCCCTGCTGTGAGCTATCCTGTTCCTGGGAAGGCCCAGTCTGCATAGCCCTTCTTCTATCCTATGGAGGTGACACAGGAGACCTGTGGGAAATGCAGCATCTGTGGAGAAGAATATTCTGTGAGGTAGCCATGGCCACTGTGTGCATACAAGTAGCCCTGGCCAGGTGGAAGTATCCATTTCCATAATGGGTAAGAGTGTGGCTAGCAGAGAGGAGGTTGCATCTAAGGAAGAGACATGTTGCTAGCTGAGTTAGTGAATGACACTGATGGTTCCCACCACCCCAAGGTTAGCAAAAGAATTCCTGAAAGCTGTGCCAAAATGACAGAAACCCAGTTGGTCCTACTGTAGCACATAGAGGAACCACCACTGATGACACATTATCATCCTTCGTTTAGCCATGAAGAATCTGCAAGCTGGTTTCTTTGCTTTCTACTACTTCACCTAGATTTACTTTTTTTCCTCAAAACTGTGGGAAAACCTGCAATCCCTCTTTTTCTGCTTCAGGCACATGAAAAAAATCAATGTTACAGATAAGATCTCTTATCAGACCATACTCACGCATACAGAGGTGAGGTTGGGAGCAACTGGCAGTGAGGAAGGACCACAACAAGGAGAACTCCACTGGTGTCCATTCTACAGATTGAAAACTACTGGCTAGGAATTTCCTCTGTGCTCACTGGAAACAGCTAGCTTGAGGGACCTGAAATGTGCACAGTGGTGGATGGTGCTCCTTTTGTAGCTCTGTTCTGTGTTCTCAAAAAACTGGGGGTTCACCTGCCCCAGATGACTTCCATCTGGCCCTGAAAATGTTGCAAGCACTAGCTGTGATCAGAAGTCCTGCACAAACAGAACAAGCAGCAGGGCTGATAAAGCTGCACTTCTGCCAAGATGGTCTGGCAGGCCCTTGTAGAAAAAAATAATGTCAAACACACAATTCATTGTGCTTTGCAAGTGAGACAAAAGCCTTTAATGTCACAGCTTGAGGTAAATCAACGCTCCCCTTGTCAGACATCAGAAATTGAAAACATGGGACCACATGGCAGATGAGGTTCTTCAGAGTATCAACTGTGATGGGATGTTAGTCACTAATTTTCTCTTCTAAGCCCCTTTCAGATCTCTGTACTCCTTTCCACCCCAGTGTTACTTGTGATCACTAACAGCTCCACAGCTGAGACAGAAATTTGAAACCATACATGAGACACCAACATGTATTTCAAACATTATTTCAGGTGTGCCCCTGGTTGTTCATTTATATTAACTGCAAAGTTCAGCAATGTGAGCATTAGGTTTTGCATTGATGTTTCAGCCATGAACCTGCAAAAAATAACCTCTGGAAAAAAATCCCTTGCTTTCAATAGTCAGTAATTTTCCATACCAGGGGATAAGCTGAGATCAGCAGTTTCACGTCACTAGCAATATCTCTCCAATTATTAATGAGCAATAAAAGTTAACCAGCCTACATTTAGACCACTCCTAAAGATAAACAAAAGGATTCTAAAAGATATACTGCAAATTTTTCTCTTATTTATTAGTAAATAAAACTTTGTTCAAAAAATTAAAAAGTGAATAGGATGTGGATTCTCTGTGTGATAAAGGCTAAAAACTTTTTCTGCAGAGATGGCAGGATGCTACTAGCACAGGATGTTTCATGTAAAAATAGGCCTAAATAGAGTCATTATAGCATCTCCTCTGGCTTAAAGAAAATGGGTTGAGTTGTCTCAGCTGTGTTCAGAGTGGGTTGTTACCACATTCAAAAATAAAAATAAAAATGCTACTTGGATTTCATAAGTGATAAAGAGTGTTTTGAGTTCATCAGGAGCACCAAGGATCAGTCAAAAAGAAGTACTAAGCATCACTCCCAATGGTTTCTCCAGAGCACATCTGAGCTGCAACAGGTAAAATAAAGAACTTTGCTGGGCTGTTTTCCTTGCAGGCTGCTGTGCAGCCAGAGGATGCAGGTGTTTGATTGGCACCTTTCCCTGGTCAGCATATTCAGCTAATTGTAAGGGATGAAAGACAGCAGAACTGCTTGCCTAAGAAGGCAACAGGAGACAAAGCTGGAGTAGATAATTTTGTCACTTGGAGTATGAAGGATTTGACTACACACAAGACCAAGTTTCCATTCTTTGCCTAACTTTATTGTCATTGCAATATTTTGCTTTAAAATACTGAACTACGTAGCAGTTTCACAGTCTGAGTTGTTTATTCTACTGTATTTGTTATTTTAAAATCTTCACAATTTTACACTGAGTAATTCGAAGTTATTTCCCAAGTTTCTTTTCTTTAGCAACAGTGTGCTTTATGCAACCTTGTAACAAAGTTTTACCTCTAACTGTATCACCTTAAGTTAGTTGTGTTTCTGCTTGCAAATACCGGATTGATTCAGCATGAACCTTTACTGTTACTGATAAGAGTAGCTCCTGGAGTGCCTCTGATACTGAGCCAAGGGAGAGAGGTAAGCTGACGAGTACTAACACAGCATTGGATTAGTGTGGAGTTAAATTAATGGGAAAATCTGAGTTTTTTAAAATCACATGTAATTATCTCCGTTTCCTGTTTTAGTGCTTTATTTGTCCATCTATCCAAACTCATGAAATTTTATTAAAAATCCTTGAGAAACTTTTTCAAGATTTCACTGCTGTACAGCACATGAGGTTGAACAAAAATGCACTCCTGTTTTCTGGTGAAAACATCCATTTTCTGCAAAAGAATTACACAAAACAACCAGCCATTGATCACATCTATAACAGTGTAATTCCAGGATATTCTGGAGCTGGTGGTGCTGAAACCATAAGGGTGGTTGGAGGCAGGGGTAGAAATCTGTTCCTGTACTTCCATAGTCAAGTTGTATCTGCAAATCTGGAATCAAGAGAACAGTAATTTTTCTATATTTTGTTTAGGGAAATAATCCTTTTATTTTGCATGGAAAATATTTTAAGATTTTCTTATTAGTGCTCTTCATCCTCTGTCTGTAGATTAAAAAATATTTTTAATCTGCTACTTTGAATGTAATTGATCACAATTTCAGGAGAAATGTAGGATTTATTAAGATTCAAGACTTTATTTTCTAGCTGCTTGATTTTTTTGTCCAATAAAGTTTCAAAGCATTTTCCTGTTCAAGTGGAACAACTTGTGAGATATGGAAGGAGAAAGAAGCCCAGGCAGGTGTAATAAGGCTGTTTTAATATACAGGCAGTGCTGTCTTTAAGGATGGTAGAGAACCACTATCCTTCCTCTGTAAGAAAACCAAGTGCAAGTGACAGAAATCTCTTCAAGACTGATTCCCTCCTCCACAGGAGATGTTAAGTCCTAAAGGAAGGATTATTTGGTACCAGGTAAAAAGCATCAAAAGGCAAGATCTTTAAGTGTCTCTTGGGCTTACTCTAAGGAGGGAGGCAGGGCTTCCCATTTGGCAGGAAGATGCCTAGATATTTCTTATTGTTACTAGCCTTGCCTTTTTCTGTGTGGAGGTATTTTTGATTCTTGTGAGGTATTTTTGGTTGTTGTTTTGGGGAGTTTTTTTTGATGGGCTATTGTGGATTAAGCAATTTTGAACCAAAGCAGTTGTGGCATTTGTTATCACAGCTTGCACAAGGCAAAACCAGGCTTCAATGTCATACCTGCATGGTTCTTTTGGAAGGACCTGCAATAGTTTCACAGCTGTGGTGACAGTGGCTTACTTGTCAAAGGGACATGGAAGAGGTGAAAATGTACAACCTGTGTCTGGCCAAGATTTTATCCTGAGCCTGATCCACATTTTGTGAGGTGAATGGACAGATCCCTGCTTTCCTCTGCAGGCCTGGGTTGTGCTAAGGAGTTATCCCTCAAGATCTGGTACAGCTGGATGTAAAAGGAGCTGTGTGTGAAACTTGTGCAAGTACGTGAGACTGAAAAAGACCAAATACTCTTTACCTCTGTGGGTAGGAGCCCTGACATTAAGCCAGAGGAACTGCCTTCTCCCAAGGGGACCCAAAGGTAGAGGGGGCACAGGAGGGAGACCTTAAGGGTTGCTGCATCGTCCATATCCCCTCAGGTAATTTGGAAAGATGTCTTTGTTAAACTCTTCAGGGAGTTTCCATTTAGAAACACCAACTATCTCCTCATCCTGTTTTTCTCAATTTCTGTAGTTCTGACCAGTTGCTCAGGATTTTTTCCTGGTGCCCCACCAGAATGATTCCTCTGTACCAAAACCATTCATCTCTGTTCTATAATGCTATGGTTTCAGACCTCTCAGATTAGGGCTAGATTTGTTAGTGAAGAAGGATTTGATTATGGGAGCTTGATAAACCACAGCATTCCTGTGGGGTGCATGGCATTTCTACAATCTGTATATTGTTGCCTGCTATTCAGTTAGTTGCGAGAGAAATTAGCCTTAAAAAAAAAAAAAATAATAGCCATGTGACTAGTATAAATGGGCTTTCAGATAAAATTCCATGGGCTATTAATTTTATCTATAATTTATACAATAGGTCTAAGTTTTATAATATAGAAGTAGATTGCGAAATTAAATCCATACAGATATGAGACCATTAGGTACTGCAAACTGTAATCTTTCATATTAACAGACGACTTTGTCAGTGTTATGCAGAAGAAACTGTGATATATAAAGAAAAAATTCTAACAGATCAGTCACCCTCCAGTCCTTTTCTTTCTCTTTTTTTTTCCCTTTGCATTTAAACGTAGCAATCCTCCAAAGAACCTGGCTTCACTTTTAGCCCTCCAAAAAAATCCCTGAGCTTCTCTTTTCATCTAGAGCCTCCTTGCATACTACAGACCTGTCATCTTACCTGATATGTAAAGATTTCAGAAATTTCTAAGTAACTTGAGGAATTCTCTATTGAAGAAAAATTACGAGAGCACAAAGATTACTTTGCTCTCAGGAGATGCCACTGAACTAAAATCAATCATATGAATTAAAGGCTTTTGACAAATAAATAATTCATACACACTAAATTAATTAATGAATTTCCAGGACAGGCTCAGAACATTTTCCAGGATTAGCCATCAGCACATCAGCAGAGCTATAACATCTCTGCCATCTTTGCTCCCTGTAGTCGTGATTCAGATTCAGAAGCAGGATGCAATTTGCATAGCACTTGAGCATTGATGAAATTATATATTTTATTTCTTTTCAGTAACCAAAATCAGACTGTATGCATTTTTCCCTTTTTATTCACCCCACCACTGACTGCAAGACACTGGGAGCATAGCAACTGTTTCTTCATAAACATTATAACTACTGTGTTGAATAGAGTTGACATTTACATAAATGGATTGCAGTGCAGTTGTTGAACATATACAAGGATGAGCCTCTAATCCCATTTTAATTAGATGGATGTTGCTAGCATACAAAAATCACAAGCCTCGCTCCCTGTGGTGATGCCATACTGGCAAGGAATCAATCACCACGGCCCTGGTTGCCATGGAAACTGATAGCTCCTGCACCACCATCTAAGTGGTGAATGATTGGTGGTGTACTCCTAAGGCAGGGAGAGCAATGAGTTTTTATATCCTGTCCAGCAGCTGTGCCAGAGAGTTAATTAAAAGCAGAGAACATGAAATAAATCTAAATCTGTGAAGAAATTAAATGTACAGTACAAATTGAATTCCCATGTTGGACAGAAATTAATATGCAGTGCAAACCACAGAGCTGCTTGAATAAGCAGCAGCTATGAACCCTGGGAACAGGCACCTCTGTGGCAGCTAAAGCCCAAAAGTGGAGACAGCACCTCCTTATCTTATTACCTAAACAAGTGTTTCCTTCAGTACTGGTGTTGACTGATGCATGCAAATTGTATCCTCAAATGATAAAGGTTTGTACAAAAGCAGGAAGGACAAAGCTTACGTACAATCTAAGAAACTGTTAGCGACTGCAGTTTCTCAGCTGTGAACATGATGTAAGTAAATGTTTGTACTGCTGTACTCAAATTTGCAAGACAACCTCTATGAAAGTCAATGAGGGAGTTTTTAATAAGCCATCAAATTTGACTTCATATTTCAAATATCAGAGGTATAGTGGCAGCCTCTGAAATGCCTTTCTCAGAATAATATTAGTTCTGCATAAAATATCTTTGGGTAGAACGGGATGCAACTGACCAGGCCTGAAATACTGATTGGACAGGTGGGGGGCTGCCACAGCCCAGCGTCCCCCAGCACCATCCTTCAGAGGGGATTTCAGTGAGCAGGGCTGCACAACTCCCTTTCAGCAAGAGCTTTAAGCACTCAAACACAGTTAGTGGGCATATGCAGCACAGCTGAACTGACTCCTCTGTACACAAGAGATATTAAGGAGAGAAATGCTGAGTAAGCTTCCTTCCAGCAGCAGACACAAGTGTGTCTTGGCCAGCCATCTTTGAAGTCAAGCAACTAAAATTACTTTATCCCTGTCTATATCTGAAGCTTTTAAGGAGCTTTGCATCTTTTATCAAACCTTTTATTTTCCATGATGTCCTATTGAATCAGTCTAGTTGGGTTGGGCCCTGGACATTTCCTTCCTTTTTCCCAAACCTTCTCCTTCCTGCTTGTCAGAGAAGACTCCTCCAGCTGACGTCAGCTAGACCAAAGTCTGAGAATGTTTCTCAGACCTCTGAAACGTTGTGAGAAAAGACAAAGCTTGTGAACACATTTCTCAAGATGAAGCTTTGTATGGCATCCTAATACTGTTCCTTTAATATTCCTGATAATTTATAAAAAAAAAATAAAAAATACTGATTGTCTCTAGAATCCCCTTCTTTGTAGCTTTATATTCTGGAGATTAAAATACTGCTTTGTTGCAATTTTAGGAGATATTTTGCAGCTGTTCATGGAGGACAGACACAAGTAACAAACCTGTCTCAGCTGACAATTATGACAATTTCCTAGCATCCATTCACAGTGAAGCCTGATGTCAAAGAAACTCGTTCTTACTTTTCCAACAGTGCACCTCCTACTGCCTGTAATTTATTCTCCAGCAGAAGAAGGAAAAAGGTGTCACCGTTTGACTCAGGTCTGACAATAATGGTCTCAACCCCCTTCCCCCCCAGATAGGGAAGGAGAGGGAGAAAAAGAGAGACTTGGCTGGATTGAAAACTAAACTAAACAGCTTTAATTGAACACTAGCAATATAAGAACATATATACAATTATATACAAATATGTTCAGGTATGGGCAAAAGCCTCTCACCTCCCCCCACACCCAGCAACTCCCACAGCATCTCCTGATCTGAAAAACTGTCCTGAAAAATCCTGGAGCTGCTGGAGAAAGCAGAGAGTGATGAGGGTCAGGAGAGTTCGAGCCTGGGGGTGGGTGGTGATGGATGGACAGAGTCCTCCCTGGATGCCGGCCACGGACAGAAGAGAAGGGAAGAAGAAGCAGGAAGGAAGTTGTCTTCTGTGATCTCTGACCTTCCTCTGAGCTTACGTAGATATATGGAATGGAATATCTCTGGCCAGTTGTGCTGCCTGTCTAACTCAGCCTCCTACAGGGGGGTCATAGATCTCCCCATAGTGTCTGAGCTGGCAGAGGAAAGAAGTGACTTTGACGACCCAGCAATTAGAAAAGCATTCCAGCTGTTATTAGCCTTAGTTGCAATGCTCTGGTGCTAGTTAAAAGAAAGTTTACTGAAGGAAAAAAAAATCAGCAAAGGGAAAATTGGCTTCATCCTGGCTCAAACCAGGACAAGTGGATCTTCTGGAGGACCACAAGTGCAGTAAATAGTGAAATATTACAGTTTATTCTCTATGATTTAAGTAATGTGTTGCATAACCTGGGCTACTAAAAGGTGTTAATGAAGAAAACCCACTCTTTCTCTGAAGCTTTCTTGCCACTGTGTGTGACCATAAGCATATATGGAAGTAAAAGCCTGTCACATTAATCAGGAATTAATAAAACCTTTCAAACACCTCATCAGTGTTTTTTTTTTACGCTTTATATAAATTGCAAAAGAGTAAAAATCCCTGCATTCAAAAAAGGTACTTTTCATTAAAGCTTTCTTTTTTTCCTAGTTAGAAGTAAAGATACAGGAGAATCAGCTGAAATTTAGATAGGCAAATCCTGCCTGACCAACCTGGTGGCCTTGTAGGTGGAGTGACATCCTCAGTGGACAAGGGAGAAGCCATGGGTGTCATCTCTCTGGAGCTCCGAAAGGCTTTTGACTTGGTCCCGCACAACATCCTTCTCTCTAAGTTGGAGAAATATGGATTTCATGGGTGGACTGTTCAGAGAATAAGGAGTTGGCTGGATGGTCACATTTAGAGGTTAGTGGTCAATGGCTCAATGTCTGGATGAAGATCACTGAAAAGTGGTGTCCCTCAGGGGTCCAGATTGGCACCAGTACTTTAATAGCTTCATGAGTGACACAGACAGTGGTATCAAGTACACTCTCAGCAAATGTGCAGATGACACCAAGCTGAGTAGTGCAGTTGATGCATCTGAGGGATGGAATGCCATACAAAGGAACCCAGACAATCTTGACAAGTGGACCCATGTGACCTCCTGAGTTTCAACAAGGCCAAATGCAAGGTCCTGCACATGGATAGGGTCAATCCTTGTTATCAATACAGGCTAAGGATGGAGGGATTGAGAGCAGCCCTGAGGAAAAGAGTTTGGGGTTACTGGTGGATGAAAAGCTGGACGTGATCCAACAGTGTGTGATTGCAGCCCCAAATGCCAACAACATCCTGGGCTGCATCAAAAGAAGCATAGCCAGTAGGTCAAAGGAGGTAATTCTGTCTCTCTACTCTGCTCTCAGGAGACCCCACCTAGAGCACTGTGTCCACTTCTGGAGCCCCCAACATAGCAAGGACATAGAGCCGTAGAAGCAAGTCCAGAGAAGGATCAATAAAAAATGATTAAAGGTGTGGAGCTCTTCTGTTATCAGGAAAGGCTGAGAAAGTTGGTATTGTTCAGCCTGCGGAAGAGAAGACTCCAGGTAGACCTTATAGCAGCCTTTTGGTACTTAGGGGAACCTTATAAGAAAGATGGGAAAGGGCTTTTTAGCATGTAGTAATAGGACAAGAGACAACCAATTTAAACTGAATGAAAAAAGACTCAAGTTGGATGCAAGAAAGAATTTTTTTACTATGGAGTTGTTGAAACACTATCAAAGGTTGCTGGGAGAGATAGTAGATGCCTCATCACTAGAAGCATTCAAGGTCAGACTTGATGGGGCTCTCAGCTAGTTGCCAACATTACTTCTTTAGTCAAAGACTATTCTTATTCACTGCCTTATTATTATAGTGTAATTATCTTCTTATAGTCTTCTAATAATAATAACAAATAGGACATTAAAAAAAAAGCTGAAGGATACAACAAAAAAAATTAAGTGGCAGTATCATAATACGGTGTACTACTGTGTTAAATGAGTGTGTATATGCTGGACAAGAAGACATAACTTCATTAAGTGTGCATGCATGCATCTGGGACAGAAGAATTATTTTTAACTTGGTTCTAATTTACGTATCTATGTATCTGTTGAGTTTAATGAAATTGCAATGTGTAAAACAAAATGAAACCAGAGTAGGCCCTCAAGATGAAAATTTGAGGTGACAAGAAGAATCAGATAACAAGTAGTTGTTAATCAAAATAACTGAATGTTTAAGACATTCTGCCTGCTGTAAGTTTGTTGTCAGTGAAATGAGGACAGCCAACAGTTCCCTGAGGTTTAATTAATGCTTTGGCTAGAGGACACTATTAATGGTTGTAACTGTTGATTTGCATTACAATGTTTGCTTTGTTGTACAAATTCATAGGTTCTGGTGTCACCAAGGGTAGTCAGAGTCCAGCTTGCTTGCTACTGCTTTATTCCTGCT
>NW_009952047.1:1105240-1109434 GCF_000747805.2 Chaetura pelagica
TGAAGAGTGAGGGCATTGCTTGGCCTTTTTCTTATGTGCTTGGGGTTTTGGTTTTTTTGGGGGAGGGGGAATGGGTATGTGGTCTTTTTGCTTTAATCTCTCCCCTTCCTGAACTGGGCTGCTCCTGGAGAGGGAGCTTTCCTCCCACACCAAAACTGTTCCAAATGTCAAAACCTCCCCATCTATTGATTGAAACAGCTATATATTGAGAAATGCCATGTAAGTTTCCTACCTTTCTTTAATACTTTACTACCTAATGCCTCTATTTTGCATGTGTGCTATGCATTCTTGTCTTGGACTAAGCTCAAAACCCAGTTCTGACTGGTTTCAGGGACTGTTTTATTGAAGTCTTCTCAGCACTGTTCCACCATTGAGGATGAAGTTTACAAAAGGTTTTTAAGTAATGTCGCGTCCAAGCTCTCTGTCAGCAAGAATTTGCCAACAAATTCACTTAAATGCCTTTAAAATAACACTTTGTACTCGAAAGTGCAACCAGTGATGGACAGTGCATTTTCCCAATATTAATTACAAGATTTCCTTTGGTTGTTCTTTTAGATGGGATCAGTATTTTGCTTTCTATGTTCCTTAAGGCAAGGAATACAGTACATTTCTGGTTTATATCATCCTATTCCTCAACACTGACAAAATATTTTTACTTTCCAGATTCATTACAAATCTAATCAATATCAAAATAATTTCAAATAATGGCAAAATCATTGCAAACTAAGTATAAAGATGGGTTTATTTGCCTTAACCGTTTTAGCTGTCTATTGTGAATCTGCTGAGTTAGACATGTTAATTTATGGCTCCTGGGCTGCATCAATTCAGTTGCAACTGAGTGCTCCAAGCATGCTTCAGTAGCCTTTAAGTAGTTAGCACTTTGGTTTGTTTCATGGTACGGGTGGAAAAGAAAAGTTCACAGTACTGACTTTGTTGTGTGGTAACAGTTTACCAGTGTTGATGCCTACAGTGGAAAAAAAACATCAGTGTTCTTGCCGGGCCTATGCCAATACAATAGACAATAAATACAAGCTTACAGAATCAGAATACAGCTATCACATTACAGAATTCTGTATTTTAAAGGTAAAATTCTAATAGTGTAAATAAATCAGCAAAAAAACTGTTTCACCTATCAAATACTGGTGTGTCACAAACATAACTGTTTTGTTTCCTATGCTGTACCTAGTTTACGTCAATAAATATGATAAAGAATATTATGAAGAAGGTAGATGGTGGGTTCAAAATAAAGACAAGGAAATACTTTCTTAAACAATATATAGCAAAACTGGAAAATTCTTTGCACTGGTATGCCATGGATGCTAACAGTTTATTTGCATTCAAAACCAATTGTTCAAGTTTATTGGAAAAAAAAATAAATCTATTAAAGGGGTGTACATCATATCACCATCAAGAAGACAACAAGATTCAGCTCAGTGGATGTAGAGACTATGCAACAGACGTGCAACCTGCCTGCCCTCCTCTTACACTCTTCCTCAGATATGCATGGCTGTCTCCTGCAAGAGACAGGGTCCGGACCTTGGCAGTTCAAGACAGCTGTTCCTATATTCTTGTTCAAGTTTAAGAATTTAAGTGTGATATTGTTTTTCTTTATGTTTTGTTTTTTTCCCCCTCTTTATATGTCCTTGAGCCCACAGAGGGAAAATAATGTTTTAAAAGGAAGTTTTTCTAATAAGAAAATATGTCTAAACTTGCAGATCTCCTGTATCATAAAAATATTCCTTCTGTAATCTTTTTCCTTCTTCCTCTCTCCCAGCTCCAATGCACAGCTGACATACTTGCAGCATTTCAAAGGATGTTTTCATGTCTTTTCAGGTTCCAGTTCTTGTTAAGAAAGAAAACCTAAATCAGAGGCAGTTTGACACCCCCAATAGGAACTAAAACCTGAAAAAAAGCCGCAGCCACCTGTGAAATGCCTCTGAATGCAGCAGCTGTGAGCTCAGAGGATGAGATAGCATTCACACTGCCTTCCTCATGTCATGGGTACTCATAAGGGCAATGCGCTGCATGGGTGTACTTCCTCTCCGTCTGAACAGTTCAGTCAGGTACCTGAAAACTCTTTCAATTTTCCTTTCTTTTTCTGAAATGGTAATCACTGACGTGGCTTTCATGGAACTCAATGTATTAGCAATTGAAAAAGCAGGGTCAGATGCTTCACGTGTTTCAGTGGTGCAGCTCTGCTCTATTGCACTGCTGGAAGAGTGGCAATTACACTTGTGGATAAAACAGCATACTTGTGTGATAGCAGCTCCATGAAGAAGGACCTTGGAGTCCTGGTGGATGGGACTATATCCATGGGATATAGTCATTATATTAATGACTGTTGATTGATATCTGAAGGGTGGGTGTCAAGAAGAAGGGACCAGTCTCTTTTCAGTGGTGCCCTGTGATTGGACAAAAGGCAATGAACACAAACTGGAACACAGAAGTTCCACCTCAACATGAGGAAAAGCTTCTTTGCTGATGGAGCACTGAAACAGGCTGCCCAGAGAGGTTGTGGAGTCTCTTTCTTCAAAGACTTTCAAAATGAGTCTATAAGCATTTCTGTGTGACCTGCCCTAGGTGATCCTGCTCTGGCAGGGGGGGGTTGTACTTGGTGATCTCTAATCGTGTGATTCTATGATAGGTAAATTGTGAAAACAGGAAAATAACAAGGATGCAATAACAATATAGCAAAGCAGAATTAAGGGAATGAGAGATAGCAGCATCATAGCCATGTGGTGGAATCTTGTCTCACCTCAGTTTTGCTGCTACTTCATTGATCATTATTCTTTAGTTACAGTCATTGGGATTTGAATTATCTTAGCAGCAGAAAAACCTTCAGCTTGAAAACATCACAGTAAAATTCACACCAAAAATCACATTCAATGGCATGTAGCAAGGATGCCACATGGCACTGGCCAAGGTGAGAATACCACAGTGCTGACTTCCAGACAGGGTCCACATCCATTGTAAAGCACAAAAACAAAGGTGAAGATAAGCTATGTATGTCTTTCATAATTCGTTAGGCAGAAATCTCAAAGAAGCTGAAAATTCCTTACGTCCCTGTTAAATTAATAGGTTATTCTCACTAACAAACCCTATACACTCAGATTCATGAGTGCACAGTACAGCACCAGCACAGCTACCCGAGAGGACATGGTGAGCCCTCACAAGCTTTACTGAGTGTTCTTCTCCAGGGTGCTTCAAGAAGGTTGTCAAAAGAAGGGCTTTGAATTATTTCTAAAAATAATTATTTGAATTGAGAAAGTAAGTAAGGAGAAAAACTATGAGAAATTATTTTTCAGGCTTTTGAATGAGCACGTTCTTTGCTCTTTCCAAGTACAAATCCTAGAGAAGTTAGCAGAGAGGCAACATAATAGTTCTTCCATATTTCTAGACAACATATCTGAAAAAAAAAATAACTAAAAAAAGATAAAAGACTACTGTGCTGACAAGGTAAAAGGTTGTGCAGGCTATTCAGTTTTATGAGTTCAAAAAGTAAATTCTGCATAACCATTCGGGTGCCATCCCCATTGAACTATATAGACCTTTCTGTAAGTGCCTCTGAAAGTCTTTGATGGCACACCTTTTAAGCTAGTAATTCTTAATCACTTTTCAGACAACTGTCTTTCTGACCTATGTAAAAAATTTCTGGAAAGGATAGAATTTTCTCTCATTTCTGTTCAAAATCAGTTTAATTCCACTGAGTTCAGAAGGTTTGTCCAGTTTAAAAGTAGTAGAAATTACATCATAAACGGAATCACTGGGTTTGTATTTATTTAACTACTTGAAGAGTAGAAAAGACTCACCATTTCCAGACAAATGTGGGGGAGGAACTTTTTAGTAATGAAGGGAGAGGAAAATAAATTTATCTTCTGTTAAAAAATTGTTAAGATATGTTCATATGGTATTCCCATAATAAACAGTGGAAAAGCATTCAAAGAATGACAAGCAGGACAATCTCATGGATTAGGTACATGCCAAAAAAAATGGAGCAGGTCTTTCTTGAAAAACAAGGACAGCAACACTCTTTTCTGGGATATGAAGTCAAACAGCAGTTCTCAAGGGAGAAAGAGAGACCATAATTTTCAACCATTTTCAATCTTGTTCCTGCTATTCCATTTTAGAAAAAAGAAAAAAAAAAAAAAAAGGAAAAAAAAAAAAAAAAAGAAAAAAAAAGGGCCTAAAGCCCCA
>NW_009952047.1:1109482-1117774 GCF_000747805.2 Chaetura pelagica
AAAAAAAAAGGAAAAAAAAAAAAAAAAGGAAAAAAAAGTGCCTAGAGCCCTCAACCTGAGAGATTAAACTGCAAAATAGCAATTATTAAATTACTAAACCTATTTTAACAGTCCAAGTGATGAGATGGTGCCAAAGTCTGCTTCCAGTTACACTTTTGGAGCCATAGCAGTTACAGAAAAATTCTAACTCATATAAACTACTGTTGATGTTAGTTCACAGTCAATAGCTAATAGCTAATAAAAGTCAAACCAGAACACTGTTTGATCTTTGGAAATTAGGCAGGCTTCTTTCATAGATTTACTGCTATATGAGGTGATCACGGAGTACAATTTAAGTATTTCAAATAAAAATTTAGCTAAAAATATATATGAGACAGAAAACTCCATTCTGATTAGCAAGGCCTTTTGAAGCCTTCTCTAAATTTTGCAGTGATATACTGTATGCTGAAGGCTCACTGTCTCCTCAGCAGGTCATACATTTTCCTTTATGCTCAGCTGAGTGAAGTTAACATCCATTTTTAAATCACATTGCTATATGATCCATCTTTACTGTTGCAGACAAGGCGAACAATTTTTTGCTATTTTAGAGGTCTTTCTACTAAAATTCTATGGTAGGTCTCAAAATCACCATTGTTTGCTGCTTACAGGGTATTTGTGTATATCACTTCCACAGAGAGGTGTAACCACAACCTTCAACTTATATCGATACTCAAACCCAAATGATAAAATATTTCTATTGTGCAAGTGGTTGACGTCAAAAGCAAGGGAGAGTCTGGTCACTCCTACAAACAACAACTGGGGAAAACAAATAACAAAGAAAGAGAGATTTATGATTCTGTTAACTAAACAAAACTTACATTAAAATACAATTAAGCTCTTTTGCGTTAATATTAAGTACATTAATAGTTCAGATAAAATAATGATGTTCCAGTGCTCCACTACATAAAAAAGGCAAACTACACAGCTGACCTAGTTCTTACAGATAGTTCTGCAATAATATGCTTTATGTACACCAAAACAGATTTGTTCATGTGTTTTCTTTTGTGTGAAACAGCTGAATTTTTTATGAAGACAGACAGATGACTGCTCTTTTTGTCTGTGAATATGGGACAGCCTACACGCTCTCATGCAACGACATTTCCATAGTGAAATTTTTGCTTTTTCTCCACAGAATGATGCTGTCAGTTTCTGGGGAGCTTTCTGTTGTGGAGATAACTCTATGGTACAGTGGTTCCAGGAGGAACCATGGCCATTTACTGCTAGCCAGCAGTAGGAAATGTGCTGTCTCAGGTCCTCAGCCAAACGGAAAACAAACTAGGTCCAAGCTCATCCCTGCTCTCCTCATCTCTCTCCCTGTTGGCTTGTCCTAGAAGCCATCAACCCAAACCAGATCCGTTTCACTCTCCAGCCTATCTTCAGTGTCTGAAAAGAAAGTTTAGTCCTGCAGATGGCTTGTGGTGGCCTACCAAGCCATTCAGTACAAACCCATTGCTCTGGGAATGTTGCAGGATGTTCAATATGATCTGTCTCACATTAATTTTGTTTTTATTTTACACTTTGTTCAGCAATTATTTCTCCTGATCATTAACCAGATGTAAGATAGTAATAGAAATGGCTTGATGAATTGGGGCATTTTTTAACAAATCAACCAATCACTTATTCTGCACTTGATTGGCTATGTAAGTTGTCATGGTTAAATATGCTTCAGCTCAATACTTAGTGAAAATTTACACATACTGACTGGAAATTGTTTGATTAAATCTTCTCAGATCAGACATGTACCCGATGTGGTTTAGTTTCAGAGGCATCAGGCATTATGTAGACCCAGTATACAACCTATAAAGAAAAAGCAAATAACAAGTACTGCCGAAATTAAAAGAAAACCACTTAAATACATAATGGCTTAGAAGAGACTTCTGCCTTGGAGCCTGCTACCACAGATCCAGGCATTGCTATTATCCTATAATAAATACATAAACTTTGGAAAAAACAAACAAACAAACACTCAAAACAGCAGTTACTATGTGATACTCAAATAAAAGAGAGATGTAGAGATATTGTAGTCACTACCAAAATCTGACTTTCTGATAATAGGAGGGACATGATAGGTGAAATTCTCAAACCATACAGAGAAAATGGCTGCTCTAAACTGGAGAAATATTCCTTCCTTGACTGAAAAATCTGTTTTGTTGGGTTTTTTTAAATGGAAAAGGAAACAAAATTATGAATGCATTTTTCTCTCATCAAAGAATAAATATCTCTTCATATTGCAATGGAAAAATAAACTGCAAAACTCATGCAGGTGACCAAGGAAAGTACTAAATCAGTACCCCCATATAAGATAAATAAGGCTCAAAAAATGGTGACCCGATGTCCTTTCTTACTCACCTGCAGATGTTGCTACACTGCAAAGTTAAGGACAAATCCAACAAACACAGTTTTCCACTATGTGAATTTTCTTTTCAATGGAAAAATATGTCAATTGTATTTTTAACATAGGCACAGAAAAGTAATGGAACACCATCAAATGTCTTTTTAGTTTCTGGCAGTGTCAGCAAAGGAGCAGAGAGTACAAAATCATTACCATGTTGTTCAATGGAACAGCCAAGTCTCTAGTGAAGTGGAATTTCATCATGCAAGGATCAAAATAGCAGTTTTTGGCATTTTCTATCAGACACCAACATAATTTGATTCATAAAGCATTGAAAAACCAGCTCACATTATGCTCCAAATTTTGGTCTCAAGGTTTAACACATGTAATTCTCCTTATAATCTCCTTTAGTTACACTGGATGCTGTGCAGCTTCAACTCCTACTTCTCATCCACTATACTAAGTTTTGATTGTGAGTGAAGGTGTAATAAACATCTGAGTAAGAAGCACCAAGTATCAGGACATATAATTCAGGCTGTGTCAAGTTTATTTTAATCCCCCTTTAAAGAGCCCTAATAAATCTGACCGGTATTCAAGTTTAAGTAACAAGTAGAGTAGCCAGGGATGATGAAAATGAAGAGACCTAAAGCAGCTATAGTAACTCATTGACATTATGCCAAATATTGTGAGCCAAATTCGTCCCTCGTCTAAGCACTTTGACTGCACTACAGTTACATTAGAGAAGAATTTGTTCATCTATTTCTGATTGCAAGGAATTTAATTCTAAAATAGGGGATAAGACCGTTGATCTGAGTATAATGAAGAGACAAGGAATGGCAGGGATCAAAGAAATAAAGATGGAAACTCATTGACTTGTACTATCCTAAAAGTCAATCTGTCCTCGTAAAACTTTATTCAAACATTGCAGCAGATGAAAACACACATTTTTGAGCTCTTAAAATCATCTGTACAAGAAGAAGGTAAAAGGTACATTCACTGAGGCTGAAAACAATGTTATTGAGATTAAATTGCAGCAAAGGAAGCAAACGTGTTTTTCAGGCACAGCACTGCAGGATCTACAAAACAGCTATTATAGACTTCAGAGGAAAGATTTGATACAATAGTACAAAGGAAAATCACAGGACCAGCTTCCTCTGTGGGGCAATGTACTGAGTTGTGAAGACATAGACAGTCTGATCAGAATGTTCCCCAGAAACTATTGTATTTAGGGATGTTTTTATATAGAAAACTATATTCAATTTGCCTGTTGCATGTCCTTCCCTTCCCTAAAAAAATGCATAATCCTGCTCAAAGATTACTTGCTTCATAGCAAGCATAGTTACAGTAAATTCAACTGAGTCAAGTTTCAACTGATGATAAAAAAATGTTGAAACGGAATTAAGTGTTCAGTTAAGCTGCCTCTGCCAGGACTTTCTCTTTGAAGTTGAAACAGAATTAAGACAAGGGTATCTGAACAGAATACTTCAGAAAATATTACAGATGGTGACACACACAGGAGCAAGCAGAAACAGAAATAATTGAAGAATTCTGCTGGGGATGGCATATAACCCCAGGTGGTGATAGAGAGTTGGCTACACTTTGACTTTCCTAGAGACTTTTACAGAATGAGAAGCCCACCGATGTTTCTGAGAAGGCTCCACAAAACTCCTCCTATGTAAATTCTAGAGAGGGTGGATCATCTTAGAACTGAGACAGGAATGCTCAGCAGCAATGACAGAGAACCAAGGACTGTTCCTGGAAGGGCTGAGATCACATTTTGCCACTCTGATATCTTACTAGCAAATTTTAGGGTGTGACCATAGCATAGACTTCATTCTGAATGTGGTTAATTTACTCTTCTAAAATAACTGGCTGCCAGAAAGTCACAGAAAGTAGAAAGATATTTGAAACAAGATTATATCCTCAAATTTTGCTTATTATTAAAGGGTGATAAAAGATGTTACATTCCACAAAGTACTTCAGGTTTGAGCTCTAAGACCCATTGCACTGTTCTCAGTGAAACGTTGCAGCAATAAATGATTTACTGGCAGACATTTTTCTCTATCTGGTAAAGATGCTGTTTTGCATGAAGCAAGCTGGTCACTGCAGCATATTGACCAGCTCCCGCTCCGACCCCTTCTTGGGCTGGCTAATTAGCTTCAACCAGCTATTGCTATAAAGTCTGACAACGTGAAATTCTTAGTGGAGCAAGACCGTCCTGAGAGAAAGCTTTAACAGATACACTTTAAATATCACAGATAGAGTTTACTCAGAAGAAAGGAAATTTAATTAGTGACTTGAAAGATGCTTGAGAAAGAGTTTTTATGAACCAAACTCTGAATGCTAGACATCCAGACAAGAAGTGAAATTTAATTTATGTCTCCCTTGGAGAAAGGCACCTTGAGTTCAAAGGATTATCTAGCCGTAGCAAACTGGAGCAGTACTAATAATCTGTTTATCCAGGCACCAATGTGACTTTTAAGGAGTCTGATGGTAAGCAATGAATTTGCCACAAGTATAAAGCATGTTTCTCATGGAGCACAAATTGTTTCACGATAAATAGAATTTGCTAGTGGCCAAGAACTAGTCAACTCATACTACCATGTGGAAACCATGTGTTCCATGGCACTTTAGGAGAAAGATGATTCATTTCACCAAGTTAGTAAAGCCTGCAGAAATCAATAAAATGAAATAAAATGAAAATAAAATAAAATAAAGTAAAATAAATAAAATAATTTAAAATTAAATTTTAAAATTGAAATATGTTTAAAACATCATCTATACAAAATGCCATAGGTCTAGACAAAGCTAGGGGGGATAGCAATTTAAGGGAGACAATACCATTCATCCTTCAACACCTATGACATCTTTTTTAATGATCTCCTTTTGTTTTCAGCTAACCTGTAGGCCTAGGGATAAATCCCAGTCTCCTAAAGGGAATGTCTGAATGTGAGAAACTTCTTACCACTGCCTTGGTACTAAAGAATTGGGAGGTGTCCAGTGCTATGACTTTTTTTTTTTTTTAACTTGTTTCATGGAAGAGATGGGAACTGCAGGTCAGGATAACAATATCCATTGGAGAACAGTGATAGAATCTATTCTAAATAGCAATGGATGGACAGATGACATATTGACGATACAATCATATTAAAAATACAAATTTTGCTGAAGATGGTCACCTACAATGTGGACAAGGAAATCTCTCTTGTATATTCTGCCCAAATTTTGGCCAAATAACTGTCAGTAAATACTCTCATCAAAAGCCCTTTCAGAGTCCCAGAAGTGACAGGAAATAAGGGGAAAATGGAAATGGAAACAGAAACAGAAATGGAAATGGAAATGAAGTGTGGAATGAAACCGAAGTCATCACCGTGCCACTATACAGATCTATGATATTTCTGAGTCTTGAATAGTGGATAAGAGAGAAAGGATACAGTAGAAAAACTAGAAAGAAGGGCAATGAGGATGAACAAAGACATAAAATAGTTTCTTACAGGGATTAGAAAGACAGTAATACAATGAGGAAGATAATTATCAACTGGAAGATAAAATCAAGAATGGAAAACCTCCTGAAAACTGTGGCTAGTCTCCGATTTCTTACTTCATTTTCCAATCAGGGTAGAGCATTTTGCTTGGATTATTTCAGAAAGAAAACAATACTTAAGATAGGTATTTTGATTCCTCACAATGAGACCTCAATCAACAAGCAAAACTATTTTTTCAAGGTATTTGTTTTAGCACTCATCACCTAATGGCCTGAATCCCCATAATCTAATAACTGTAACTGAAAAAAACAATAAAACAAGAAATTTATTTCAGTTTTTTATTTTACCCGACTCACAGAAGGGTCTTAGGCTATTGTCTTTTTGTAGATTTATTTGTTACCCAAATTTTTAAAATTATCTTTCTCTAATTGCTTAAAAAAGAAAAAACAAACAAAAAAATCCCACCACAAACCAAAACATTCAAAATCTCTGCTGCATTGGAGAGTGGGCTCACGTTATGTCTTTGTCTGGATGAATGTTATTTTTATAATGAGATTTTCAAAGCAAGCTCCCCAATTTCCTAAACTATTGTACACATGAATGGATTCACATGAGCACACATAAGCACTTACCTGAATGACTATAAAAATCAAACTCAACCAAAAATGCAAATCAAGAGAAAGTTACATGTATGGAAAGGAAGGAGGAAAGTACAGCATGGTAATTTTTGCAGAGGATTAAAATTTAGTTGCCTTTCCAAGATGTTTCTCAAAGTCTGTGTAAAACTGCAGTTCATGTCATGTTGCACAAATCAGCTCTAGAAAATCCCTAGTGGTGTGAAAATCCTAAGGTTTAAGATGCTGAGTGAATTGTTTCAGCTTTGTTCTCACACTTGGTAATTACTACAAAGAGAATTTTTGCTTTCTTTACTTTCAAGCACATTGTGCCTCCTTCCCTATGCCCCCTTCTTTTCATACGATAAGTCACCCACACTGCCATTGACCTTCTTAAAGTTCTATAGAGGAAAAGTCTAATCTTACAAGTTGTGAAGAAAGGAGAAATGTAATTCTACCTACTGTCCCTCCTGCAAAAAGTATAGCCTCATCAAATGGTTTTCTACCTCACCATTAGAAGGCTCCTGGGATTGGCTGTAAAGGAAACAGAACTGGTCTTGTGTAAGCAACAAGTGACAAACAGCAGCTAACCTTCATGAACTAATTCAGGTAGTCTTCACCAGTTCATTTTTCTGAGTTGGGAGATGGTGAGGGTTTTTAACACAGTGGAAAATGTATGAAAATACTACATTCTTGAAGCTTAAGCCATTTAATCCAATCAAAAGCTGTAGGAAGAACGAGCAGTACGTATAGAGGGTGGAACAGCTAAATAAAGGATGCAAATAAGAACATTTATTTCATAAGGCCAGTCCCCTGCCATGGGTTGAGGCTGCAGCAGTTAGGAGAATATATGATATGCTGTATCATGCACTGATATTATTGATCACCAAAAAAACAAAAGAAATAAAACACAGTAACAGCCACCAACTTACCAATTGGTAGTGAACTCCTGGTATTTTTCTGACTAATGTGAGAGACACTTTTTTCCGGGTAATTTCTTCACTGCCAGCTGCATCTTGTGCTACAGCAGGTTGCCTGCAGCCTGTATTTGCTAATGCATTTCATAACTGGTGATGTGATGGACATGTGTAATCGTTGCCAGCATGGATTCACCATCTTTTACAAGCTCAAGAGACTAAAGAGTCTGTGTTTAGCTCTCTGTGCCTTAGATGCCTTTATACAACTGCCTTCTGGTTGGTACAGGTGTTATCAGCAAGCATAAGGTTATCTGATCTGGAGTAGTCAGAAATCATGAATTTGAATATTTGCATGTGGTCCATATTGTAACTGTGGAGAGTACTGCCAGAAGTCAAATTTCTTCTCTGAATTCCACTCCTTTTACTTTATTGACAATGTATAGCATGAACATATTCATAGTTGTAGCTTTCTTCCAGTTGACATAGAAACCATTTTAAGTGTAAATCCTTTCACATGCAGCAGACTTCATAGATGACTTAAGTTTCCCAGCATTCAGCATAGGAATAAAACCACTGATCACAGTCCAAGGTTTGAGTGTTGTATGTGTATGTTTACTCTGCTCTATGCATTTTCTACATCAATTATTTATTATTTTTTTTCTCCTGCTTTTAAATTGGATCCACTACCTTTTAAGAGTTTTTGGAGGGTACTAAGTACATTCTTTGTACCTGCAACCTGAAATACTTTCACACACTTTAAGGTATGTTAATAGTCCCTCAAATAAATGGTGCTATTACAGCTAGGCATATTTTCTGGCATGTCATTTATACTTCAAAGAAATTAGTTTTGATGCTGACCAGATATGGTCTTGAAAATACAGCAAATAGAAAAGATGAAAGGGAAA
>NW_009952047.1:1117810-1127320 GCF_000747805.2 Chaetura pelagica
GGGAAAGAGAAAAAGAGAATGAAAAATAACCAAATAACAAAAAAAAAGAAAGAATAAAATAAAACAATTTGTAAAGGAAAGAGGGAAGGATAGCAGCAGGATAGTAGGGGAGGAGAAAGGAAAAGGAATTTTTTTTTCCCTATTTCCAAATTGAATTGTTCTAAATTTTAATCTTAAAAAATATTGTTTTGTTTTAGAATGTTCTAAAAATATACTTTCCAGGTTTTAGAAAGTAAATAATCTCCCAAGTAAAAGTACTTGACTTTGAGTCAAATCAATTTCTTGCTGCATCAGAAAGAAAAGTTATTTTATTTCATTTAGCTAAGGAATATCTAACTTGAAGAGCAGTAAAAAGCAATTCTTCAGGCAGGATAGAGAAGAGAAAACTCAGTTATTTTCACTTGCTTGGCTGCTAGCCTTTTAGGAGCACTCTTTTTTCCGTATTCATTCTTGTATATTTATGCTGTAGACAGCATGTTTACAAAGCAGTCTGAATTTTTTTCTTCCTTCCAATTAACCCCTGTGACTTAGGAGTTTCCAGTAATTTTTTTTCACATTCTCATATAATCTTCAGCTCACTCCCCACTGGTTTGCTCATTTGCCATTGTCATTACAGCGCAGTTTGTCTCCTTTTGGTGAGCACGAATCTGCAAAAGCTATTTCCTTACTTTTCTGGCAGCTTTTTGTAGTAGCCTCTCTGACTTCTCTTTCATCTTCTCGTAGGATAAGAGGTCTCTCCCTCCCAAAGTCCAGGGGGCTGAGATGATCAGACAGCTTTGTTTATACAGCAACATGGGTCCTCGTACTTTCCTGCAGGATGACTCTCCAGAGGTATTTGCTTGTTTGTATCTGTCACTGAATGGGTGTCTTCCTCCTGCCTTTGAACAGCAAGTAGAGGCTTCCACTCCTCTCACAGGGAGACCCTTTAAACGTGGGGCAGCAGTGTTAAGATGCACAAATTGGTGTCATGTATTTCCTAAGGATGATAAGAAAAGATGGGCAATGAAATAATGACACTTTCCACAGGCTTTGAAGTAGATATGCTGAGCCAGGGCCTAGTGCCAGCATATCAGTGCAAGAACATCAGGGTTTTATTCATAAAGTTTTGTAGCAATATGGAGTTGTGAGCTTGAGCAACTAATTTGAATATACACAACATTATGTAAAACATACTCTACCAAGATTTCTGCAGTAATCTGCTGCTATTCTTCCTTTTCAGAATGCAACCGCATCATGAGCTAAAGTCTCGAGTTCTCCAGATTATACCATATATTACACCTTGCATAAATTGAAAGAGGTGTAACTAATGTAACAATCCATTGGTTATTAAAAGGTTCCGGTACAGCACATGACGAAAAACACATTAAGAAATAATGCTGCAATGGGGATCTGGGCATTGCAGCAGGAAGCAGTGCTCAACTTGTGCACTTGTGCCACGTGTTTCACAGCTGCCAGGATGAAGTTACTTTGGGGCAGTCACTATGCAAACATGAAGATCATGGGCCAGGCAAACATGCTGCACCTACCAGAGCAAAGCAAAGAATTACTTATAGAAAAAAAACCAGCATCATCTCATAAATGGAATAAATAAATGAAGAGAAACGCAAAGGTAAAACACTGATACAGTTAATAATTCCTGCAGCTCATACAGTGAACAATAGCACTGCTGATCTCAGTTACCAATTAAAAAATGTCATAGAAAATATTTTTCTGATCAAAAGTCTGGCAAATTGTATCTGGCAATACTGGCCATTTTATTTATATTTTTATTCTTAAATCACTCCCTTTTCTTTCAGCTAAGCAAGGAGCAACATTGATACCCTCTGCTGCTCAGAACGCTGGGCTTTTAAAGGAGCACCATAAATACCATTTAAATTTCTGATACTGGATTTAGCATTGTAATTCTCTTTTAAGGGAACTGAAAAGAAAGAAAAACAAACAACAAACAAAAAAGTTTGGTGGCGATAAAGAACCACATTATGTAGTGAAAGTCGCCAACATTTTTACATTAACAAAATGTAAGAGAATCCTTTTCTTCCTATTTATTTTTCTTTGAGAATGAGTAGAGTAATGGGGAGTGTTTCTATCTTACTGATTCAAATATCTCATCTCATTGTGTACATTTAGATTAGCAGTAAGAAGAAAGCAGAACAGATGAAAAAAGGGAAAGGGAATGGAGGAGCTGGGAGTAGGAAAAGCAAGACTAAGGTCCAAGCCATTTGTAAATTACTTTCATAGACATTTCACCATAAAACTCTGACTAACTTGAGGACAAGTATTAGCATTTCTTCAGCTGGTGCAATACTTTAATTTTATGTCTCTTCAGCTACCTCACAGTGCTTAGATATGTCTGTAATAAAAATAAAATCTTTAATATCTTTATCACCTGCAAGAGCAATATAATTTCCTAGTGCCTTCACAGTGCTCAAAAATAAACCAGTATATTTTTCTTGCTCGTTAAAGCAATGCTAATAAAGAATGGGTACTGTTTAGCAATGTCACCTGCTGGTTACTATGCACAAGCAATATTATTTCTCTGCAAGATGTCTGCCATGCTCACAAGAACGTTACTTATGTGTAAAATGGCTGACAAAAGCACTTGATTCAGAAGTGGCATTTGCTGCCTTGGAGCAGGTTTTGCAAAGTATGCATGCTGAGAAATGCTTCTTACATTTCCAACTTCCATAATTCTGTGCTGAACAGGAGGTTTATCTCTCCTTGAAATGAGAAATGTGTCACTGACAGAGACATTTGCCTTTGTTCCTTTTAACATTGAATTAAGGTCATGATCTTAAAAAAGATATTAATAAAGTAACTGTAATAGAGATGAGAGCTTAAATAATGCAGTGACATTATAGCTGGAAATAAGTTTTGCACTCAGCTGTATCAGCCACAGATTCAATGGGAAAAAAAAGGTATGAAAGTTAAAGGAAATCTTCAGAGCATGTAACGTCAATTGTAGTATTAAAGGAAGACAAAGAAGGCAACACTACAAAGAGTGAGAGCTTAGGTCTTTCTCCTTTGTATCTATCCTTGCTTCTGATGTTAAATAATCCTCAGTCTGGCAGATGTAATATATTCAAGTAAAAAAGGTCAGTTTAGCTTTAAACGCTATAGCAGGTATCATATGAAATGATCGTGTGGGAGTGTGCCACTGTGCACACAGATGCAAAGCAGGGATCCAGACAATTATTTAGCTCATAGTAAAAAGTGTAGCTACTCACATAAAAAGCAACTAGTTAGAAGCACAGAAAAACATCCTAAAATAAGCACACTGGAGTTCAGACATCAGAAAGAATGGTATATAAAACGAAACATGAACAGGAATTGTAAAAGAACAGCATTAATTAATTGGGTAAGAGACATTTTCTAGTTTCAGACCATCAAACGGACTTCATTTTGTGCCTGTGCATCAAATTACCTGAGAGACATGTCTCCTGAAGACAGACCTAATTGGAACAAATGGCAAAAGCTCTTGGGGTTCAAAAGCCAATATGCAAAGGTAGTTGGCATTCAAGTGTTAGACACTGCTGAGTGTACTGCATAAGGCTTTCAAAATAGAAATCAACACATTTATTACATTTTAGATAATCAAAGTTGCATTCTTTGCCTTTTATAAAAAAATTCCTATATCTACTTAAGCCCAGCCTTAAAATCTACCAACGGATCAAAAATCAGTCACTGAGATTGCCCCTGTTGTTTCTGAGAACTCCACATACCTTTCGTCTTTTCTCTCTATTGCCGTATGTAACTTAGCCATTACCTCTTAAGTATTTTCCAAGTTGGACAAAAGTCTGCAATTATACACAGTTCCCATAAATAGGATTAGATACGCAGTACTATCTCTGGACAGCATTTCTTAAACAAGACATGTCCAGTCTGCTGTGTATCTCCATCACAATCTGAAATTTACTCTTCTACTTTTTAAGCAGAAGCAGACAGGAGCTAAGTGTAAATTTAAACATTTAGGACACAATAAAAAAGGTACTTGTAATTAATTACCTATAGTGTTATTTTTGCAGTCTTGGACCATAAAACTGAGGAGACACATCTGTTATGTGTACTAACAACATTAGAAAAGCCTATGAAATCAAGTAAACAAATAAAGCAGTGCATCCGAAAAATTATATGTAGGCCTACTTGGACTAGTTTGGACTACTTAATGCCATTCATTTTGCTAACCCAGAGGCTGTAGACTCAAGTCCCAGTTTCTGAACAACCATTCCTGTCCAAAACAGGTGATGTAGAAGTGCATCTCAAACCAATAAGACCATAGTGGGAATGCATGAAGCTCCACTTAGGGAGGCATCATAAGCCACTGAGATGTGATGAGCTAGGGTTAAGGATAAAAACAGCACATGAAACTTTGTGGTGGGACCACAAAGCTACTATTGAGAAGCTGTTTAAGAAGAAACATATGACGCCTTCTTCAGACAACTGGAAGAATCCTCATTTTTGCTGATCTTCATGGGTGTCCTGAACCATTCCAATATCGCTGGGAAACGGAATAGAGCATGGAACAAGCGATCCCATAGGTTCAGCATCCTGTTAGGAAAGAAGAGGGCAAAACTTAGGACTTATGCAAGTTAGGGAACATTTAAACAAACTAAACAGACACAAATATAATGGTGTGTGACAGGATGCATCCATAAGTGTATTTTGAGGCAGCTCTTGGTCATCAGTTGGGTTCCTAGGGACAGAGAGAGAGCAAATACCAGTCCTGTCTCAAGGAAGGAAAAGCATGAAGAGAAGAAGGAAATTGAACAGCTGAGCTCTGAAGGTTGTGACCAGTGGCACAAAGTGCTCAGCTGAAGGATCATCACCAATAGTTTATCCTAGTGGTCAACATTAAGACCAAAAGTATTTAACTTCTTTGCTAGGGACCAGGATGAGAGGACAAAATGCACCCTCAACAAGTTTGCAGATGACAGAAAACTGGGAGGAGTGGCTGAAAGGCTGGATGGGTGTCCTGCCTTACAGAGGCACCTGGACAGGCTGGAAAAATGGGTCAACAGGGAACTCTTGAAGTTCAATAAGGGGAAATGCCAAATCGTGACCTTGGAAAAGAATGACTCTCGATATCAGCACACAGTGGGGGCCAACAGGCTGGAAAACCATTTGATAGAAATTTACCTGGGGATCCTTCCTTGCACAAGACAACAGTGTTGCCTTCCTTCAAAGGAGATAACAATATCCTGGGCTGCATTAGGGCAGCTGTTGCCAGTAGGTCAAGAGAGGTGATCCTTCTCCTCTGCTTAGCCCTGGTAAGGCACATCTTGAGTCCTGAGTCCAGTTCTAGTCTGCCTAGTATAAGACAGACAAGAATAAACTGGAGTGACACAAAGACAATAGGAAATCGAGGCATGATTTATACAGGACAGTTGAGAGAGCTGAGGCTGGAGAAAAGAAGAGCATCTTATCCATGTATATAAATACTTGATGTCAGGGATTGGGTCTGGGTGACCCTGTTGGAGTAATGAAGTGGATTGGATGATCTCCAGATGTGCTCACCAGCCGCAGCAAATTGGTGATTGTGTGGCTCTGTGAATATGGACTGCCAGTTGACATATTTATGTAAGATTTTAAAGCAAAACTGCTCAGAACTTTAAAAAAATGTGTAAATAATCCCTTATTCTTGTAGACTTGTTCCTTCTTGGTTGAAGAGTGACTCAGAACTTATTTTACATCAAAGGGAGCGCTTTTGTTTATTTAAAACATGATGGAACCAAACCCTTTAAGGATTTAGAATAGAAACTTCTGTTAAAAGTTTCCTTTATTTACTGTCTCACAAAACATCCTGGTCTCTAAATTGGGAATACATGGATTTCGTGGATGGATAACTTAGTGGATAAGGAGCTGGCTGGATGGTCACACTCAAATAGTTGTGATCAACTGCTAGGTGTCCAAACGGAGAACAGTGATGAGTACTGTTCCTCAAGGGTCAGTATTGGGACAAGTATAAAATTTTTGTCGGAGACACAGACAGTGGCATTGAGTGCACTCTCAGCAAGTTTGCTGATGATTACAAGCTGCGTGGTTTGGTCAACACTAGAGGCAAGGGATCCTGCCTAGAGGAACCCATATAGACTTGAGATGTGGGCCCATGCCAGCCTCATGAAGTTCAATAAGGCCAAGTGCAAGGTCCTGTATCTGGGTCAGGACAATCCCAAGCACGATTACAGGTTGGGTACAGGATGGTTTGAAAGCAGCCCTGAGGTAACGGGCTTGGGGGAACTGGTGGACAAGAAGCTCAACATGAGCCAGCAATGTGCACTCGCAGCGTAGAAAGCCAACCATGTCCTGGACTGCATAAAAAATGTGGTCAGCACGTCAAGGGAGGTGATCCTCTCCCTATGCTTTGTTCTCATGAGACCCCATCTGGAGTGTCCAGCTCTGGGGCCCCCAACACAGGAAGGACATGGGGCTGCTAGAGCAAGTCCAGAGTAGGACCCTAAAGATAATCTAAGGGCTGGAGAACCTTTGCTATGAAGACAGGCTGACAAAGTTGAGGTTGTTCAGCCTGGAGAAGAAAAGACATCAGGGAGACCTTAAAGCAGCCTTCCAGTAACTAAAGGGGCTGCAGAAAATCTGGAGAGGGACTTGTTAGCCAGCCATGTAGCAACAGGACAAGGAGAAATTGTTTCAAACAAATTCATTAATAAGAGAAAATTCTTTACTGTGAATGTGGTGAGACACTGGAACAGGTTGCCCAGGGAGGTTGTGGAGGTCAACTCACTGGAAGTGTTCAAGGTCAGGTTGGATGGGGCTTTGAGTAACCAGGTCTAGTTAGAGGTGTCCCTGACCATAAAGGAGAGTTGAAACTATATGACCTTTGAGGAGTCTTCTGTAAAGGTTCAACAGCAGAACAAGGAGGGGTTCAAGCAGTTAACCCCTCCCCTTGTTTTAGTTGATACCTGCCAAAATTTCCCCCCATGGGTAGTATGCACTTCTGCTCAAAAAGGGAATGAGGACACAGAGCAGGGGGTTTATATGTGTTGATGCTTTATAAACAAAACAGAGATGTATAAATATATAACTGTAGTACAAGCCACTGATGAAGTGAAGATTGTTATGGTAAAGGGAGGTGATTTAGAATGTGTTGGCTCTGGCTGGGCTCGGCGCCGTCCTTGGCTGCAGACAGGGGTCTCAGCTCTCTGTTATTAAAAGAACAGTTAGATTTCAGCTTTTATTCTGCCCCTGGGATCCCACAAAGATTTGGCGGGCTGCAGCACATTAGTGTGTCCTTAACCTAGCTGTGAGTTCCTGTCTTTTCTCTCACAGAGCCAGAAGCCCCCCACCCGCCTCATGCTGTCCGGTGACTTGTCTTTAGGTTAGGGTGAGTTTCAGGTGCCTCAATGCATTATCCCACCTGCACGCCAGCCCTGGCCCAGCTGCTCTTGAGTCCCTGGGCAGAACAGATGAGCCACAGGCAAGGGGTAGACCCCTTCAGCAAGGAGCTAGTGTCTTGAGTCTCAGTGGTTCCAGGTGCCAGAGGTGCTGTGCAGGAGTGGTGTCCATTTAATCATCCTTATATATTGAAATAGTTTTACGGGAGACATATTTATTTATTTATTTATTTATTTGGTGGTAAGGGGCATAACCCTTACACCTTCCAATTGAAAACATGCTATGATTCTATGATTATTCATATTACCAATTGCCTATTGTCTGTAATACCTTCAAGCATTTGAAGTAACTTTAAAAGTTACTATTTACATACATTTATATGTTGATTTTCTGCTGGTTTTTAAAGGCAACTGATACTAATGTCCCAAGTAACCAGTGCCAAAGCTATTTATGCAAAAGGACTCTGATATTTAGAAAGCATAAAACCATGCAGAATACGACTGCTCTGAGTTTTGTGTAATGTCTGATACCAAGATTTTCAGGCAGAGATTTGAGTGATTCTGGAGTCTTGCATCATCTTCCCTCTTTACAGAAAGACACTGCTTTCCCAAAGAGGAGCCTGCTCAGGCAGTTTCCTTCAAGTCAGTCTATGAAAGCAATGAGAGTCAGGTATCTCCCTAACATGTTTCTGGAACGTTGCTGAGAACGGGTGGAAGATCCTCTGTTGATTGCAGAAGAGCCAACTCCTCTGGGCAGCTCCTGGAGACTTATGACTGGCGTAAGTCATAGAATCAGACAAAATCTAGTTGGAGGTCTGTGACTAGTGGAGTCCCTTAGGGGTCAGTACTGGGACCAGTGTTCAATATTTTCATCAACAACTTGGATGAGGGTACAGAGTGTGCCCTCAGCAAGTTTGCTGATGACACTAAACTGGGAGGAGTGGCGGACACACCAGAAGGCTGTGCTGCCATTCAGAGAGACCTGGACAGGGTAGAGAGTTGAGTGGGGAGAAACTTGATGAAATTCAACAAGGGCAAGTATAAAGTCTTGCATCTGGGGAAGAACAACACGATGTCCCAGTATAGGTTAGGGGCTGACCTGCTGGAGAGTAGTGTAGGAGAAAGGGACCTGGGGGTCCTGGTGGACAGGAGAATGACCATGAGCCAGCAATGTTTCCTTGTGGCCAAGAAGGCTGATGCAATTCTGGGATGCATTAGAAAGGGTGTGGTTAGTAGGTCAAGAGTTCTCCTCCCGCTCTATTCTGCCTTGGTGAGGCCACATCTGGAATATTGTGTCCAGTTCTGGGCCTCTCAGTTCAAGAAGGACAGGGAAGTGCTTGAAAGAGTCCAGCGCAGAGCTACGAAGATGATGAAGGGAGTGGACCATCTCCCTTATGAGAAAAGGTTGAGGGAGCTGGGCCTCTTTAGATTAGAGAAGAGGAGACAGAGGGGTGACCTCCTCAGTGTTTACAAATATGTTAAGGGGGAGTGTCAGGAGGATGGAGCCAGGGGGGTTGCACTAGATGATCTTCCAACCCCTAAGATTCTGTGATTCTGTGATCTGCTAATACTCATTAGCTCCATGAGAAGCTGTTAAAACCTACCTCTAGCAAACTTCACTCCTTCCCACTGATACAGCTTTTACCAAGATTTATGAATCCTGGTCTTGCAGGTGCTTGAACATGCTGTCCAGGGAATTAGAATCATAATCCATGAAGGTATTTAAAAGATGTGTAGATATGGTGCTGAGTGACTTCGTTTAGTGGAGGCCTTGGCAGTGCTAGGTTAATGGTTGGACTTGATGATCTTAAGGGTCTTTTCCAAAAAAATTATTCTATTATTCTCTCAAGGGTATATTTTTGTGTCATTGTCATGTTTCCCACACCCATTCATAAGTAACGCCTGGTCAGAATAGGCATGCTGGGACCACACCTTGCTGTCAGTAAAATCTGGCTACTGAACTAGCCCCTTTTTTTCTTCAGGAAAAGATACAATACATCACAAGATAAGTTTTAGAGTCTCCTATCTGGAAGATTGCAATTACTGAGACAACACACTGGCAATGGCCATCACCACCAGCTACTGCAATATATTGTAACACTGCTTTAGGAATGCTTATATTCGTAAAT
Organism: Chaetura pelagica; assembly: GCF_000747805.2. Taxonomy (NCBI): domain Eukaryota; kingdom Metazoa; phylum Chordata; class Aves; order Apodiformes; family Apodidae; genus Chaetura; species Chaetura pelagica. The sequence goes on from NW_009952047.1 coordinate 1,127,286, forward strand.
CACTTTATTCTTTCAAGTTACTGATTTTTCCTCTC
>NW_009952047.1:1127338-1129040 GCF_000747805.2 Chaetura pelagica
CTTTCCCTATGACTTTTTTCGCAGAAATAATTCCTTATTTGTTGGTATTTGTTTTCATGCTGCTTCAGTTTGAAAAGTTGAACTACAGAGAATAAAGACTGTGCTGCATGATGGCTGACAGAAGGAGCATAAAAAGGAATATGCACTATAATGGATGAAGGCTGATGGGAAACTGAGCTGCAATCTGAATCCAGGTGAAAAAGGGACAAATTTTCGGTTCACAATGAGACATTTTCTTTTTCTTTTTTCTGGGATTTTTAGATGAGAACTTACCTTGCAGGATACTTGTGACAAAATAAAAAATTGCCATGTTTAGTATTTGTATTGTGCCCTCAAGCCGCATGCTGTTGCTTGCATACATGACACTGAAAGGATGAAGAGATTTTACTGGTGAAATATCTTCACTTATTTGGCATAGCGCATTAAGTCCTTCAGCCTTTTCTCATTGGCAGAAATGCAAAAATCATCACTTAAAACTTTGGTATTATGTTATTCTTTCCTTCTTTCTCTTTCTCTTTCTCTTTCTCTTTCACTTTCTCTTTCATATCTTCCACTTCTCATGAGATTGTTTTCTCTCTCTCCTTTGTTCTTCTTTTCCCTCTCCTCTAGTAGGTCACTCAATACTTACTCTTCCTGTTTGGATTTATTATGGTGTCAATATCCAGCCCTAAACCAGAAATATGTAGGAAATAAAGTAATTTGTCTTGGCCCCATCTCTGGCCTGCAGAACTTTTATTATTTGCCTGACAATTTATTATAGTTAATTGTATTACTACTTTGGCCTGCTAATACAGCATAAAAGTAAGATGAATTGATAGTAATGAGAAGACTTTAGAAGCAATATTTAAGCAATAATGAGCTCTGAGTCAAACCTCTCCTGTCATCTAATGACTGGCTGGAAGAGTAAAAGGTCCAAGATAAACCAGGGGCTCTTAACCCAACTCATCATTAGCTGCCAGGAAATGCCTGAACCAGAGATCACTAATGCTATTATACATCATAAACACATAAAGAAAATCTAATTACATTCCTGCATGTTAGAAAGCTAAAAACTGAACATAAAGCTGCCATGGATTTGGTTCTTTGTTTCCAGCACTTGTGTTTTCCTATGTGTAAATCAATGATGTAGTTACCAAATCAGAAATTTATAATAATTAATTTGGATTCAATAGTGTTATTTGATGCTGTTTGCTCACCCATTTGCCCAGACAAGTCTCTTCTGCACCACAATGAATTATTGCAAATGATTAAATAATCGTAAAGTTAAAGACTAACCATCAGTTCAGTGGGATGTTAAAAGATAGGTTTCACTGATACTTTAGACTCCTTTTTATATCTTTTGACACCTTTCTGCTGTTACAAGAACTGCAAATATTCCAAATATTACATAACATAGTGATTAATATTTTTTCTTTGATGTTACTTCTTGTAATTCAGATGCCTCTAAATTTTTTCCCTGATATGCACCCTAGAATTTTTGTTCCGTTTTGCATTAACCTTTAGAATCACAGAATCACAGAAGTATTCAGGATGGAAAAGACCCTTGGGATCACCGAGCCCAACCATCATCCACACTCTACAAAGTTGTCCCCTAAACCATATCCACCAACACCACATCCAGGGATGGTGATTCAACCACCTCCCTGGGCAGCCTATTCCAGTGTCTAATCAGTGTCTAAAATTGCTCCTAATGTCCAGCCTA
>NW_009952047.1:1130084-1163303 GCF_000747805.2 Chaetura pelagica
GGTTGTTGTGGCCCAAGTGCAGGACCCGGCACTTGGCCTTGTTGAAACCCAGGCCATTAACATAAGCCCAAGTATCCAGTCTATCCAGGTCTCTCTGTAGAGCCTCCCAATCCTCATGCAGATCTACACTCCCACCCAGCTTGGTGTCATCTGCAAACTTACTGATAATACACTCTATGTCCTTATCAAGATCATCAATAAAGAGGTTAAACAGAAAAGGTCCCAACACTGAGCCCTGAGTAACACCACTTGTGACTGGCCACCAGCTGGACTTAACACCATTGACCACCACTCTTTGGGCCCAACTGTCCAGCCAGTGCTTGATCCAACAGACCGTGTGCTCATCCAGGCCATGAGCAGCCATTTTTTTTTTATGAGTTCTATGGGGAACCGTGTCAAATGCTTTTTGGAGGTCCAGATAGACAATATCCACAGCCTTTCCCTCGTCCAATAGTCAGGTCATCAGGTCATAGAAGGAGATCAGGTTTGTCAGGCAGGACCTGCCTTTCATAAACCCATGCTGAGTGGGCCTGATCCCCTGGTTACCCTCTGTATGTCTTCTCTACATGTTTTAGAGAAATGTTTTTATGTCTTCCTTTTCCCACTGCATCTACCTCATGCATTTACTTCTTGTTCTCTTTGTCAACAAATCTCAGCTCTTTTGACAGCTGTCCTGGTATTTTTTGAAACAGAACTTTGTTATATTATTCATGAAGGGGAGCTGTGCAAGTAAGGTGTTCCCAGAGCATTGTGTTTGCATGGGGACCGCTGCTGGAAATTCAGAGAGCTGAAACTATCACCTGCAAGTTGGAAGACAGGGTGAATAAAGAAGCAGTCCTTTTGGAAATTGCTACTATCTTCCCTGTTAAGTAACTGGGTATGACAGTATTTCTGCTGTGTGTTTTATCTAGAGTACAGATCACACAGCACAGGTATTGCCATTTTTTCACTATAAAAACAAACACTTCCACCCTCTCCAGATCAGTGTTACTGTGAAATTTCATGCGTCTTTTTCTGAATATTTTCCAAAGGGTTTGTTGGGTTTTTTTGTACACATATTTTTACCTTGGCAAGCCCAACATTTATCTTGAATAAAAGCTTTTTTTTTGTGATTTTTATATCCCCTTCTGATTCAAAATCCAAGAGGAAATATAAAGTTAATAAATCAGAGAAAATGCAGGAGGAATGATACAACTTGGAGAGCACATGTTTACTTGGTTAAATACGGCAAGACTAGATTAAAATGAAGAAGTGCCAATATAATGCACAAACTTAGAGCTGTAACAAAGAATCAAAGAGAAGTCTAGCTATAACCTATTCCGAATTCACTCCCTATCTTTACAACCATATTTGGTAGCAATGTGCAAACATAACATTACAGAAACATCCACTGACCAAAAATTTATTTATCCCCAAATCCTGAAATTCTTTGCTACTTTTCAGTTTACAAAATCCACCACATTTAAACTCAGTGGCCAGTTCTATTCTTGAGCATCTGGAGATGTGTGGATTGATTAATTAGCAATCAGCAATGGTGCACATTCTGCTACTCAGTGATTTTTGTAGTACAGATATTTGACTTGTAATACATTTAAAACATTCCATCTGTCACAGGGACTTACATGCAATGCATATTTTCCAACACAGTATATTTCCTGTAAAATGCAGCCAGCATTTTGATTCTTCAGCACCACAGGATACAGGGTGGAGACTCTTATATCATGTCTTTAGACTGTATGGATTTATAAATGTGTCAGGCAAATGGCCATTAGCAGAGAAATCTCAAATGGTTTTTAAGTGCATCTATAGTATGAGCCAAATGAATGACTGCCCTAAAATGTTGCCAGTCACAGGTTCAACCTGAAGGGCAAAACATGGCCCAGAGTCCACAACCTCTCTGCCACCATTTTGCCATAATAATCTAATAAATTATATGTTCCGAAAGCATCATTAATAATTTCTTAACACAGCTCTTTCTTGAGCTGGTAAAATCAGGAAGAAAACATTGTCTAGTGTTGTCTTTATTTTTTATTCAAGTTTAATTTACTACCTACTCTGCTAAATCCTTTTAGATACATGGGGAAATCACTGAACTCAGATCAAAAAAAATATTTTTTTTTCACACAGACTTAGAAGTCAAGTCTTTTACAAAAGCCTTTTCTTTGAACATTATGTTCTTTACTTACTTCAGATTATTATAAAGGGCTGGAACTGAATCCTGTTGATTTGAGATAGCTACTTTTGATCACTGTTGCTTAAATTGCAATGACATTTTCTCTAATTCCAACTCCAAGGACACAAAGCTCCTTTTTGATTGGAGTAGCAGATTCTGCATCAAAAATAACTCACACAAGGCATCAGTGTGAGGTCTACTTAGTGCAGGGGTCAATTAGCTAGTTGGGAAGATGGACTTGTTTGGATCACAAATGGAACAGGAACTAGTAATTCTTGCCTGGTCCCCTGTGTTTATCTGTGCAGTGCAATGCCCACACTGTATTTTAGTAGGGACAGCTTGAAATTATTATTAAGATTTATTTATTATTCACCTGGTAGCAGATCTCAGTCAGTTCCTCAGCAGAGCTGTGTGATGTACAAACCAGAAATAGAAAACAAAACCTTGCAGGCCAAAAGGGAGCAAGAGTCTCTCACCCAGGATGGAAAGGGAGCAGAAATTGGCCAGGACACTGTCCAGCACTGCAGACTCCTTCACTGAGTTGCAGGCTGGCTTTTAGACCTTTCCTCTTGTGAGCTCCCAGCTGAACATGCACAGTATGTAGCTTGCAGGTCTCCCAAGCCCTGCTCCATCCCTGGGCATAGCATACAGTCCAGGACAAGAGCCCTGCTAACAGAGGGTCCTTGGGAAACCAGACTCCTTCTCATAGCAGGAAAGAATTGCAGACATTTCAAGGCAGCCTCCTCTTTGTACGTTCAGCTCAGCTCTGTCTCTTCCCTCCTCCCTCATGGCATAAGACATTTTGCATAGGGTCAGGAAGGTGATCCACACCCCAAGTAGGGTACACAACCCACTAAGAGTTGTCAAGAGGTCTCAAGCTCATGAGAAGCTGACAGTCCTAGACCAGCCGTGAGTCCACAGCATCTCCTTTGTCATGTTCTAGTGAAGTCAGGAACTAGAGCTGGACCTCACAGAACTGTCCTATTTCCACCTGCTGGAAAAACTTCACTGCTGAGCCTCATTCCTGACCAGTCTTGCATTTGAGGCTGGAATTGAGCCTCAAATATACCTCTCCTTTGAAAAAATGCTAGTTAAGCATTATGCAGGAATTAAAAGAAATCAGGAGAACTTGGAAATGCAGATGCCTCTATGATAACAATAAATGCAACAGCAGTTATTTGAAACATCACTGATTGCTAATCAAATGCCTGAGAACTACTTTCACATAGCATATCTGTATTTTGATAGCTGCTGTACAAGCACACACACACACAAAACGATATTGACTCATCGCTAACTTATGCTAACTCATTGCCAAAATGTTGCCCTTCTGGGTGAGAATATACAGCCATAGTCTTGTCACTGGAAGTAGCCAGAAGAGAGGCAAGTAATAAATGGTGTGTTTCTGTACAGTGATCTTTCTCCTGAAACACTTTCACAGATTATAATAATACAGGCAGAAACTGAGAAAATACTGGACAGTAAGACAGCCAGAGATTTCAGATACCAAATTATTATACATCTTCTGTAAACCTCATAAGACAGGACAATTTTAAGAAGGCTGAATATGTCATTCTGAAGACCAGGTTGTTGCTCTAGGAGGGGAATAAGGCCAACTGTACAGAACATAAAAGATTCAACAAAGTAAAGCCTATGCTCCCCCTAGGGCTCGCGTAGGATTTCCACTCCCAGAGGTGCTGGGTGTGTGCAGAATACATGTGACTCGAGTGCCTTGCTATTTCTCTTACTTCTGCTGTCTCCTGATCCTAGATGATGAAAGAAAGCTCACAACTTTAATTTGTTATTTTGCAGAAGTCAAGTCATGCTCCTTGAACTTGTAGTAAAGCATGATGAGATGTGCAGAGGCCCTTCATTCTAAGACATCTTGCTCTGCACGTGTGTATTAACCCTTTTTATGTTAAATATGCAGGTTGTTCCTCAGTATGTAGTGTTGCATGTGAAGAGTGCAAATGCTCAATGAAGCTCTTTGCAAAAGAGTAATTAAGGACTGGACTTTAAATCCAGGCCAAAAACACTTTTAAGAGATCCAAGACACTGAATCAAGTTCCTATTCCTTAGGAGGCCAACACAGATACCCAGTTTTCATACTACACTGAAGACATTTGCTTGGTTTTGCCAAAAGAATAAAGAATTATCTCAACAAAGTGTTTCTGTTTCATCTCTTTCCCAAATTGAAAGGAAATACAATGTCTGAGTTTTAGCATCAATCAATAAATGCAACTACAGTTTAATACAAATATTACTTTTCATTATTTTATGCTACATTTACTTAATTTGATGTAAAAGCTGAAAAATAAGGAAAAAAAGCTCCTGTAAGGCATCAGATATCAAAAAAACAGTCTTTTTCAGGCTCACTGCTGCAAATAGGTATGCAGAAGGAAGTTCCCACATACAGTATGTTGGAATACAGGAGCTAACTGAATTAATAGAATTATCCCAATTTCATGGTATTGAAACCAGCATTAGAAGATAACTACCTACAAACTCATAAAGACCTTGGGGTCTCTTTTGCCTAAATATGTCTTATTTAAAGGAAGCAGCAATCAAAAAACTTAGGCTTTGAATAATATTGAACAGTACATGAAAATGAATGTGAAGAGTTGCAATATATAATTCAGCACCACAGAATAAGACATTCTCCTCTGTCTCTATCTTTTACCCCCGCATTTATTTCACACAGGTTTTTCACTGAAAATGACATTTCCAATTTGCTGTTACTGTCCTCTCATTTAAATATACATTTATGTCCATGAAAAAAGCATGCTAATATATATTTTGTCTTATCTTTCTTATGGGGGAAATCATGGAGAGGTTTTCCAAATGAATGTTAATTCTGCTTGTCTTATCATTTTTTAATCATGTTTACCTGAGTGCAAGTGCAAGACATCAAAGTTCTGGTTGATTTGGGTTCTTCACCCCTAGCAGTAAAAGACTAATTTCCTGCAACATGATTCAAGATATGCTGGAGAACTGCTTCACTTACTGGCGTTGTAGGTATGAAACATTTCTTAAGGTAAGAGCTTTAAACACTAAGACAACTACAGTTAATATGCTGCTAGTGGGCAGTTAGTATTTTCAAGGTCACTGAAAGGTGCTCTGGACAGATTTTATACAAGCATAGCAATGTTACTTCCAGTTGCTCTCCTTTGGTTTTTATCCCCCCTTATCAATATATCCGTGTGGACTTTGATGCTGATGCTTCTTAAAACTGTTTCCTTCTTCTGGTCAAGAGGAATCTGTAGTAGGATAACTGTCCATGCAAGATACTAGTTTAGACTGAACAGTGATGGAGATTTGCACCCAGATGGCGCTCCTGGACAAGATCCAAGTCTGTCTCTTGGAAGTATTTTCTGGACAGTGAAATCTGAATCAGTTTTCAAGTGATTTTGTCTTTTAGTTTTTCTTTCATAAACACTATGATAGCACTGAAGCAAGATTCACTCACTAGGATGTTTTTGAAGATGCTACAGCACTGCAAATAATGTTCGATACTGATGGCTTGGGCTGCCAGGTAAGTAAAAGTAGAGGACTCATTTTATTTTAATAGAGTGCTTAGAGAATATATATCTTATTTTGAGGCTAAAGACAGTTTTGTACTTTATATTGCCCCCAAGTGCAGCAGGACACTGGATTTGACCAACTGACATAAGTACTAAGTAATGAGGAAATTGAGACAAGAGACCAAACATGACCAGTAGGACAGACTTAAAGCATATTTCAGAAAGCCCAGATGGCCACACTGAAAATTCACAGCAGGGAGATAATGACTAATTCCTTTTTTCAAACATTCCAGTCAGCTGTTTGAGAACCTGGCCATGGTTATCAGTCAGAGGCTAACAAAATCTGCTTCTTTAGGAATAATAAAATATCAGTATGTGAATACTATGCACTGTAAAATAAATGTGACAAAAACATAAACATTTATAACCTTAACAAACAGAAAGGAGTTCCACAAATAAAATCAAGCACACTGTATCCCTTGCTGCCCTTCAGGCAATGACCAGCCATTCTGGGGAGGTTTCCAGTCATTATCAATGTGCTCCTCTTGAGCTCCTTTGAGATAGTGTGCTGTTTGGTTTGTTGTACCTCTAGGTAGTGTGGGAGATATACTGGGAAGGGTCCAATGGAGACTACTGGGATGATAAAGGAACTGGAATATCTGTCATACAGAGAAAGGCTGAGAGACCTGGGGCTGTTTAGTCTTGAGAAGACTAAGAGGTGACCTTATTAATGTCTACAAATATCTGAAGGGTGGATGTCAAGAATGGGCAGTGCCCTGCCCATTCTTTTCAGTGGTGCCCTGTGATAGGATGAGGAGAAACAGCACCAAGCTACAACACAGGCAATTCTGCCACAACATGAGAACTTCTTTACTGTGAGGGTGATGGAGCACTGGGACAGGCTGCCCAGGGAGGTTGTGAAGTCTCCTTCTCTGGAAACTTTCAAGACCTGTCTGGACACATTCCTATGTGATCTGCACTAGCTGTTCCTGCTGCAGCAGAGGGGTTTAACTTGATGATCTTCAGAGGTCCCTTCCAACTCCTGTGATTCTGTGATTCTATAATTCTATTATTAGTAAGCTGAGTACAGAATCACTCTGCTAAGAGGGCTAAGGACAGATTTACGAAAATTAACTGTATGTTGATAACACCATGGCAAAGTTCCTTGTCAATAGTGACAGAAAACTCCTGCCCTTCTACTGTGATTAAAACTTGGGAGAATTCCATTCCATTCAGTTCATTATTTCAGGGTTGAAATATTTTATTCTGTAAAAGTCCAGAGAAATGAAGGCAAGTTCTTGGAAACCTGTTAAAACAAACCTTTCAAGAGATAGTGGTAGAGAACATATATGTAGGATTTCAGTCCTCTTGTCTAAAATATTTGTCTGTGAGTGTCTTTCTGAAGAGTGTCACTATAAGAAATCTGTAGTTTTACATAATTTCAATGTGAAAGGCAAGATATAAAAACATGGGTTTGTAACTATTATATACAAGTGTTTTGAATTTTTTCTTGACTTTTTCAGAGTGGTCTTACTTGATAGCAAAGCTGTTTGAAAAATGGAAATACTTCCCACAAAATAACAAGAGGAAAAGGTGAATTTTTCTCTGAATTTTAGCTGTACATTTTATTTAAATAATAAAAATTAAAGTTACTCCAGGCAACATTCCTTAGAGAGTGCAATAATCTCTTTTGAAGACAGCATTGTCTTTTTGCCCTGTGTTTCTAGTGAACCTTGTCAAGTTTTTGCATATCCTGGTGAATATCTTCAACTTGTAAACAATAATTTAAAATGTGGAGCCTCTCAATCAGAGGGAGGTAGACTTTGGAAAAATCTCAGATTCACTCAAATGCAGGTTGAAATTCTGAGAATACTCAACTGAGAGACAAACCATTTAAATTCAGCTGTAGGGAAGAAGTCAGACAGGACTGCTGAATCCACTAGGTTATACTGAATGCATTCTTTTTTCCTTCCTTCTTTAGTTGGTGCTATTTATAAAATTTCTAATTTAGAAAGTGATGATAAAACTACTGGTAGCTCTAATCCTTGTTTTTGTTCAGAGAGTTACCGGTAGCATTATTTGAACAAAATACTTTCAATCGTTTCCCATCAGTATATGAACATATGGGGGAATATATATATATATGAACATATATGGGCGAATGGCAGCAGAATAGATGGAAAACTGATGATTTCAGAATCTTTATTTCTGGTGAAATGTAAAGGGCAAACTGTAAAATTCCAAGAACTTCAGAGCCAGCTGTCATAAAGTGTTTTAATGTTACTTGTAAATGGCCCAAATTAAGGCATGATTAAGAGATAAATAAAATGTCCAGGAGACCATACATTCTACTTATTATGAAGTAAAATAGTGCTTTAAATTATTTTGTTCACACTCTGTAAAATGTGAGCCTGATTCATACCCTAGATTAAGCCGCCTTCTTCCCAAAATGAAGCAGTGAGCATAAATTACCGAAGCTATTGCATATTGCTTTTTTGAGTGCTAACAGTGTAACACATACAAGACAATATCATCCAACAATGTGGAAAGCTGAGCATTTTATGTTCTTGTTTATGCTTGTGTAAATATTATAAGTAACATAATTAGTCCTATCATCCCTTTCATCACCTTTCCCTTCAATTTGTAATCCAGCTCCTTCATCTGAAATTTGGAAGAGGAAAATGCCAGTTCCATTTGTTCCATCTTGCTTACCACAAGCAAAACACACTTAAGAGAGTGCAAACAACAACAGCACCATCACATCAGAGAAGCAGTTTGTTTTCACAACTAGAAAAATTAAAAGCACCAAAGTTAATTCTATTCCTGCATTGTAATTTGCAACAGATGTTATACTAAGTTTGTCAGGAATCCAGATTTATAAAAATGTGTTGTATTAATAGGGTTTTTTTCTGTGACAATGCACTCAAAAGAGTTTAAGGTAACTCACAATGATGATACACTCTATGTCCTTATCAAGATAATCAATAAAGAGGTTAAACAGAAAGGGTCCCAACACTGAGCCCTGAGGAACACCACTTGTGACTGGCCTCAGCTGGATCTGACTCCATTGACCACCACTCTTTGGGCCCAACTGTCCAGCCAGTGCTTGATCCAACAATGGCTTTGAACCATTTGACAACTCTTCTTGCTTCTGAAAGGCAAGCTGATGCTTGAACACTGTAATAATGTCACCTCATTTGAAACCCATCTTGTAGCTGCTAAGTAGAAACTTGACTTAGCAATGTTGGAATAAAACACCAAGAGTCTGTCATTTGTCTCAACTATGACTCCTTGCTATGCTGGAAAGCAGGTATACTCAGCCACCCTCCCCACATTTTGGAAAAGGCCCAGATATCTGAATGTGACCTTTTTTCAGGGGGAGGTATGTGCTGGATGGGGCCAGGCCATGATTCCCAAATGACTGATTTCTTAACTTTAGTTGGTTTCCATTTTTACCTCTAGTAAATACAAAGGCTCTGATTTAAGTAGCAGACTAAATCTCATAGGCAGCTCCTGAACCACAAGCTGACATTGTTCCCTGTATCTGCAGACTGCTGCTCTTGTCCAGATGGAGATCTGTTCTTTACCCACATCTTCAGAAAATGTTCATCCGTTGCTTTGTCACAGTAAAGCAGTACACCTATAAGAATATAGGTGTACATTCCACTGGGAGAGAGGGTTGAAAAAACTGTAAATACTAGGAGTGTGTGTGTGTGCATGTGCATATGTGTGCATATCCGTGCACACAAACAGACACACAGCTCAAGCTGCCCTGCTTCCTAGAAGAACGGATGGGGAGGGGGGGGGAAACAACAAAAACCCAACACAAAAATTTATTTAATCAGAGGTGAAACAAATTTCAGGATTTTTGTTATGATTGTAGGAAAATTGCTTGCATTTCTCAGTTAGGAGTAGGTAAGATTTTTGCATTCATTCTGGTCATGGTTTCCATCTGAGCAGGCTCTTTATTGCATGTTTATGGCAACTCACTGTTGTGCAGCATGTAATAATGACTTACAGATTTTTGAATGTTGATTTGCATGAGATTCAGAGCAAGGTTTTGGCATAATAAATTATTAATTAATATTATTAATGAAACACCACTTTCCTGATAAGTATATGTCACTATATTTGTAGTGATATTTCGTTTTTTTCTCCTTTGAGATGTCATTTCTGCTTGATTTTTTTTTTCCTTGCAAAATAATGTATGGTTTCTTACTACTCAGTTAACAGAAGACTTCATATATGAAAATATGAAGTCTGTGAAAATATGAGTATTAAAACATGGATGTGTGAGAGAAATCTGTGCACACAAATACACACTTCACTTAGAAATATCCTACAGGATTGTAATTAGGTTTGGCAGCCGATTTTGGTTTGCTATCTAAAAGCACAATGTTTTATGACTTACAACAGAATGCATAGTCTGGCCAAAAAAGAGTGAAGTGAAGCTGGAGCTTTCTCTGTGACTGTAACACCCTCGTCCTCGTTAGTTTATCAAACCTGTATCTTCATTTTACACTAGAGGTTTTTAAGTGCCCTCAAACTGCTTTCCTTGGGATTTTTCACGACTCATCACTGCCATCTTGTGGGAAAAATCGTGCATCATTAGGTCCACAAAAAAGGGAGAAAAACGCATTAAATAACAGGTTGTGTTCGGAGGACACTGCTCACAGTTAGCTGAAAAATATTATTTCATGTAGAAACTAAAAGTCATAAGATAAATCTGTTTACCGTGAAATTAAAACCGGAAAATAATTATTTCATACATTTCTATGCATTTCCCCACACCATTAAAAATATTTTGTCCTCCTAGAGAACATCTCATAAAACTTTAAAGGTGGAATACTAAGCCTATGCTAAAATAATATATTATATATAAAAGCATCACAATAATTTACACTATAAATTGAAGTAACAGCTGTTTGAAGTTTATTAAATGCTTTAAGTTAAGAAACCTGAAGGAAGAAAAAAAAAAAAAAAAAGCCATAAGGTTTTTATTTCTCGCTTTTTTTTTTGTCAAAAAAATTCCTAGCAAAAAAAAAAAAAAAAAGCCATAAGGTTTTTATTTCTCGCTTTTTTTTTTGTCAAAAAAATTCCTAGCAAAAAAAAAAAAAAAAAGCCATAAGGTTTTTATTTCTCGCTTTTTTTTTTGTCAAAAAAATTCCTAGCAAAAAAAAAAAAAAAAAGCCATAAGGTTTTTATTTCTCGCTTTTTTTTTTGTCAAAAAAATTCCTAGCAAAAAAAAAAAAAGTACAACTTTTCATAAACGGCATTTTACCATACTTCACATAAATTTATTAGGTCTTTAAAATGTGATAGAAATGCAGAAATACAACATAATCTATTAAAAATTGCCTTCTTTTTGTCATCTCTCCCAAAATGTGCATGATTGCAAGTATTTTCTAGACTATGCAGATAGGGGAAAGAATATGCTCATGTTTGCTTCAGGGTTGCAGTATAAAGACTTACAAAGAGCCAGAGAGCAACCCAGACAAATCGTGGACTCACAGGGACAAATTAGAGCAAGTTTCTCTGCTACTATAGAATCATAGAATGTGTGGGCTTGGAAGGAACCTTTTAAGGTCATCTAGTCCAGCCCCCTGCAGTGCCCAGGGACCTTTTAAGTAGATCAAGTTGCTCAGAGCCTGGGCAAGCCTGACTTTTAATATCTTCAGGGATGGGGCCTCCACGACCTCTCTGGATAACCTGTTCCAGTGCTTCACCACTGGAGAAGTAAAGAACTTCTTCCTGATGTTCAATCTAAATCTACACTGCTCTAGTTTAAGGCCATTGCTCTTTGTCCTATCGCTACACACCCTTTTAAACAGTCCCTTCCCAGCTTTCCTCTAGGCCCTTCAAGTACCGGAATGCCACTATAAAGGTCCTTTATGTATATAAGCTACTACTGAGTGACTGTTCCCCAGCTACTCACAGCTACTGGTGGGGTGGGCTTTATGGTGGGAAAACTGGGGTCTTGCTTTACCTCATCAGGAGTGAGGCAGCATGGATGCAACTGCTTGGTGTACTCTTGCATACTCTTGTTCCTTAATGTGTCCCAGAACTAGGCTGGCATGTCAGAAGTTAGACATTAGGGAAAAAAAGGTGGAGGGAACACTGTTAAAGACTGGTTTTGCAAATCTGACAGTAAAAGGTGTCAGTTTAGTCATATTAAACCATCAGTGTAGAATAACTCACACAGTAACTGTAGCATATTATAGAGAGGAATCATGAATATGCAATCAGAAAACAGTTTCAGCACCTGATCACCAACTTTGTCAATTACAGCAGTCACTTTTTGTGATGTTGTCTTGTCATTCTGACAGTGATTATACCTTTACATGATGTATTGCAGATATTATGCTCCACTTGTTTACAAATAGAACTGTATCTTACGCTTTCACTATAAGAGTAGGACATTTTAAGTAAGGAAAACACCCCTCATAATAGTTCTTCTACCTAAGTCAGTCCCACGACAGCTGCATGGCATGATCAACCTTAACAAAACCAAGTCATTCTGGAGGTTTGCAGATAGCATCCAAAACCAGTATGTGGGATATTTCAATTGCCAATGCTCAAAACAGAACATTTTTCCTCAAGTCATCAAGTTGTTTTTAAATAAATAATTACCACTATAAGCTTATAAAAGCAATGGGGTTTTTTAAACGCAGCAAGCTAGAAACATTAGTTGTCTAACTGAATATTTTACAGAGATTGTATTTATTAACTGAATTGTTCATTATGCTATGCATTAACAGTTCAGTATTTCACAATAATCTAAGACAATGCAAGACTTCTCCTGTACATAGAATGTTAGAAAATTGTGGAATCATTGTAACATATAAGGCTATTAGATATCTTTGTTTAATAACTACTTATGGGAGTATGATCTATTTTAGTGGTAAATATACCTGTATATACACATTCATTTTGTTCGGGATGCAGACTAGAGAATATGAAGGAAACATATCTCAGTTGTCAATAATTATTACAGTGTAAATATCCTCCCAAGTTCTAGTTATAATGGGCTCTCAAAGATCACGCTGTGACCCGTGCCAGCTAATTCAAAGTAAATACAATAAAAGACTGAGATTGTTTTCCATGCATTTGTCAGAAACTCCTTTATTACTTTTTCTGCAGTTGTTGTCTCTATTATATCAAATCAGGAATCTTATATTGGTGGTGACTTTACTCAAAGTTACTTGTAGGTAACATCAGATCTATAACAGATACTAAATTTTGACTCAGGCACTTTGGACATTGTTCTAGGAATGAAGTATGGTCAGAATAACTATATGATAAATGTTGTGAGAAATGCACCTAATCCTGGACTAGTTATCTTTTAAGTGTTAACTTTTAGTCTTTGAGTTTGATACCTAACTCCTCAGCAAGCAATTAGATCTTCCATATAAAAATTCAGAACAAACTATTTATTAACTATTTTGCAAAAGACATTTCAGAGCATTTTGCCTTAGAATTTTTACACGCTTTTCATTGTTTTCCATCAGCACAACTGAACAGGAACAGGGGAACTGGTCAGGGAGGAAAATACACCCTGAGTGAAAGATAAATTTATTAAACCTACTGGGAATCTACATGGCCAGTGAAAAAAATCTGTCCATACAGACCCAGCACTGAACAAATCACTATTTCTCATCTCTATCAGTTTCTTGTATGTGGCGCTACTTACATGACACCATTTAACTAACAGTAATCAGAATAAAGCACAAAACTATACATATTTTTGGACTCCATAACAATCATAGTTTTCTCAATTCCTCTACACTCAATATGAGTAAACTATTTATACCTAAAGGAAGCTTCTGGTTTACCAGGAATTTTAATGCTGATTGTCTTTCCTGTTTTCAGGCTTATTTGTCCTGGCATTTTTCTGCACATGGCACAGACAGTGACTGTGAAATCTGGCACCAGTGTTGTTACCATCATTTGCCAAAGTACTCCAAATAGCTGTGACAAACAGATGGGGTGAAAGAGCTTCATAAGGTCATCTTCTGTGCCAATTTAATAATTCAAAGATACTTTGCAAGCAGAATACAGCCAACTTAAAAGTACTGCAACAGTTACCCAGTGACTACAGTACAACAAAGACACACAGAAGGAAACATGAACTGTTCTTTCTATCTCCTATAATCCTAAAAAAAAAAAATAATGAAATGAAGAATTACAGAATTACATTGAAGAGATTCATAGTAAGTACACCAACAGTAGTATGGTGGTCACAGGTTTAACCAGAAATGTCAAGAGGAACTTCTTTGCCACAGTGCTGCTCAATCAGCTTGAAGCCTGTTTGTACAGCAGGTATTGTGTGTTTTTTCCATGGGACACATCTCAAGATTACTTCATATTTTTAAGTGTTTGTTTGCCAAATACAATTTCAGATAGCTTTGCATCTCATTTCCACAGATATAGTAGCAGCACATTGTTACAGAGAAATATTTTCTTCTGGGAATCAGTTTTCTCTCTGTTCAGAGCTTATTACCAAAGAACTTTACACTACAAAGCAATTATATCATGATTCAACACACACAAAAGGCAGCTGGAATCAACAGGCTAATAGTGCCCATTTCCTTGCCAGGTCCTAAGACCCCTAAAAGGGTCTCTGGTGGCCTGGCTAGGCACAGTCAGGAAAAAAAGGCAGAACCACCACCATCTCTACCAAGAAGGGCACAAGAGAAATGGAAAGGAAATAACCTATGCCATTGACAGACGCTACATTTCAGACTAATGGAAGGAAATGCATTTTGCTAGTGCATAATTAACCTCTGAAATGTGTTGCCAAGAATCATTACTGAGGTCAGAAGTTTTGCAGCACTCAAAAGCACTCATCTCTTTGGGCTTTTAAGAACACTCACAGCCATTCTCAAAATGACAAAGGCAACAAGCTGTCATCCTTGTGTCCATAATCAAATCAGATTGGATGAAACAAGACATTCTTCATGTAGTATCATATTTTTGCAGTGAGATGGGTTTGTACACTCTTTTGTTGCAGCTGATAGTGCTGAGGTTTGGGAACACGTTACTGAGTTGGATGGGTCACTGCCCTTACCTTCAGTGCTCCCAGAATCTGTAGCAGAATAAGTGTTTGGTTCAGAAAACTTCAATCTGTTTTAGTAAAACAGAGAGCAAATTCTAACTGATTCCCAAGGCATACCCAAATATCTTTTCTTCTGCATTTTTAATCTTTTAATCTCAAAGAAGATTAGCCTCTTAGACATTACAAGCAGGTAAACTAGGAATTCTGGTGATAATGACAAGATATTTGTTTGTTAAATGTTCTTCTAAGGGAAAAAATGCACTAGAGTTTTCTAACACAATCAAACATCATAATTAGAATATTAATAACTAAGTTTTAGTTGAGTATATGACACCAATTAGAGTGCAAAAATTTTAAATTTTTATAATACTGTAAATTTGAAGAATCTCTCTGTTCTTTTTTTAGTGGACAATTCTGTCAGCCTAGTCTCTAGCCTGTTCATTCATTTAAAAATGCTTCACTGTATCACTTGATGGCATAAAATATCTACTAAAATTTGCATGCCTCTGAGAATGCTCCGTTCCCACTTCAGAAAAAGAACCATCTAGGACCCATCCTCAGCTTGGGTAAATTGTTCAGCTCCTGAAAAGTTAGTGGTTCATGCCAGCTGATGTACACCATTTTGTTTCTGAATGCTTTTATTCCCCCTGTGCTTACTTCACACATATTCAAGCAAGGAGGGACTATTATTTCACTTAGTTTAACCTCCGTTGCAAAACAAGGTTATGGCACATCTGCAACATCCACTCCAAGACCCACTTGTAACACCTTCTGAAAGTGCTACACCCTCTAGGCCAAAGCAGTTAAAAAACCCAACTAAACAAAGAAATTGAGAAAGCTCTGGGTGGTGGGAGGTGTAATACATGTGCATTACCTGGACAAAAAAAGCATGTTGCTGGAAAATAATACAAAGCAGAAGGTGGGAACTAGAGAAAGTTTAAAGCAAAATAAAGCAAAAGAAGCAAAAGATAGAAGGGGAGATCTGCTAGTAGCAGTTAAGGAGTTTCACACTTACAAAGCAGTATTAATAAAACGTGTTAAAGTACCAGATGACTCATACCAAAACATTTGTCTGTGCAGTCAAAGCAAAAGGTTCAAGTTGATCCTCAACAAATCTGGAGCATAAAGAAATACACAAAAAAGACATTCAGTGGGCTGAAACAGATGACAACCCAATACATGCTGCAGGTTTAAGTACCCAGGTGAAGAGGTCAGCCTTAACTTTTAAGTGTCTCTCAAGACTGCCATTTGAACCTGCTGTCAGTGATGCTCTGTCACTGTGCAAGGACTTGCAGGGACCCCTGTGGTCTTCACGCAGATCAGCAGGACCACAGTCAGCTGAGGGACATGGCACAACAGCAGCTCACAACCACCTAGGGCCCAATGGCCACAGAAAACTCTTCTCAGTGGGGCATGGATTAAAAAAGCCACTCAGTGGAAACTGCATTCTTCTCAAAATAATCTGCACAGAAATTGCTGGGGTCAGCAGAGGGTCTGTTTTGACGCTGAAGTTTGAAAGAGGTGTATGCAAGCTGGAAAAGGGCAAGGGGGAGCTCCTGTCAGGCTCTGCAATCTGTAGAGGTAAGAGTAAAGGCTTTACTTCCTGTGAATCCAGCAGAGGCTCTTCTGGTTCAACTTGCACTAGAGCTGCTTTAAAAGCAAACAGCAGATCTATTTTAGGCCCTGCTGTACATCTCCAGTGGTGAAATAAGAAATCATGTTGCAGTTGCTAATTCACAGACTCCTTATCTCATTTACCCTCCAACAAAATAATTGCTGCTTGATTATAACTACAAAAAGGTTTTGAGAGCCAGTTATACAGCAGGTGCAAGCAACTCTCACAGGGCTGATGCTGCACATCTCACAAATCAAATCATAGTATGTCAGGCCGAAGTTCATACCCATTTAGTCACAGGATTTTTAGCTGTTGCAAGTCCATCATAGAACTTGGGGACCACTTAGGTTCACTCTCATCTGTACAAAGCAGGCTTATACGTAGAAAATAAAAGGACCTAATGTTACGGTTTTTGTCAGTTAAAGGAATGTGAAGAAGCATAAAGCTACTGTTAGCAATGGTTCTTTGCAATAGTTTACCAGCATAACTTAATCAAAATAATAATACAGAAAAAAAAGATTGTGTCTTTTATTTAAAAAAAAAAAAAAAAGCGATTATTAATATACAGTTGCTAATACTAACTTCAGAAACTTTTAAAATGGTAGCACCTTACTAGTCTTCATAATTCAGGGAAGTTTGCCTAAATTCTTTGTATTTCACAGAAACAATCCAGTGGGTTTTTCAAGCTCACACATGACTTTCAAAGGGAGTATGGTGAGGACACCAGTATTAATGAGGTTGTCAGTCAGAGTTGTTAGGAATAATTGCAACATCGGATTCTTCATACATCCCACAGACCCTGGATTTTGGACTATGTCATCCATTAGAATTCTGCTGAGCCACTCATTAAGGAGTAGTTTATCTTGAGATCAGCTCTCCTGTCTTCTTACAAAAAGAATTAATATTATTTATGAGTAAGAGTGCCTGCACTTTTAAATATTTAATTTGCATTTGCTAAGAATTATTAGAGGCATAAGCTTGAAGCTCCAGAGAGGCAAAATAATGTGTATCTTGTATCTTAATAGAAAGGAAATAAAACTTTAGAGTAACCAGAATAAAACAAAAGTTTGGGTCAAAAGTAGCAGCTTCAAACTGAAGTCTATGTATGTCCCTGAGTTTGTTTTCATGATCGTGCATAAAGAAAATGAGAAAAGTGTTTAATTTTTTTATTTCTTAAAAGATTGGTTGGTAATTTTCACCTTTGTGAAGTGAAAAAAAATGACTCCTAGTGACAGCATTTTCTTTTCCATTATCACAGCTATGCAAGGAGCATGTGAGGAACACAGAAAAGAACCCACCATGTCCAGGTCTCTGACAGAGTCACAACGAAGCCATGTTTAAAGGATTAAATCATACAAAGTTGGACCAATTCAAACTACATAAATTGTACCAATTTAATTTAAACAGAGGAGTCATAATCCAAAATAATCTGGATTGATATCCAGATAGGTCATCCCACCATTCTTCAATATGACTGTGGCTTATTCTGGTATCTCTTCACATGGTTTATAACACACATATACTAAATTAATGCAGTTTGGGTTAATATAATTTAAAAATTATACATGATCTTCTGCAGTGACTTAGCTAACTCGTCTTCCAAGAGAAGCTGCAAAAGCTGCAACTGTCTAATCTGCCAAAGTCAGGCTGAGGTGGCTTTATATACAAACATGCATGTGTATATAAATCAGGTGGGCATAAAGAAGACAAGGCACATGGTCTTCTCAGGGGTATCCAGTGAGAGGGCAAGAGGCAATAAGCACAACTGAATCACAGTAAATATTTAAATTATTGTTCTGCCTTGTCATGTCTACATACACCCCAGTGGTGGTAGGAAGAAAGTATGGGGTGGGGGGTTATCTGCTTAAAAGAGAGAAAACTAGTAGAGAAGAAGGAAACTAGGGATTTCATGGCAGATAATGATTCAGCAAATGTAAACAACAGGAGCTCTCCTGACGCTGAACCCTGCTCAGCACAATGCATATCTGCAGAGCTCTGTGTCTTTCTATAAATAATGTCTTGCCTAGGAAGGCAAGCCTTGCTGTTTATATAAGGCTAACTGTGTCAGTCTGAAATCTAATACATGGCATCATGAGGATAATATTGTTAGCAGACTGGTAAAACAGATCACACTGGCTGCACTTCAGACCAGCTCTACAAGCATGTCTAACAGATAGCATAGGAATTGTATAAAGACTTCAGGTGTGGAAGACAGTCCTACTGAGTATCCAAGCCCTGTAAGTACTAACACAGGGAACTAGTCAGACTCTTACATTGTAAAAAGTTTTGCCATACTGATGTGAGCTGAATACCTGGTCTGTGGGGGTTCTGTGAGCCATCGGGTCTCTGCTAGATTGTAATCATACTGCTTGTCCCAGCCAACATCACAGTAGTTTGTAAATAGCACCCTTTCCACTGATTTCAGAAATCTAAGCATCAGCCCTGAAGACCCATTCTGCCTTTCCACTGAACATTAAAGCTTTTCAGTCAAACATTTCCTTAACACATAGAAACCACCACCACTGGAGATATCATGCCATTGCCTGTAATGTTTTTTTTTTTTCCTGATAAATTAGTTAGTTTTAACTTACATTAATTCTTAAGTTAATAGATTTTTGAGGAAAATGAGAAAAAACATGAGGGAAAACTTTCCAAGACTTGCCTGGACATGTTCCTGTGTGACCTGCCTCAGGTGATCCTGCTCTTGTAGAGGGGTTGGACTCAATGATCTCAAAAGGTCCCTTCCAACCTCTACCATTTTTTGATCCTGTTATTTTATTCTCTGCCTATTTCTTAAGATTCCTTCACTGATGAATCATGTTTTTCTCTTGCTGTTCTGTGATACTGAACACATTATTGGCAGTGGAAATAATTTTACTAAGTGTAGTAGTTATATTAAGCTGAATCCCAGTGTTTCTGCTAGCCTCATTTCCAAGGAGTCTGCAGTTTCTCTTTGAGACCTATCAAAAGGCAGGTTTCTGGTTCATAGAATCATAGAATTATAGAATCTTAGGGGCTGGAAGGGACCTCGAGAGATCATCTAGTCCAACCCCCCTGCCAGAGCAGGGTCACCTAGAGTACATCACACAGGAACTCATCCAGGTGGGTTTTGAATGTCTCCAGTGAGGGAGACTCCACAACCTCCCTGGGCAGCCTGTTCCAGTGCTCTGTCACTCTTACAGTAAAAATTCTTTTTCGGATATTCACCTGCAACCTCCTATGCTCCAATTTACACCCATTACCCCTTGTCCTATCACTGGTCATCACTGAGAAAAGCCTAACTCCGTCCCCCTGACACTCACCCCTTACATATTTGTAAACATTGATGAGATCACCCCTCAGTCTCCTTTTCTCCAAGCTAAAGAGACCCAGCTCCCTCAGCCTTTCCTCATAAGGGAGATGTTCCACTCCCTTCATCATCTTTGCAGCTCTGCGCTGGACTCTTTCAAGCACTTCCCTGTCCTTCTTGAACTGAGGGGCCCAGAACTGGACACAATACTCCAGATGTGGCCTCACCAATGCAGAATAGAGGGGGAGGAGAACCTCTCTTGACCTACTAACCACACCCTTTCTAATGCACCCCAGGATGCCATTGGCCTTCTTGGCCACAAGGGCACATTGCTGGCTCATGGTCATCCTCCTGTCTACCAGGACCCCCAGGTCTCTTTCACCTACACTACTCTCCAGCAGTTCAGCCCCCAACCTGTACTGGGACATGGTGTTGTTCTTCCCCAAATGTAAAACTCTGCACTTCCCCTTGTTGAATTTCATCATGTTTCTCCCCGCCCAACTCTCCAACCTATCTAAGTCTCTCTGAATGGCAGCACAGCCTTCTGGTGTGTCAGCCACTCCTCCCAGCTTAGTGTCATGAGCAAACTTGCTGAGGGTACATTCTATACCCTCATCCAGGTCGTTGATGAAGATGTTGAACAACACCGGTCCCAGTACCGACCCCTGAGGGACTCCACTAGTCACACACCTCCAACCAGATTCTGCCCCATTGACTACAACTCTCTAACTCCTTCCTTTCAACCAGTTCCTAATCCACCTCACTACCTGATCACCAAACCCATACCTGATCAACTTATCTACAAGGATGCTGTGGGAGACGGTGTCAAATGCTTTACTGAAATCAAGATAAACCACATCTACTGCTCTACCATCATCTATCCACCTAGTAATTTCCTCATAGAAGGCTACGAGGTTAGTCAAACATGATTTACCCTTGATAAAACAGATCCTGGTGAAGAAAGCAGAAGGATCTGCTGACTGGGTCACTGCTGTTGACTTTAGGAAATTGGCATGGTTTTCATCCCTCAGTTCTCCATCATCAAAATGGCAGTGATATTACATCTTTTCTGCTGACCTTGGTTCTTGCCTATCAGGAGGCCAACACATCTTCAGTAGGGACCACCTCACTTTTGATATGGAACATGCCACAATATGACCTGTAAGATCTTAAATAAAATAATTTTAAGGTCTCCCCATATCAGTGGAGAGACCATGTAGATGCTGGTTGACTCAGTGCAGAGAGATTCCAAGATGCAAAAGGTCCCTGGAAAGATTTGTACAAATTTCTGATGCCTGCAGCAGTGCTGAACAGGGTGGTCTATCCTGTACACTAACCCATGCAGGCTGACTTCGTTCACTGGGGAGATATTTTCACAAATTTTACCTAGTGGCCAGCCTCTGCAAAACTTATTTGTGGAAGCAACCTTTCTGGCATGAGTAGGCTCATTAACAGAGATATGTGTGTACGGGTTGCCTGATCCAGACCTCATTTTTGTTCTTTCCTAGAACACAAAATGTCCAAGGCAACTCTAAATCTTTGTTTGTGATGCAGTTATGTGGCTAGAAAATTAATGTCTGTATATATATATAAATAAACAATTATAAGATTAATTCACTTATGATCATTTCAAAACAAATTGCATTGATTTTTAAAGTTAATAACATTATATGGTGCACTCACTACTTCCTGTTCCTTCCTTACATAAAAATAATAAATAATATCTCTTATTTAATTTTGAAAAACACCATAATTTATGCTTGCTTCTGCAGTGTGAATATATATGAGAACCTAGTATAAATTATAATATTTTCCATTCAAAATACTGTAATTTCCTCAATTCTGGTAACTTCTTCAACATGCCAGATCCTAAAAGGCAAAAGCTTTCCATCCTAAGACTGCGTGCAGGCTGGTTGCCACTTGTGAAATGCCAGCATTTGAGGAGAGGGGTTCAGATCACTTCTCCAGCTCTATCAGTTGGACACTGTTGGCAGTGCTTTCTCTGTCTGGCCTGTGGCCTTGCCATTGGTTACAGTGACATGGACATCCTGGCTTTCAGTGATGGCTCTTCTCAGCAAGTGCTTAGAAGTTGACATTTAGGGAAGGAGTTAAAGGCTGGGCCAGGCATTCAGTGACCCTTTTGACTATGTCAGAGTCTACCAACATTCCGATAATCTGTATTTTAGCCACTTTCTGATATAGAAATCTTGCCCATATCTTTGCAAATTCAAAATCTCAGTGCAATTTAATCAAAGCACTATAATCTAAGGGTTTGTGTACTAGGATAGAAAACTGAGTAAGAAGAAAAGGAAATAAGTGCACTAAAATTGGCATCATTGCATGTCAGTAGAGTACCAGAGAGGTCAGATCAAGACAAGCACTTCAGTGGGAGACATGGCCATGAAGAAATCAAAGGAAAAGAATGAGATGGAAGCTAATGAAATTCTCCAAAGCATTAACAATGGCACAGTAAGAAGGATGGGAAATTGGTGGGCATTTATCTTCTACACAACAGAAAAATGTGCATGTGAAAAGACAAGTACAGAAACACAAATAAATGAGTGGGAAATTTTCTGTGAATGGTGGGGGAAAGGACACTACCTCTGAAAGCCTTTGACTGGAACAAGAAGTAGCTATGATTCAAGATGAGAAGAGGACAAAGATGACTGAGGTCATAGGTCTCCATGACAACTGGCCCATGCTGCTGATGCCAATGGTCTGGGAGACGAGTATGGCTTTGGTTTTGACCTTGCTGAGTGACGTTGAAATGTGATGATGATGAAATGTTGAAAAAGTTAATGACTGTAGAGATGGTTGATGCAGAGGGTTGAACAGACTTCATTAAGGGCCACAGGCCCCACCACTGTCTATGTGAGAAGTGAAACCAAATTAACACCTCTGCTCAGAGACAACTCTAGGCTGTAAAAAAGGAGAGAGAAGTGACAGATCTCTGTGGAAAATCAGATGGAAAAGGAACATCTAATGAAAAATATAGTAATGATTAGGCATTGTAATTTCTTGGAAAAAAAATCCAGATTTTCTTCCTCTAATGGGGTGAATATTTGGCAGGCTGCATTAGTTTAACTTGCGTAAAAGTAGTAATTATCAATTAAGTCATTAGATTAAACAAATGAAATCTCCACATTCCTAGTTTGCTGGGTTTCAGGCAATAATTTCCTAATCAATATTTATTTGCTTAGTATTCCCAACTGGAATCATACGTGGTAATTTACAGTCACTCCAAGTAACCAAAAAACACATAGAAAATCCTGATCTAGTAATTTTGAAACTACCATGTAACTTATTCCCCTCTGTGGGAATTAATTTGCTATGTTTTAATTATATTCTGCTACTAAAATGTGCTTAGAAGTGTTTCATATGATGGCTAAACAAAACATGCTAAATTTGGGCCATTTATTGTGACAGTTTGACAACTTGTTGTGACAGTCACAACAGACTGGATAGCAAAAGCTGATCATGAGAGGCTGACTGGCTGACTTTTGTTTCAGCAAACAATGCCACTGTTTGCTTACAATTTCAGGAGTTATCAGAACTAACAAGACCATTTTCAAAGCAGTTAAAATTATGTAAAAGCTGCAATCTAAGCAGCCCTGCAGTTCTGGGGGAGTTGGCCAAGTCATAGCTCTCTAATCCATGGAAAGACATAGAGGAAATGTGAGCTTCATTCCTTGCATGTGAGAAATTTGGTATGAGGATTTCTTCCTGACTCAACCAGGGCTGGGCTGGAGACGGTGCCACTGACTCCCTGTTAAAGTCATATTTTCCCAGCCTTCCCTCCTGCCAGCAGGCTGTCAAGGCCTGGCTAAAATATCAGCTCTCCTTTCTCCTTCCCTGTGCTGAGACATGGATTTGGTCCACATCTGTCACTGCCACCCCTTCAGAGACTTGTGAATGGGAATGGCCTTCTTGTTTCCCCATTCCTTGTCCCAGCACAGAAGCAATGCAGAAGGCAGCACACAGCAGAACGCAAAAGAAGAGCTGGTGTCTGAATTGCTGCACAGCTGAACTACTCAGGTAGATGAAGGCCCTGCAAAAAATCAGTTTGTCTCAAATGTATAGGAAAACAAAACTTGGAAAACTCTTGGTGGGAAACAGAATTGTCAGCTTTGGCTGGGCTCTGTTCATGACAACAATAGAACCATCAAAAAATCATCCACCAGGTACCAGTCCATGACCATGAAGACCTCATACAAAACTCAAAATACTCCTACAAAGTCTTGGAAGTCTGCATACCAGTAAAGCCAGAAGCACACAAAATGCATTTGAAAGCCATCTACAATTTCCAAGACAGCCAATTTGCCAGAACTGACTAGCCAAATACCCAGACTGCACACATAATAACCACAGGCACACTCAGATTGCAAACCATGGAAGCAAGGAACTCAAAACTAGTCAGGAGCTAAAGCCCTCAGGCTTGCTTATCATTTGCCTGAAAGAAAAACACAGCCAAACAGAGTAAAGATGAATAAAGATGGTTATAAAAAGAAGTGATTATAAATGTGTGTGTGCAACACCTCTAAAAATGCTAGTTTCCCATAATCATTATGTGGCAATCATTTAATCAGATGGAAACCTTTTGAAGATGAAACAGTTAGTCATGCAGAGTCTGTAATGGAAACATGAGCAGGCTTGAGAGGAGATAGAGATGAAAATTGCATATAAAGATAGGCATGCATGTGTGTCTGTGTCCATACAGCAGAAAAAGGTGTGACAATGGAGGAGGCAGATGTTTAACTTGCGTTGTGCAAATATCACACAAGATACTGAAAGAGAAGAAAATGTCCTGCAATAATGCCATAGAATTCCACATAACTTAAAGAAAAAGGCCTTTCAAGTTTTCTGTTCAAGTCATATGTCAACTTAAACATGAGAGCAAGAAGTCATTTAATGCTATGATGAGGTGCAGTAGAAGGATTTTGTGTTCTCTACATTTACCTTATTTTTTTCTGCATCCCAAAGCCAGGCAGAAACCCATCCCAGGCATGCAAAGAGAAAAAAATGTCTGACTAACATACTTCCCAGGCTTTGTAGACACCATCAAAACCTTTTGATTAACTTCCAATGCTGATGACAAATGTTGGTACTGCAAATGGTGCACAGGATATGTCTGGCTCTTATCCATGCCCCAGGAGGCCTGAGAGCACTCTCAGGTGTTTCATGTTGCTCAAAGCTTACCTAAAGCCGCTTCACATCAGTAGCTGTGATTAAATGCTGAGGTTTTCTCCCTGACATGTCAGGGGAGGAGGGAGTCTTGAGCCAAGAGGCTGGAAGAGCCTTGACAAAGGAAAATGCACAAAAGAGGGAATTTCTGAGGTCTCCAGAAAGTGCTGAAATGAAATAAATATGAACATTCTCACAAGAGGCTGTAATTCAGAAGGAGTGGCTTACCTATAATCACCTCTGTCCTAAATCCAGTCTTAGGAAAAATCTATTTTTAGTTGGACTTCGAAAGAAATACCCCAAGGGCCTTTAGAATGTTTACATTTTTATTCCTTTGCATTCAGTTATTCACAAATTCTACATTAACAAAAAAATGTTTTTCTATAGGATAGTTCTCAAAATCTGTAGAAATAAAATAATTCACTAGTAAATGCTACAGACTTTCACTTGAAAGGTTTTATAAATCTGATCTAATTTTGTACACATAAATGTCCACATAAGGGACACTCTGTGAAAATTCACAGAAATAGTAGCTTCATCAAAAAAACTGATGAGGCTTAAAAATCATACTGCTGTCCTTATGAATTTTTCTTATTCTGCTCTGTATCCCATATTTTTCATAAGAGTTATCCTGGAGGAAGGAAAGCTGCAAGGCACTGCAAGGCACTGACAAAGAACATTTCAGGGTTTCTGCTTCAGCAAGTCTGCACAGGAAACCTAAATATTGTTTACATTATACTAACATGTAGACTCAGAATCAGACAACACCTTCTGGCAAAATATTGCTATACATTTTGTTCATGTTTTCTTATTTTCCACCTTTAGAGGAGCTCTTGTTCCTCAAAGAGGGTCCTGTGGTCACTGATGCCAAGGTCCTGCCTGCAAAATCAGCCATGCAGTGAGTTCCTGACCCACCTGATGAGTCCATTTCTACTCAAGTGTTTTTGCTTTGCTGGTAGTATCAAAGAAGAACCACCAGGGCCCTTTGTGGGTTCCCCTAAAGCTCTCTAAGCACTCTGGATACACTTCATTACTTCCTTGGGGATATCATTGCGGCCCATGTAGAAGAATAGCAGGGTAACAGTCTGAAGGCCAGGCAAGCCTTGACAGTCTCTCTGCAGCATCCTGGCCTCCAGGAGGCACAACTAACCCCACCCCCCCCATGATACCAGGTCATGTCAGTAAGTGGATGCCTCCATATCTGGCAGGAGGAAGCCTCCCATCAGTGCTACTTTTCTTTCCCAGTTTTTGCAGACGTGAAGTGCAGTCTCAGCAGGCTCTAATGCCTCCCCTCCTGAGTCTTTGTCCTCATCAGCGCTAGGGCACCATGCCTGTTCTGCAGTTGCAGTTCCACATGTGGAGCAGAAGGCTTCGTGCTATCGATGGAAGCCAGGGCACTTGCAGCACTGGTGGCAGCCAGCAAGGCTTGCGTCATACTGAGACCATCACGTTGCATCCTCTAAGCAGCCCCACCTCCAGGAGCACACCTGTGCCCCTCTGCACCCTGCAGTCACTCTGCGAACACCAGCACCATGTGCTGTTGCCCTGCTTCTTGGGCCTCTCTCACCGGGAGGCAGATGCCTCAGGACCAACATCCAGCAATCAGCAAAAGCATTGCCAAGAGCTTTTCCAGAGGGAGGTGGAGAGCACAGACAAAGCAGTGACATGCAAACCAAGCTTCTGTGGCGTCCAAAGCAAGGAGCACAAGAGGAAGAATTTTGGAATCATTAACTGCTCTATCAACTGTACCCACCAGTGCTACATCTCCACTTTGCTGCTCCCACTGAAGGTTCAGCACCAGCTACACCAGCAAAACACCAGCAGCCTTGTGCTAACATTTCTTTCCACCTTTGAAATAATAGGAAGAAATAAACATCCTAATCCCCAAATTATTGTGGATTAGTCTGTGGCAAGATGACTCAAAATCCTTTATTTGGCATTCCAATGTTGCATGTCTTGTACACAGGAAACAAAAGGGGAATGCTGCAGATGTCACCTGCTGCTTACTTTTATGACTCTGGGAGTGGGCCACATGGTGTGCAGTTCTCCCCAGTTAAACCCTGATAGGATATGAAAGAATTCAGAATTGAGTCTTCCCAAAAAATAACACTATGATTTTTGAGACATTATAGAAAATCTTCTGTCACTTTATTTGCAAGAACCTTTGTGGTGATGTGTCATACTTTCAGATTTACTTTCAAGCAACTTCTTCCAATACCTTTTGAATCCACGCAGACTAGAAAAAAATAAGATATAGCCCAGAACAATCTGTTTCTGTAGTGATTCCATGGCGTGCAAGGAAATGCCTGTGTCACCATAGCTGTCTCCCCATGGGTGGCAGGGATACATCTGCTCCACTATGGCCTCTTCATGGGCTGCAGAGCTGACCCTGCTCCAACACCTGGTGTTCACAGGGCTGTTTCTCACACTTTTTCCTTCACTCATCACACTGCTCTGAGATGTTTTGCCCCTTCTTAAATATATTTTAATAGAAGTGCCACTGTCTTGGCTGCTGGGCTCAGCTGTGTCCTGCAGTGGGCCTGTTGAGGACCTACTGCAAGCACCCATATCCTCTTTTCAGAGATCAGTCCTGCAGCCCACCTCTGCCAAAACTTGGACACAGACAACGAATATAATAGAAAATGCCAGAATTTTTGCAAAGAAACCTTAATAAATAACATTTTCTATTAGTACTGCAAGGTAGAAGGGAAGTGCAAAGCTCCAGAACCACAGCTACCCTCGTTGCTTCCTCACGGTCTGTGCCACAAGCACACACAGCTGTGCCTTCTGCTCTTGGAAAACAGCAAGTACCACGAGATGGCAGCACATTTACTAGCATTTAACCGCAGCAGGCATGAAACGTCGTCTCAATAAGGAAACAGGTTTTATAAGGCGCTGATGTAGTTACTAAGCAAAACTGCCTACCACTTCATAGGACTTTGCTGGATCATCAGAACTTTCTTTTCCTTTCAATCTTCAGACCTAGAGCAACAGCTGTTTGTTGCTTTCATAAGAGCGTGACAAATGCAATTGTTCTCCAACCAAATGCCTCCAACCACTACATCTTCCACCAGCCTTTTCCTGTTCGTAAACAGTAAGTCCAGCATGGATGGCACTATCCCTAGTAGGCTCACTTACCAGCTGTAGCATATTCATATATATGCATGTTCTTGCATAACTCCCATCTAATCTATTTTGTTTCAGTGTCTATGGAGACCTGGTAACCACTCTTGGAAAGTGTCAGAGCTTAGGTTAAGAACTGTCATTTTGTTTTTAAGGTTGTCATTAAGTGATGTAAGTACATGGATCTTGCAAAAGAGTCTATGATCTCTTTACAAAACAAGGCTTTGCAGCTGGTCTTCATTCTTCATCTCAGCTCTGGGATGCAGAAATACAGCATCACACTCCCAAACTCTTGACAAGTCACTTCTGGCAATGAAGAAGCCCACATCCTCCTAGATATGGATAGACGTTCCACTCAGCTGAAAGCCCGAACACCTATATCCATCCAAAACCCTCTATCAGGGATTGAGGGTTCAGCTATAGGTCTGGGGTTGAGGAATAAATGTGGGGCAGGGATTTGTGGGGATAGACGTGGGTCAGAGGTTTGGGGGGCAGCTACAGGTCAGGGGTTGGTGAAGGGCAAATGAGAACAGGAGCAAAACAGCACTGCAGATAAGTGAAGGAGGGGGAAGGTGCTCCAGGTACTGGAGCAGAAATACCCCTGCAGCCTCTGGAGATCATGGTGGGGCAGGCTGTGGTGCTGCAGCCCATGGGGCATCACAGCACAGTAGATATCCATGGCTTGTGGAATTCACCATGCCAGGTCCAGTGAAGATGCCCTGAAGAGGAATCTACAGCTCACGCAGGAGCAGGCCCCTAGCAGGAGCTGCAGCCTGTGCTGGCAGGAACTGTGACCCTGTGGGGCACCCATGCTGAAGCACCCTGTTCATGAAGAATTGCACCCTGCAGGGAGGAATCATGCTAGAGCAGAGGAACGGTACAAGGAAGAGTAGTAGAGAAAACATGTTACGGACTGACCGCTATGCTCACTCCCCATCCCCCTGCACTGCTGGGGAGGAGGTGGTAGAAGACTCAGGGATGAAGAAGTGAAGTCGAGCCTGAGAATTAGGGTGGAGAAGGTGGTTTTAGTTTTGCCTTTCTCATCATCCTACTCAATTTTTATTCAGAAATAAATGTAATTGTCCCCTGCTTCTTTGGCCTGTGACAGTAATAATTAAATTATCTCCCTGTCCTTATCTCAACCAATGAGCTTTCCCATTTTACTGTCTCCCCCATCATGTGGAGGAGGGGAAGTGAGAGAGCAGCAGAGTGGCTATCTGGCAGACAACCAGCCCAGGTCAACCCCACTATTCATGGAGGCAGTCATACAGAAGAGACAAAAGGCAGCTTCCTGATTCAGCCCACAAAGGAGCTTCTGTGCACAGAGAAGGCCCAAAACTGGAGAAGACCACCCAGCCTGAGCCTGTGCCTGGCACATACCTGCAGCAGGACATTTTGGGTGAACTGAGCTCGGTTAAGAGTTGCCCAAAGCCAGGTCAGGAGAAGCTATTCTATTACCAAGGCTGCAGACAAGGCTGGTATCTTCAAGTATGTAGTGGAAGGGCATCCAGAAGAGGAAAATAGGCTCCTCCAGAACTGCACAGCAATAGGATGTGAGGTAGAAGACACAGACTCCAACAAGGGAAACCCCCCAAAAAATTGGAAACATGGGAATACTCAAATATTAACAGAGGTAGCACAGAGAGGCCATCAGCTTAGGCAATATTAGAACCTGAACAAATCTTGTGCACTCTGATCTGTTTTTCCTGTTTTCAGTCACAGCTGGGACCTTACAAATTCAACGGTCCTTTCCAACCTGAACTACTCCTGACAAACCAACAGCCAATGGTATGTACTGCCAAGACAGCCAAAACAGAAACATAAACGTTCTGTTTGAAAAGTATATGGTCCACACATTTAAATTCATTTACAAAAAAAAAGAGTCTTATTGCTTTATTCAAATTTTAACATTCAGCCTAAATAATTTCTTACAAACAGATTTCCTTTGTCTAGGAAAAACACATTTTCTGGCTTTTGGTTTGGGGTCCTTTTTTTGTGGTTTTAAACAAAACTTTGAAATACTCTGTGGATATACTTTACGTACTACAACAATAAAGGATGGCTTTATGAAATTAGAGCTTCTAAACAGGCTTCTGAAAAACTTTACAAGTTACGTGCTAGCAATATTGTCTTCTTTGACTTAAAAGTGCATACACAAAGGTTTCACACATTTCCCAGATGTCTTTTAACATACACAAATCACATCAGGTGGTTTTGTTCTCAAAGGGAAAAAGGTAGTTAAAACAAATAATTTTAAGAAGTTTTCCATGGAAAGTGTGCTACATTTTTTCTTCTGGAAAATCAAACCAGGAGGATCTGCTGACAAATCTCTTTGGCAGTCTGAGTATCAACGGTTGTCTCTCTGGACACTCTAGGAAGGAAGTCCTAGGGGAAGGCAGTGGACTGGAAGGAGTTGCTGGTGCTTCTGGAATGTGGCTGGTGACAGTTTCTGTTTGAGGGGTGCTACTGCCAGCATCCGCCATGGAAAGACTCTGATCAGCTGCTGCTTCTCCAGGTTTGACAGCAGCATTTTTAATATCCCCATCTAAGTCTCCCCTGCTGGTAGGAACACTGCTCTTCCTAGCTGCTATCTCAGTTTCCTCACCAACTCTGTAAACATCCCCACATCCTGTCTTCCCTAGTGAAGAAGGTGGGGACTCATTTCCCCCCTCATTTATCTGACTTGTGCCTGTCCAAGTAACACTGCTGTCACATTCAGTACTTTCAGGCTCCTTGCTACTGTCACTATCAATTGTGATCACCACCGGAGAAGACTGTGCCAAATTACTCATGTGGTGTTTCCGGTGTTTCTTCTTATGCTTTTTCTTTTTCTTTTTAAGATGCCTTGCTGTGTCTGTTGCTTTTCCTTCATAAACTATCTCTACACTTGGACTCCTTGTCTTTTTTTTCTTTTTCCTGTGCTTTGTCTCGCTGCTTGCTCGATTGTCTGAGAGGCTATCTTCATTTTTGCAGCAGTCTCTGAATTTTGTGGAAGTTTTCTTGGGGTCATTTTCTCTTTCTAGACTTGTGTTCTCCATGAAAGTGTTCTCCAGGTGGCGAGTTTTGTACTTCCTTTTTCCTCCAGGCTTTTCACTTTTCATTCTGTCAGTTCCTCCTGAGGGTGTCCTTGACCTGTTGCTTGATCGACTCCTTGACCTGCACCTTTCATAGCAGTAGTAGTGTCTCTCATGGACCCCCTTCTGGCTATGTGGGCGAGTTCTTTCGATAAACGATCGTATTCTGTATTCTGGACTAGCAGATTGCCTTGAATAGAGAGTACTAGACTGAGTCCTCCTCCTGCTGGAGGATTCGAAGCCATCTCCAAATGTCTTTCGACTACAGAAAGCATAACCCCACTGGTATCTGCTTTGGTAACTGTCTCTTACATAATAACGATCACTGTCTCTGCTTCTTGATCTCCTTTTGCTGTGGCCTTTGCTGCGTGATCGTGATCTGCTCAATTCTCTGGACGGAGTGCTCTCATGACTTAGTGAGCCTCTCTGGTTCTTTAGAGAGGACCTGGTGTCATGAGCCCTCGACTTCTTGCTGCTTCTTTTGCTCCTATGTTTGCTGCTATCTCTGCTTCTCGATCGTCTCCTTTTCAGTTGGCTTTTGCTACGATGCTCCTTCCTAGACCGATGGCCATGACTGCCTTGGCTGTTCCGTGAACAGGACTGTGGGCTCTTGGTCTTCCGCTTTCTAGACAATCTGTGATTCCAAGGGGAACACACTGTGTCACTCCCCGAAGAAGGGCTCCAGCTCACATCTTGTGGAGACAGATCTTTTACCTTACACTTGCTCTTCTCATCATCTTTTGACTCGGTCTTCTCAACTGCAGGAGATAAGCAGCTTCTACAGCTACCTACATCTTCCTTGCATGTGGGGGAACGTGGGGAGAAACTCCTGCTTGGTTCACTGTCACTCCAGCTGCGACACTGGATTGGCTGCTGTTTCTTCACATCTTCCCTTTTGTCTTCCTCAATGGACTCCTCAGAGTCCGAGGACAGTTCAACCACTTCTGGTGTCCTCTCAGCTAATGGTTTAACATACCCAACAATAACACAATTGTCTGAGGAAGAGTCACTGTCGTTTGAGTCAGCATTAGCCTGTGAAGGAGCTTGCAGTTTGGTTCTTTGACTCTTCGTAGCAGAGTCCTCATCAGAACTTTCTGATGTCTCCAGAGGAGAAGCTATTGTTGCACGAGCCTCTTCTGAAATGGAATAGGAAGGCCCTGGTGTTTCATCATCCCAGGGGGCCTGACCAAGATCAGTCACAGAGGAACTATTATCTGGGCCTTGGGAATATGCCACATCTGGAGATATTGTAATAATTGACGAGTCTGAGTGGCTTCCTTCATCATACGATGGAGCAGGACAGTCATAATTGGCATGTTGATCATACGCTTCCAAGTTAAAAGGACAACGTGCGAAACTGATGAATTCATGCAAGAAGTGTTCCGTCCGATTCAGCAAAAAAGGCTTCAAATCATCAGCAAAGGCCTGGCTTTCCAGATCATACCTTGTCACATTGCTCATGATAATGTGCTGCACAATATTAACCAGAGATCCATGGGCACCAAACAGGACCGTAAGCTCTCGCTTCAACCAAGGAACCAGCCTGTGAAGGCAAGCAGGGTTACGGCGGAAAAACTCAGCAGAGATGTCACGATAGCGACCACCGTCCTGAATGCTGCGGATGCGCACGCCGGTGCGGTACAGAGCCCTGCGGAAGCTGATCATGTCCTCCTCCTGGATCTGCCGCAGGGCTCTGCCCTCCGCGCTCGCCTGCCTCCTCGAGGCCAGCCTCCGCATCATCTGCTGAATCTCCCCGTCCCTCTGCCGCACTGGCTCACTCGACAGCCCTTCAAACAATATCCCATTATCCGGAGGGGACCGTGTCCTTCGGGAGGGGGAACTGCCGGTGCGGCGCTCCCCCGTCATGGTGGTGCGGTAACGGAACCTCCGTCCGTCTGGGCTGGCAAAAGAGCTGTTTTCTGAAGGGCTGAGGATATACTCCTTAAAGTCATCTTCTGCGCGGATTGTGTGGAAAATGGAAAAGAAGGGTTGCTTGCAGAGGGGACATTCTGCCTTGTTTTTGGACCACTCCTGGACACAGCGGAAGCAGAACCTATGCAAGCAGCGGTCCAGATATGCAACGTTGTCAAATCTATCCAAGCAGATGGGGCATTTCGAGTCAGGAGATGCATCTGTCGGCAGCTTGCTGGTGCCAGCTTTTGGTGAAAAGTTGCAGTCTTCCAAAAAC
>NW_009952047.1:1163328-1164607 GCF_000747805.2 Chaetura pelagica
CAAAAGACAGAAACAAAAAAAGAGAGAAAAATGTTACAGTCAAGCTGCAGAAACCCGCAGCAGTCACCCTTCATGTTCAGCACTACCACTGAGAGAACACCAAGCAGAGGCAGCAAAACCTAACCACTTTGCTTTGCTTCTCTCCACGGTGAAATCTGGCTCTTCGGTGTTGTAGGTTTTAAAAAGAGCCTGAATCAGGCTGGCATATGTGAAGGAAACTTTCAGGACACTATATTCTTAACCGCTCATAAATAACTGCTTTGATGTGGGCAGTAAAA
Source organism: Chaetura pelagica (assembly GCF_000747805.2). Taxonomy (NCBI): domain Eukaryota; kingdom Metazoa; phylum Chordata; class Aves; order Apodiformes; family Apodidae; genus Chaetura; species Chaetura pelagica. Next base: position 1,163,607 of record NW_009952047.1, read on the forward strand.
GTTTATGATGAGCACAGTATCCTCCAGAAAACACTTTTCAAAAGAGACCAGTGTTTACACATGAAAAATATGGCAACAATTCATTCTGTGCTTTTGGAAAAAAGAGTAAAAACAAGTAACTGCACTCAAACTAAAATATATGTTCCCAAGTTCCACTGGACATGTCTTTTTCCTGTACCCTCTACCTGTGTTTTGCTGGGCACTCATCCTGGACCACATTTGACCTGCTGGATTAGAAAGCCTCTGGGGATGTTTTCCAGCCTAAATTAGTCTTTATTTCAATGACTGAAGAAGAAACAGCCAAGTGTGACTACCGTACCCATCCTCAGGCACACACTGCTTTTGTGGTGAGTCAGGCTGTCAGAGAATCACAGAATGGTCTGAGCTGGAAGGGATGTTAAAGAACATCTAGTTCAAACCGCCCTTCGTGGGCAGTGACACCTCCCACGAGATCAGGTTGCTCCAGGCCCCATCCAACCTGGCCTTGTCCCCCAGCAAGGGACATCCACAAATTCCCTGAGCAACCTCTTCCAGTCTTACCACCTTCACAGTCAAGAATTTCTTCCTGCTATCCAATGAAAATCTCTCCTCTTTCAGCTTAGAACTGTTAACCCCTGTCCTACCACTACACACCCTTGTAGAAAGCCCCTCCCCAGCTTTCCTGTAGCTCCTTCAGGCACTGGAAGGCTGTTATAAGATCTCCTCAGAGCCTTCTCTTCTCCAGGCTGAACCACCCCAACTCTCAGCCTGTCTCCAAGGCAGAGCTGCTCCAGCCCCCGGAACGTCTTTGTGGCCCTCCCCCAGCCTCATTCCATGCTCTTCTTGTGTCGGAGGCCCCACCGTAGCCGCGGTTAGCAACAAACCTGCCTATTTACAAGGTCCTTTGGGCTTCAGCATTATCCTAAGGCGCTGTAATTCAGTGGCAGCGAGGCGCACAGCGGCCTCCAGGCCCGTGAGCCCCCGTTTCCTGGGAGCAGGCCGTGCGGCCCGCGGGGCTGGCC
>NW_009952047.1:1165366-1181292 GCF_000747805.2 Chaetura pelagica
AGTGATTGCCCAGCGGCAGCTGGAGAGCGGCCTTTTTGCTCCAAGGCTGCCCTAGGCCACCTCCAGGAGCTCGGCGTTGTCTTCAAGGGCACGGAGGGATCTGCCGGAAGGCTGGAGGAGCCCTGTGGTCGGCTGGGAAAATAAAGCATACATAGCTCTTAGGAAAGACAAGGTAATTAAAGCATAAACAGTTATTAGGAAAGATAAAAAGAGTTTTCCTTACTGATCTGTACTAGTGTATGTATTTTTTCTGATGTGTGGGGAAAGTGTTTGCCTCTGCCAGGCACATGGGCTGTGACCTGCAGTCCTGCTTTGCGTTGGGACTAGAACTTGAACTTGCTCTGCTTGCCCTGGCTCCCTCAGTGGCTGCACAGGGGGCACACTTGCCAGTCCTGTCACAGCAGCTGGACCTTAGATCCTCATTGTGACCTGCACTGTTTGCTGACATCAGGACCCCTACTGTCTCCTATCATTGGTGCAGTCAGTAGATTCCATATCCAGGATGGTCCAACTTGGTGGACCTCCTCAGTGCTGTGTGTTTGTGTTGACTCTTGGGCCAGGTGGGATACCGTTTGAGAGTGCACCTCTGAAACCCCACAAGTCAGCAGCATGGGAAAATGGAAGGTGCCTGAGGCTTTTCCCAGAGGGATTTTAGTTTAGGAGTTGAAGCAATTCTGGAACTTAAATGGATCTGGTTTGTGGTACTGGTTTTCTACACATCTAGGAAGAGCAGAAGTCTTGTGACTCCTCCCACACCCTGCACAGACCAGCAGCACATTCAACCCACAGACCTCTTGAAGGTGGGGAAAAGCCTTCCTCTGGGGAGCCTGACCCTGCTTCTTGGGCTGTCATGTCTTCCAGGGTCCTGTGGTCAGCAGCAGCAGGAGTTCTTCCCACCAGGAGCTCTTGAGGGTTTGTGAGCATGGAGGGGCCATGGCCTCATGTTCCCCTGAACAGCACTTACAGCACCAGTAGTGCCCAAGGGATGGTGGGACCTGCAGCACTCCTGGAGGGCAGCCCTCAGCCCTCTCTGGGTTGCCTTGCCATCAAAAATGATGGCCTGGGGCATGGCAGTGGCAGCTTCTCCAGGGATGGAGGTCAGCAGAGGCTAAGGCTATTCAATCCCTTTGTGTTTTTAGCATCTCCCATCTTAACTATATCATTGTGCAAATACCTGAGCATTGTCACAGACCCTGGCAGTGCCCCAGGAGCGTTCCTATGCTGACAGAGGGGGTCTCTGCATCTCCACTGACTCTGAGCCAAAGCTGAGTGGCCAGGTGATCCTTTGCTGTCCAGGCAGCACAAGCTCGGTTTTGATGCACTGTTCACCTCATTGTGCTGCTGCTCCAGCAGTTGCCAGGTGCAGTGGTCCTCCTCCTCCTGTGCCCAGCTGGGCACCTCCAGCAGCACAGGTCCAGAAGCAGGAGTGACCTGGCTGGCAGTGTTGGAAACCCTCTGACCACCAGCCTGCTCAAGGCTGTGGCCTCCCACTGTTAACTTCTGCAATTTCCATTCAGGTGCACATCACCAGCATGCAGCTGTGGGTATAGGTGGGCACATGTCTATCACAGCAGGGTTTTGGGTTCTTCCACTCTGCTGCAAACGTTCCAAATGCCATTTTGCAGCTACCATAATGAGAATCGCCCTCTCTTGACTTTGTTCCTTTTGGGTAGCAAGTGTTCATCATGACACTGGTTGACCCAGAAGCTGCCACGAGATGTGAAAATACACTCCAGCATTGCTTCAAACTGGTTGCCAGTCCTGGGAGCTGGAGCTGTGCAGGGCTGCTGGGAAGCAGCACCTGGGGTTGCATCTCCCTCCTTCCCTTGGGGTCTGGTGCTGCCACTGTGTTCAGGGCTGCCTCTCCAAAAGCCTCCAGAGAACGGAGAGCTGCCCGTTGTCTCTCATCACTGGAAGCTCAAGGAAGAACTTAGAGCTGCTCCCAACAGAGATTAAACATCTGAAAATGTCGCTGCTGCTGACCAGGACTACACACTGCAACAGCAAAGAGGCAGATGATCTTTTTCTGGCATGGCCCTTCGCTAACTGAGAAAATCATGTGATGTTTCTGCAGATGTATTAAGTGAACTGAGAGTCTCAAGAGCTTTTTCTTCTCTTCCCTGCCCTACCCTTGCCACTCTCCCTCTTCTCTCTTGCTGTCACAGCACCATGCCAAAGACAATGTCAAGGGTCTAAGAAACATTCTCAACTCCACATCCTGGTGTCTGCCTGAAGCCTTGTCAGGATGGTGGCAGCAGCAAGAGGCAACTTTTTTCTCGCAGGTAACATGGAAGTCGGATCAAAGACCTCCACAGAGTTTGGGAAATACCTCCTTCGATTCTAGTGGAGAGGACACAGCTTGCAGCTTCTGTCTGGAGCTCACCCTTGTGCTACTTTTCCAATTGCAGCAGCTCTTTCAGGAAAGCAAGAATTAAAATTATGTGCATCCCAAGGACCTGAAACTGAGAAAATCTCTGCCTTGTGCTACTAAAATCGTAAAACATGCACTGGAGACCTACAGAAAACCAGAGGAATTCCAAAACATGAGGTCTAGATTCAGCTCAGTTTTCCACATTGAACTAAATCTTCACTCCGATTCTTCTGCCCAGAAGCTGTGCATTGTCTTGAAGACGGGGCCATAAGGATCCCTGTCTGGAATCAAGCTCCTGAGACATGAATTGAAAGTAATTTAAGATCTCTAGTAGATATCCAGTCACAAGAAATAAGGGAATACAAGCTCAGTGTATCGTTGATAGCAGTATTAAAAATGTACTTCCTTTGTAGTTTTGATGCCAGTTGTCTCATTTCCCAATACACCGAGCTACCTCCCTCTGAAGAATCTGTCTCTGAAGCTGCTGACTTACATACGTTGTATGTTCCACCTCCCCTTCCCTATCAAACTCTCTGTTGTGCTTATGTGCTTGCTCATGGAAGTCAGGAAGCACACATAAACCTCCTCAGCTTGCTTCTAGGATGTTGTGAGAAGGGTTTGAATGCAGCACTCAGCATCCATCATCCTCTCCTTGACCACAAAGATGCAGTGAAGAGCAGAAAGCATGTGTTTCATGTCACATTCAACGTGGTACAGCAAATAACTATGTTTAGGCAGCATTAATCTTGTAGATGAGATCACCAGAGATGGCTGTTTGGCCAGTGCAATTAGCCCAAAAGTAATATATTCATAAGGCTGATGATATGCCCCTCAGATCTTTTTTTTTTTTTTTTTTAATCCTTTTTAATAAGGCATGGCTTTTTTTTTTATTAGAGCAAGGCTGGTTTATTAGTCTTGAAGTGTTTTGTTTGTTTGGGTTTCGGGGCATTGTTTGGAAAAAATTGTGATCAGCATGCTTTTGATTAGCTTAGCTAAGAGGAGCTTTGTTTAATGAAATGATTAATTGATTCAACCAGGTATGCAGCCACATTAACAGCTGCTTCAACAGATAAAAAAGATTTCAAATACAACCTTGCCTCATTATCATGAGGTAGTACCCATAGATACATGTTAATTATAAGGTTGATAAGAATATGCAACGATAGCTAATGTAGCTGAGTTATTTAATGAAGGCTATTGGAAACTGTCAGAAACAAAATCATCAAAACAAAATCAGCCAAGCAACTGGGCTAAATTTGGATTTAGCTCAGTTTAACATACCAATGATAATCAATTTCTCCTAGCATTACACGAGCAAGGAAGCTGCCACATAATTTCTTCATTTCTGCAGTACATGCTGTTTGAAAATAGAGGAATTACTTAAATTCAAACTAAAAGTTCAGTAGAGCCCCCTGCCTGCTTAGAAATAACTACATGCTTTTACCTGTTTTCTGTATTTTTTATGCAATGCCACCTGTAACCTAAAAGCTGTATAAATATAGATTAAAGGCTGTATAAATACAGATTTTGGTAAATACATGTAAGTTCATGGTAAACGGAAACCTAACAATATTTCAAAATCCTCATTGTGACCAGATGTTTTATATACAAACTAAAGACAGTACTTCAGCATACAAGCTGCTCCCAGGTCACCACAGACCAAGAATCAAAAGCTACAGATTCTGTGGTTAAGGAGGACAAAAGATGGATGTTTAGTATGAGACACAGACAGGTAAGGGTAAAAGAGAGACACAGGAAAGCAAAAGACAGCACTAAGCTCAAAGGAGAGTGACATGCCAGAGGACCCTGTCCAAGCACATTACCAGGCTTTGTGATTAGGAACACTGAACCTAAGACCCATTTGTCTCAAATCATAGCACTGCCAAAAATCCTGTGAGAGTTTGGATAGACAGGTCTCAGTTCCCTATCTCCAAATACAGGCTAGGAGTTTTCTTGCTGGATTGCCATTTCAGGGCCTCCTCTGCTGTTTGCTGCAGCCAGCTGCCATCACTCCTCCACTGCTGTGACCACTTCAAACGTTGCTGGGGAAAGGGATGCGTATCTGAGCAGAAGTCAATGCTACAGGACCTCGACTCACCATCAGAGGCTTGACAAAGCTCTGTAACGCATGAATGTGAACAACTGCAGTGAAGCAAAAACACACAAAACCTTTGCAGAAGCTAGACGGCAGTGTTGGCTCATGCTCTGAGGCACAGGCAAGCTACTGCTCCTGTTTTGCACGGTGGGCTCTAATTGTGGGTCCTCTGATTACAGGAATCAGGTTTGGACTTCCTTGTTTTTTGTCACCTGAAGAAAAAAATGGTTTACCCTCTCTGAAACTTAAGCCTTGATACCAACAACCGCCAAAGAGGTACTCAGAATTCATGGGGGAAAGCAACAGCCAGAAACTCCCGACAGCAGAGTTCCCAAAGCAGGAACATATCCCTTTCCTTAATAGTAAAAAAGCATTTCCTTTCTTATTCATGTTTCTGCCTGTCAGTAACTTGTCCGATTTAACAGTGACACACCACCGCTTGTCACTAAAAGGAAGTTGCAGTTTTTTAAATAGCTATTTGCATTCAAATGAGATAAAAAAGGTGGAGGGCCCTGCCACAGATACTGGCATAGAAGTATGGCTAAAAAGATAAAGACCTTCAAAGACTGTGTGTTGCCTCAAGCAGCCTTTAATGAATTTTACTCTGGCTCAGTGAGTCTGGTTTCCTTTTAGCGGTTGATTTGGCAAGTTGTTACTGCAGCGACTTCTAACAATAATGTCACAATAATCTTAACTAGATACAGCTTTGTGACTACACAGGAGTGCTTTGAAAGTCACTTTTCAACCTGGCAAGATATGCAGTAAGTTCTTCTAGTTCCTTCCTCCATGGCACACGTCACACTGAAGAATGGGAGGGCAACAGCCACTCCAAGGAAAAGCAGTAGGAATTATCTTCCACTTAGATGAGGATTATTTAGAAATTATAACAGCAGCTGAGAGCACAACATTGTCAGCAGATAGAGATGGCATTTACTTGCTTCACACTTTGGGATGTTACTGATTACAGTCCAAACAACAATATATTTTACCCAACATAATAGTTTTTTTGTAGTTATTTTCCTAGTCCTCTATTCCAAATGATACTTTAACTCTATCCTTGTGCAGATTCAAATAGCAAAGGAATCAAAATTATGAAAATAATGAAGTGATTAAATGTAATTAAGACTAAGTATGTATTGTATCATGAACTAAAGACTCAGTGCCAGCAATAGAGCCCAAAAGGAAAAAAGATTTCAACTGAAATTACTGAAATAATTTTCTAGCTATGCAGCTTGATGATCACACATTACCATTTTTCATCAGCTTCTCCACATTTCTTCAGAGGCTGTCAAGCACAGGATAATATGCTTTGTCTTCCCTACTGTCTTTTTCAGATGTAACTGTGGGTGGACAATACCTTTTGCAGCAGGCAAAAATGCCTAATGCAAGGAGAAATCTGTAGCAGAAGAAAAGAGGAAGGAATTGAAAAGGACACTTGCCCTAGGAGAGTAAATTCCAGCTCCAGACTAAAATCCTTGCAGGACTGCTATTTATTTATCAACATTTGTGTATCACTTTGTGGTACCCTCTACTTGGTTATCTTACATTCATGTGCCATACCTTGTTTGCAGGATCAGACCACAGGTATGAACGACATCTGCCCATGTACTTCCTCTCTCCCTGAAGGGCTCCAATGCACTCCAGTGCACAGTCCTGCATGTAGCAGTGGGACCCAAGGCCCTGACAGCTGGGCTCTGCTCACTTCAAAATGCTTTTTTACAGTATTTGTATTCCACAGGCTTGTGGACAACACTGTGTGAAACTTGTAGCTGAATGCTTTTGTCCATTATCATCCATCCGCCAACTAAATGAAGAAGGTGCATGACTTCAACAGCCTCTGCTTGGTAATGCTGAGCTCTCCTCCCCACAGAGAAAAGCTTTGGAGTATTTTACCTCGACAGAACAAAACAGTGTTAACATTTCATCCCTTGTTTCCATCTCTGTGCTGATGGCACCTACTAGAACCTATTCAAAAGGCAGTCAGTTAAACTATTATGTTTTGCTTCAGAAATACAGCATCCAGCCACAGGCTACAGATTTTATTGACTGCAACCAGGAGGATTTTGCCTCAGTAACGAACTCGGGGATTTGGTCTAGTGTTAAAGGAGTCAGTTTCATAATAAACCCCTCCTCAAACAATTGTAGTTCAACTGGGCCTTGATCCAAAGCACAGTGGAGGTAATGACTTCAAGGAAGTCCATCAGCACTCTTGTGTTGGGGGCATTGAGTAATTGTAACACTAAGAGAGCCAAATTTTTGTGAGAGTGTAAGACAGCATACATCCTATAGAGTCTACAGCCTTATGTAGAAGTGCTGCCAAAAGAAGTGAAGGGAAATACCATTGTACTTGTTTCCCTGAGCAGTAGCTGAGGAGAGAGTTGGCTGTGCTCACAAGCAAGCTGGGAGCTATCAGCTGACAGCAGTCTTCCCAAGGGCCCCATGCCAGAGCATCTTTCCAGGCCAGAGAGGGTTTTAAAGAGCCTTTTAAAAAAACAGCTAACATATACTTTTGACTAAAACCTTCTAAATCTTTACTGCAACTGCAACAGCTGATGGGATTGGTGGGCTACAAATGGAGCAGGGCAGGGTCAGTTTATGACAGCATATGTAGATTTTGCTCCTAAACCAGCAATCTGTAGCAGGAAAGTCATCCTGCTGTCCCAAGAGCAATGTAACCATTTTCTCACAACCACTGACAAATTCTTCTTTTTCCTCAAGAACTTGTGCAAATTTCTTTTACCACAGACAGCTCACCTACACTTCACGGAGAAAGGAGCAAATTTTTTCTCTTGCAAATATTTGTTCTCTTGTATGTCAATCCTAGGGAGTTATTATAGCCATGTAATAACATGACATTTCTGTCAGTCCTTTGTCTCTCCCGGTGTTCTCTCTGCCCACAGGGAGTTTTTCCTCTAAAATATTCCTTGCCTTTCACTCTGAGCCTGTAGTACACTGGAGAGCAAGATGGACAGAGGGTCAATCCTGGTCTGAGAGGTAGGACAGGAGGGGAGACAACACTGGGCAGGCAATGGCAAACTGCCTTCCTCAGGGTGAAGCAGGTCAGCAGAGGGCTATTCTTCCATCCCCCTAGGCAGCCCAGCACAAATGAGCGTGCCAGGACATCAGCCACTCATAGATGATGGATTTGCATCTTTGCTCACAGAGATTGTTTCCTTCTGAATGGTCCATTAATTCTTCCTTCCAGCAAGGGGGAAAAAAAATGCTGCCAAGGGAATTTTGTTTCTGGATAAAAAGAACTTTTTTACAACAAACATTAGCACAGAGTTGAGAATTCAGAAACAATTTCATTTTTTCAGATGGAGCAGGATATATTAATGTATATTAGCACAAATTCTATGTACAAATATGTAATTTAATACGCTTCATGAGGTGGTTGCATTTCAGATCACTAGCTCTTCATTTGAATGGATAATAATTTTCAATTTTCTCTATATAGTAAATGCTCAGAAAAAACACTTTCTAAACACAGATCTCAGTAGAACTTGATATAAACTCTTGGTTGTGTTTTCTGTGCAAGATTCACCCACAGCTTGTCAGTAAAATACATTGATTGCTCTGTCAATTTTTCTTTAGATAAATTCAGATTAGGAAGTCTGTATCCCACAGGAAGATACTTAACTACATCTCAAAACTACTTTGCTCATACTGTAGTCTGTTATTGGCCAAAATACTTCTCTCAGCCACATTACTGTTGATAATAAATACTAACTGGCTCCTTCCAGGAAAAGAGTTTCCAGTACTTATTCAGCAAATGCATACTTCTAGTTTGGGAAGGAACTTTAGAAACAGTTTAGTAGAATTTCTCTATTATTGGTTATAAGCATATGTTATTTTATTGCTTCTTTTGGGTTAAACATAGCTCACCTATGTTGTTTTTTTAAGTCAGATAATCCAACTGTAAGTGACACTTTAGGAACTTGTTTAAAACTTCAGTGCTGAATTAAATGGATGTCAAGCTCTAAGCAAAAGTGAGTTACAATTAGTTTTAGAAGAGAATCAAGCTATGCCTGCAGCCTGCTGGTAATTTACATTTTCACAACCACATTTTTCACTAGAATAAACGTCTTTCCCTGCTAATGTTGTGTGAATGGCCCAAACAAAGAAGTATTAAGACTGATGGTATGCATATGAATGTAGAGAACTGTCAGCATTAAATTAGCAATTAAATTTCCCTGTCTCTGCTAGGGGACAAAGTGCACAAGTAGAGACTTCTGAAACCACCTACCACTTGGAAAATGAGGCCACCTCAACCAGATAAAGTTTGACTCTTTTTCCTGACATGATTAGCTCAGCATATACAACATCACACCTTGAAAACCTTTTCTCTTTTAGGAGAAAAAAGTTCCTTTCTTTGCTTCAATTATAACAAGTTTAAGCACATCTTGCCACAAATTCAAATTTAAAAACTAAAATTGAAGTCAGGCTTTTGCTGAATCCACACCATCTTCCTTTGAAAATAGTATAATAAAAGCTTTCCAATGCCAGTAAGAAAGACAGAGACCACAAACTCTTACTCTAGAGTCACCATATTTAGCCTCACACTCAAGAACAGCAATACTGTCTTTTACTGCTATTAAAAGTCTTAAATGAAGCATTCAAGCAACACAGAGAACTAAAATGATTATTAAAAGCTACAATATAGCATCCATATTACATTCCATGTTTACAAATCTCTAACTCTTTAAATACCTTCTTCTCCTCTCACCCCTGCATGAATAAGTTAATTACTCTGGTATGAAACCAACAAATGAGTGTCAAGACCAGCCTCCTGTCTCATAACACAAGCCACCAAAAACTTAGGTATCTAGCTTAAATTAGCCAGTTAGGTTTACCTCCATAACTCAGGACACCTATTTTTTTCTGGATGGTCTAGTTTCCTCGGCTTCACCCATGTGACAGCCTTGGCTGGCTTATGGCAGGTGGCTCAAATAATTACTGCTTTCCTCTATAATTTCTTGGGAGTGCCTTAAAAATGTGAACCAGACATAAATCTTCAGTGCATTTAAGCCTGCATGAGAATACGGACATACAAGAGCAGAAGTTATAAGGGGATCTGGCTACACCAGAGCAATGCCAACTCTAAAGTTTATCAGTGGTTTCAGTTTAAGTAGTTTTACAAATTATCTGTTGACCACTGTCTGAGTTTGGGACATCACCTATACTTTTTCCTCTGAAACTACCCAACATTGCACATGCAGAAGCTGCAAGGCAAGAAGATTGTATTGTGACAGACAAAGATCATGGATTTCTCCTTGTGCAGGTTCAGTGCAGACATTTTATGTCTTCTGAGACAAAAGTTTTTAACAAAAAAGTGATCTGTATTAATGAATTTTTCACAAGTAACACTAGGCAGAGAGATGTCACCTGGATGGGGCAACCTCCAAGCCAGAAGTAGAAAGGGAGGTTCTCCAGAGCATCTCATCTGCATGCTCCTCTTCATTTATCCATGGCTTTCAAGATGCATGAAACTATTCTAATTAACCTTAAACAATGGCCTTTATGAAACAGAGTATGTGAAGAGGAAGAGACCAACATAAAATTTAACCTGTGTATGGTGTGAGAGTACCAACACTTTTCCTGTTAATGTCTAATGCCTGTTTATTTTTTGAGGAGAATTTTTAATGTATGAAGTACAGTCAGCAACTTAGCCCTCTGATTTGCCTTCTTGACTTGCTTCGGGTGCCTGATCCTAAGAGTTATGCATCAATGTCCTTCATATCCTCCTGTCGACCTTGAAAAATGGCAACTGGCCACAGAGCTGACTAAATGCTGCAGAATTATCAGACGAGCTTAATTGTTCAAAGACAAACTCATCACTTAGTTTACAATTAGAAAAAAGGTAACAAAGAATCAAGAAGGTATTTTTTAGCACTAACCAGGCCAGATATGGTTAAGTATGTACAAAACTGTATTTTGTAAAATATATCGTTTCCTGAACAGAGCCTGAACTGACAGTGCAAAAGTCAATCTCTTTGTTTTTCCTACTCTTTCAACAGGGTCTGCCCATACTACAGTAAGCAGACTGTAAGCTGAACAAAAAGGCATGTCCTTTGCTTTGTGGTCTCATCCCACACCTCACCTTCCCAACACTGATTGTGGCGCTCTCCACTCCCAAATCCTCCTGTGCACATGAGAGGTGCCTTTTTTGAGGTCAGAACCAGCATAAGAAGAAAATATCAGGAGTGCTTGTGTGGGCTGACATGCATTTGCCACTAACCATTCACACAGGACAGCTGGCATGTGAATTGTATAGCTCTAAATAAAACTTGTGAGGACACGGGAGATGGGCAAACTCCACGAGGTAGGTTTTTCTGCCTTGTTCTTCACCAAGAGAAGACCAACACTGTAACAAAATTTGGGTTTTTTTTGTCTGGGAAGAGTAGGCAGCACCCACTAATACCCTAATAATTTAGAGAAAGAATGAATAGATGAGAACCACATTTCTGCCTAAGAAAATATGCTTTTTTGCTTGCTGAGCTGATCTTTCAGGCTGCACCATCTGCCGGACCAGGCAACATACTTCTAACAATGAGATCCAGGCATGCAGTGAAGAGATTAATTCACATCAGCTATAATACCTATTGAAACAACTCATTGAATCAGCCAGGTTGTGCCATCCCACATGCCTGACAGGCTTAATCTAATGTCTCATTTTGGCCTTGGGGGTTATCAGTGGGCAACTCTACCTACTAAGTGATTGAAAAGACATTTTCCCAGGTCAGTTTCTGTTTCCTGGAATTCAGGCATTGCTGACTATCTTCCCTGTGTTGCCCATTCCAGTCTTTCCTTTCCAATCTTATCTCCTAGAGGGCATATGCAGCTTTTTATTAACTAGAAATCAAAGTATGAAATCAGCAATATTCTGATTTCAGAGAAGCTCTGAAGGTACCATGTGGGCTTGTAATGGCACCAAGTTAACACTGTATTGATCTAAAAAACTTGTAGTTCCTCTGAAAACATAGAAGCTGATTCATCTAAGAGGTCAAATGTTGTTTCCTTATGCCTGCAAAACCTTGAAATATGTTACACCTGTAGGACACAAGGAATTTCAGGAATGATATAGTAACTATACATTTTTGCAGAAATTACAGACTTCTTTAAACACAAGTCTTTTCAAACAAAACTGAGCCACCAGGTACACATCTCAGCTAACAGAAAGCACACAGCACCCACCTGTCACCATTTGACTCAGGTCCAACAACAATGCTCTCGATCCCCTCCCAGGTAGGGAAGGAGAGAGATAAAAAGAGAGAGACTTGGCTGGATTGAAAACTAGACTACACAGCTTTAATTAAAACACTAATGAATGATTGTTGCCTTCTAAAGGTTTGGCAACCTGGTCCAGGAACGGCACAGCGACCCCTCTTGGCCGTCTGGGACCATCAGCACACAGACACCAATGTGGTGGATGGCAAAATGGCGTTTATTAGTGCACAATACAGCTTTTTATACCCTGGATTGTACTCTGAGTTAGCAGCGTCACTTCCGTCTGCTTACTTCATATACTAAGCCCTATTGGCTATCTAGGGGGGAGGGGGCCCTATCTTTCCGTACAACGCGATATCTTCCGGCCACCAGTCCCTGGCTACATTTTTCCCACAGGCTGCATTTTCCTACATTTCCCCCCTCCCTATGCCTAATTAAATTGCCTAAAATATAACTACCCTAAAAAATTCATGTATAAAAATCTTAAGACTTAAAACTTACTAAATGTATCTTAACCCTGATCTATGTTTCATAGCAGCATTACTTACTGGACATATCTTAACCTTATCTTATGTTTTATAGCAGCATTAGGTTTTATAGCAGCATTAGTGTATCTCTTAAAATTAAATAGGAAATATAAGGCACGTTAAATAAGAGGTAGTTAGAGGGTAACAGGATAGGGCTGAGGATAGTTGAACAAAAAACTGAGCAAAAACATTCTTAAAGCAATTGTTGGTGTTTTACCACCATAATGTTCACCTTCTCCAGCCGGCTTTTGACACACGACACAAGCCTGTTCAATATACAGGGTCCAAAAATCAAAACTGTCACGATCGTTATGATCGGCCCTGTCAGGGTAGATATCAGGGTGGTTAGCCATGGTCAGTGGTTAAACCATGATGAAAACGAGCTTTGTTGTGCCTCTTGTTCCCTTCTTCATTTTTCCAGTCCCTCCCGTAATTTGGCCATTGTGTCCCTCACTATTCTGGTGTGATCCACATACACACAACATTCCTCCTGCGGTGCAGCACATACTCCTCCTTGCTGTAAAAACATTAAGTCTAACCCTCTTCTGTTTTGCAATACTACTTCAGACAGTGACCTGAGTGATTGTTCCAAGGCACTGATTGATTGTTCAATTCTAGCCAGATCCTCATCTACTGCCATCCTCAAGGCACTAAATTCTTTGTCCTGTCGAACTAAAGATGCCACTCCTGTACCTGCTCCCGCTCCTCCTAAGATCATTAAAGTACCTAATGTTAGTGCTGTAAAAAGCTCTCGTCTTGACAGATGATGCTCTGGGATAATCACTGAGTCATAGACAAAGTCTTCAGAGTGATAAAAGATCTTAGCGACTATGGTTACCTGGACACAATATTCTGAGGACTCTTTGATCCCGTCCAATGGCACACATGGTGTAATTCCTGCAAGAGAGCAAACCCACTTGGTATTGTTGGCTGGCACTAACCACTTGGCAGGGGTCTTAATTTGGATCCACTTGGCACACAGTTGTTCTTTGTGTTTTGGGACTTTACCCACACACATGCCTCTTCCCACCACCTGCTCTAACGTAATCCCTAGCTTTTCTGTGTCCCAATTACACTGAGCCGGATTTGCATTGTTCTCAAGTGTGGGTGTGTTGCTGATTCCCACAGCCTCATAGAAGGGTGGTTTTACGCCATAGCACAGCCAACAATGCTCTGTAAAATTTGGGTTAGTTTTGTTCAGTACCTGATAGCTAGCCTGCATCATTTTCCAGAGAGAGTTGTCACTAAAAGGACTGGTAGTGGGCCTAACAGGTGCGATAGCTCTTTTTGTCTGGGAAGAGTAGGCAGCACCCACTAATACCCTAATAATTTAGAGAAAGAATGAATAGATGAGAACCACATTTCTGCCTAAGAAAATATGCTTTTTTGCTTGCTGAGCTGATCTTTCAGGCTGCACCATCTGCCGGACCAGGCAACATACTTCTAACAATGAGATCCAGGCATGCAGTGAAGAGATTAATTCACATCAGCTATAATACCTATTGAAACAACTCATTGAATCAGCCAGGTTGTGCCATCCCACATGCCTGACAGGCTTAATCTAATGTCTCATTTTGGCCTTGGGGGTTATCAGTGGGCAACTCTACCTACTAAGTGATTGAAAAGACATTTTCCCAGGTCAGTTTCTGTTTCCTGGAATTCAGGCATTGCTGACTATCTTCCCTGTGTTGCCCATTCCAGTCTTTCCTTTCCAATCTTATCTCCTAGAGGGCATATGCAGCTTTTTATTAACTAGAAATCAAAGTATGAAATCAGCAATATTCTGATTTCAGAGAAGCTCTGAAGGTACCATGTGGGCTTGTAATGGCACCAAGTTAACACTGTATTGATCTAAAAAACTTGTAGTTCCTCTGAAAACATAGAAGCTGATTCATCTAAGAGGTCAAATGTTGTTTCCTTATGCCTGCAAAACCTTGAAATATGTTACACCTGTAGGACACAAGGAATTTCAGGAATGATATAGTAACTATACATTTTTGCAGAAATTACAGACTTCTTTAAACACAAGTCTTTTCAAACAAAACTGAGCCACCAGGTACACATCTCAGCTAACAGAAAGCACACAGCACCCACCTGTCACCATTTGACTCAGGTCCAACAACAATGCTCTCGATCCCCTCCCAGGTAGGGAAGGAGAGAGATAAAAAGAGAGAGACTTGGCTGGATTGAAAACTAGACTACACAGCTTTAATTAAAACACTAATGAATGATTGTTGCCTTCTAAAGGTTTGGCAACCTGGTCCAGGAACGGCACAGCGACCCCTCTTGGCCGTCTGGGACCATCAGCACACAGACACCAATGTGGTGGATGGCAAAATGGCGTTTATTAGTGCACAATACAGCTTTTTATACCCTGGATTGTACTCTGAGTTAGCAGCGTCACTTCCGTCTGCTTACTTCATATACTAAGCCCTATTGGCTATCTAGGGGGGAGGGGGCCCTATCTTTCCGTACAACGCGATATCTTCCGGCCACCAGTCCCTGGCTACATTTTTCCCACAGGCTGCATTTTCCCACATTTCCCCCCTCCCTATGCCTAATTAAATTGCCTAAAATATAACTACCCTAAAAAATTCATGTATAAAAATCTTAAGACTTAAAACTTACTAAATGTATCTTAACCCTGATCTATGTTTCATAGCAGCATTACTTACTGGACATATCTTAACCTTATCTTATGTTTTATAGCAGCATTAGGTTTTATAGCAGCATTAGTGTATCTCTTAAAATTAAATAGGAAATATAAGGCACGTTAAATAAGAGGTAGTTAGAGGGTAACAGGATAGGGCTGAGGATAGTTGAACAAAAAACTGAGCAAAAACATTCTTAAAGCAATTGTTGGTGTTTTACCACCATAATGTTCACCTTCTCCAGCCGGCTTTTGACACACGACACAAGCCTGTTCAATATACAGGGTCCAAAAATCAAAACTGTCACGATCGTTATGATCGGCCCTGTCAGGGTAGATATCAGGGTGGTTAGCCATGGTCAGTGGTTAAACCATGATGAAAACGAGCTTTGTTGTGCCTCTTGTTCCCTTCTTCATTTTTCCAGTCCCTCCCGTAATTTGGCCATTGTGTCCCTCACTATTCTGGTGTGATCCACATACACACAACATTCCTCCTGCGGTGCAGCACATACTCCTCCTTGCTGTAAAAACATTAAGTCTAACCCTCTTCTGTTTTGCAATACTACTTCAGACAGTGACCTGAGTGATTGTTCCAAGGCACTGATTGATTGTTCAATTCTAGCCAGATCCTCATCTACTGCCATCCTCAAGGCACTAAATTCTTTGTCCTGTCGAACTAAAGATGCCACTCCTGTACCTGCTCCCGCTCCTCCTAAGATCATTAAAGTACCTATTGTTAGTGCTGTAAAGAGCTCTTGTTTTGACAGATGATGCTCTGGGGTAATCACTGAGTCATAGATAAAGTCTTCAGAGTGATAAAAGATCTTAGGGACTACAGCTACCTGGACACAATATTCTGAGGACTCAGTGATCCCATCCAACAGCACACATGGTGTAATTCCCGCGAGAGAGCAAACCCACTTGGTATTGTTGGCTGGCACTAACCACTTGGCAGGGGTCTTAATTTGGATCCACTTAGCACACAGTTGTTCTTTGTGTTTTGGGACTTTACCCACACACATGCCTCTTCCCACCACCTGCTCTAACGTAATCCCT
>NW_009952047.1:1181348-1187099 GCF_000747805.2 Chaetura pelagica
CTGATTCCCACAGCCTCATAGAAGGGTGGTTTTTACTCTATAGTACAGCCAACAATGCTCTGTAAAATTTGGGTTAGTTTTGTTCAGTACCTGATAGCTAGCCTGCATAATTTTCCAGAGAGAGTTGTCATTAAAAGGGTTGGTAGTGGGCGTTACAGGTGCAGTAGCTCTAAAACTAGCCGTGACATCTTTTACATCATGCTGTGAGGGTACCAGTGGGTTGAAAACCTGGTTAGGTCCGATTGATTGGGGTGCTTGGGGTGGTAGAAACCTATGGATTTTTATTATCTCTCCTGGGTCTTTGCCAGCATGGTGAAGAAACACTGACCAGTTCTTTCCTAAAGCCCATCCCGCATTACCTGGATGCAAGACTTTTATCTTCAGATGGGTACAAGTGCTTTCATCTCTAACATATACTGCGCAACACGGCAAAAATTTTGGATGCTTACATCCTTTTGGTCCCCATGTTACCCGCAAAAATTCATCCTCTTTCTTTGGTTTCCATCTGTCACTCGTTACAATGGTCTCACATCCCCAGTGCCCACAGAAGTAATACCCTGGATAGTGGCAATGGGCGTTCCCTGGATTTGAGCTTGGACACCAATATGTTCCCCATAGCGGGTTGTCATCGGGTCTTCCAAACATGGGAAACAAGTCAAGCACCTTTACCATAAATGTTGGAGCACCTGCTGTTATGTTTTCTCTTATCACCTTGTCTGGGCCTTCTAGGACCCACTTGAATGGCCGATGAGGGTGGTATTCTGATTTTGCCCGTACTTTGGTGATTAGCCCTAAAATCAAGATCACACAAAGGCTTCACAGCCCTCCCCCACGGGGGCTGTGTCACCACTGTTTGGATTCTGCTAGTGCGGAGGTCTCAGGTGCAGACTGGATGCTTGTCAGCTTGTCGTCCTCTTTTGGCACCAGGATGTACGGATTACGAGGACGTCCGATGATCCAGTCCTGTAAACAAAAACTCACAGTTTTCATTAGTTTCATTCTGAAGGTCAGGCCTAATAGACTGAAGTGGACACCATTTAACTTTTCCATCTTTTTTGACAGCAGCATATCCTCTCCCAGTGAGGACTAACCTCCATCCCTGTTCCCATTCTCCCAGCTCATTTCTGATTGTAACCAGCGGGCCTTCCTCTAGCACTTGAGTGGCCCAATGTTTTTGTGTGGGACTTTTCGACTCGTCTCCCCTGGGAAATTGATTTAGTGCTAAAAGAGCGGTCGCTAGCCGGCTTGCTTGGTCTCCTGGGGGAATGGCGTTGGCAAAACCGTCTGTTTTTGCCAGCACCTCAAATTTAGATTTCAGGGTTTGATTTGCTTGTTCAACTATGGCCTGTCCTGTGCTATTATATGGAATGCCATGTGTCAGGGTGATACCCCATTTCTGAACGAATGCTTGAACTGATGTAGAGGCAAAATTTGGACCATTGTCTGTTTTGATCTGATTAGGGGCACCAAGCCACACCATGACCGTTAGCCAATGCTGTATGGTCACTTTGGAGTTGGTTTTAAGGTGTTGTGTGGCTACTATCACTCCGCTATAAGTGTCCACAGTTACTGCTAGCCATGCTCGAGGTTTTAACAACTGGCAGAGCGTAAAGTCTGTCTGCCACACTTCAGATGTCTTAAGACCTCTGGGGTTGACTCCACTGGACCACAATGGTGTTTTCTGACAATGGGGACATGTAGCAACTATGTGTTTCACATCAGTGACTGAAATCCCGCATTTCCTCGCTAGCGCGAGAGAAGAGACTCATGTAGCTGACGGGCATGCCTTAGCATCCACAGTCCTTTTGCAGCGGCGTCTGCTTTGTCATTGCCAGTTTGAAAAAACCCTTTGATTGGGTCATGGCTGTTGACGTGGATGACCGATATGGTGCCTTTTCGAGAGAAAAGTGCTTCTTCCAACATCTGGGCTGCTGCAGATGTTGACACGCCAGGTCCTGACATAGCTAAGCAAAGCTTGGCCACAAACATTGAGTCAGTCACTATGTTGAGGTGTTCCATTGGAAACAGTCCACATGCCAGCACTATGGCCATCAATTCTAGCTGCTGAACTGAGAGTGCACAATCAGTCATTTTGATGCATTGCCATTCTTCTCCTGATTGCCATACCGCCGCTGAGGTTGAGGTTGTTGAGGATGCGTCTGTGAAGACTGCTGGTCCCTGTTGGGGTTGGTCCATGATTTTCTGTGGGAGGTCGATGTTGACAATCGCCAGCATTTGGGTCCAGGGGGGCTTTGTAGCATACCGGACTTCTCCACCAAACCCTACAACAGCTATAGCAAGGTACTCTGACATTGCCACTGATTGCACTGGGAGCTGTTTTTGGAAGGGTAGGAATATCCTGGCAGGTTTGACGCCCAGGTGTCTTAGAGCGAGCTTTCTGCCTTTCATGATGAGATTACCAAGGCACTCAATTCCTGGAGAGAATGCACGTGACGGTTTTCCCAGGACTATCCATTATATTGGCTGAGCTTTTTCAGGTGACCCTTGGGCCAGTGCCACTACTCCCCCTCCTTTTGTGAAATGTACATACAGATCGAGTGGAACACTTGGGTTCAACCTGGCGAGCGTGCTTGATGATACCTGTTGCTCAATAAAATCTAGAGAGTTCATTGCTTCTGTTGTCAAGGTTTTTTGTTCCCATGGGTTCTTTCCTTTCAAGAGATCGTGCAGGGGGGGCATGACTTCAGGAGGTATCAGGACAATGTTGCGGAGCCATTGTAAGGATCCCACTAGTTGCTGCATGTCGTGGAGTGTTCTGATGTCCTGACAGATCTTCATTTGAGGGGGTGTTATGTAAGAACTGTTGATCCCCACTCCCAAAAAGGTTACACATGGTCCTCTTTTTATTTTCGCTCTTGCGATTTCAAACCCGTTTGTTTTCAAAGTCTCTGAAATTGTTGATACCAACTGATCCACCTGATTTCCTGACGTCGCAGCGATCAAGATATCGTCCATGTATTGAATGATACTCGCTGTCGAGTCACTATGCTGTACTGGTGCCAATGCTCGATCCACTGTGATCTGGCAGATGGTAGGCGAGTTGGTCATTCCCTGAGGCAGCACTTTCCACTGGAAGCGCAGGTTGGGATGCTGGCTGTTTGGGAACACGACAGAGAAAGAAAATCACTCCTTGTCCTCCTCACGCAGGGGTATTGAAAAGAAACAGTCCTTAATGTCAAGGATGGCACAAGGTTGTCCTTCTGGTATCATAGAGTTCATGGGTAACAGCATTTGGACAGGGCCCATTGGTTGGATTCTCTTGTTCACTTCTCGCAGGTCATGAAGGAGACGAAATACTTCGCCAGAATGTTTGGGTATTACAAAAACTAGGGTGTTCCATGGACTAGTGGAAGGCTCTGTGTGACCTAGTTGTAGTTCCCGGTCGACTAACTCAAGGAGAGCGTCCATTCGAGGCTTTGACAGGGGCCACTGCTCGACCCACACTGAGTAGGATGATTTCCACATCAGTCTAATTGGTAAAAGTGGGTGTGCGGCAGCGGCCCTCATGGTAAATTTGTCACTCTGGCTTTCAGAAGGGTTAAAGCGTCCCTTCCCAACAGGGGTGGGACTCCTGACATGATATATGGAAGGAGGGTAATAGTTTTCTCTGGTCCTTTTCCAGTGTGAAGTGTAATTGCTACCAATTGAGCACTCTTCCGAGCCGGGGTTAGTCCCCCGACTCCTCCTACCATGGGGGCATCTTCCAATTTCCAGTGTGGGGGCCAGGTTGTTTCCGGAATGACTGTAACATCTGCTCCTGTATCAATCAAAAAGGGAATACAGATGGTGATGCCATTCAAGGTATTATAGAGGGAACAGGTCCCCCACACCACTGGTGTGTTGTCACACTTTACTGCCAGGGCCACCCTAGGGTCTCGTCCCCAGGGGGTGGTTCCTGTTGTCCCTGAAAAAGGGACGGGTTTGGCCAAATAGTTCGTTGGGCTATAAAATTGGTCACCCTTCGAGGAAGTGATGGGCTCAGAGGCATCTCGCCCAGCCCAGGGTTGGCATAGCTGGGCCGCCTCATGTCCCAAATGGGAGAGGGCTGTGCGCGGCCCTGGTGCCCTCTCCCCTTCCCGTTTCCCTGCTTTTTAGATTTGCATTCCTTGGCAAAGTGACCTTTCCTTCCACAAGCCCAGCACAGTCCCTTGGATCGGCTTAGGCGCAGTGCTGGTAGCTCCCCCGATCGAGGGCAGACTGCTGCCCCATGGCCCAGTTGACCACATCTAAAACATGCCATCACAATACACGTTGTGGTGGTATTAGCCGTCTGGGTTGGGGGTGGGTGCTGTTCCCTCGCAACATGCCTAATCATGTCTGCGAGACTTGACCCCACTGGCAGTAATCGTAAGATGTCTTTGGTTGTTGAATTACACTGCTGGCGTAAACATTCTGTTAGGACTGGGCCTCTCGCTTCCAAGGGCAGGGTCGAGGAGTCGATCGCTGCCAGGAGGCGATCCACAAAGTGCGTGAAGCTCTCACTTTCATTCTGCTTAACTTTGGACCATGGTGATGACTTTTCAACAACTTTGGAGGTTGCGCGAATGGCTTCTCTGGCTGCATAGGTGGTTGCCATAATTTCCTGGGCCCTCAGGCCTTGGGCCTGCGCATAGGGGGTGATCAATGTTGGGTCTGTACCCACCAGCCGTAGCAGGCTGGAACCATACAGTGGGTGGTCCGCCCCGGTCACTTGGGCTAAAAGCCTTGCACAGTTCTCTTCCCATTCTTGTCTAAAAAAAATCATTCCTGCCCCATCAAAGATCATTCTACAAGCTTGTTTTATATCAAATGGGAGCAAACCATTCCCCCCAAAGACACAATCTATAAGGGTGCAAACCATGGTAGAATTAAGCCCTTTATCTGCAATTGCCTTAACAATTGCTTGCATGTCCTTAGTGTTTATTATTGAATAGGTCCTGTTTTCCCCTTCTGTCACCCGGACTGGGACTGCTAGTGTGAGTGATGGAACCAAATCGGCGCATGCAATCTTTATTTCTCTCCAGTCAGTGAGAGGGACTTCTTTCCCTTGCAATTCCTTTTTATTTTTTGTTTTATTTTTATTGTGGATAGAAATCCTTTGGCTTTTGGCTGTATTCACTCCTCTTCCCTCCGTCCCTGAGTCTGAATCGGTTGTGAGCCGCTCATCCCCACTGCTGTCTGATCCGGAGTCCGTGCTCAACTGGTCCTGTCCCCTCCCCTTGTGGGCGGACGGGCTCCGGCCCCTCCCTCTTGGCTTGCCCCGCCTTCGGCTGAGCGGGGTGTTTGCCGGACTCAGGCATGTTTTCAGCTGGCTGCTCTGATTGGCTTTCCGCCCTCTGCCTACGTCCCTCTCTGCCCCCTGGTCCCGCCCCCCACCCCTCTCCTCCTCAGTCTCCTCCCCTTTCTCGGCACTGGCATCTTTGCCCCACCCTCCCCCTTTTTGCGCGGCACCATCTTGGGGTGCAAAGGGGGGGGGTCTGATAGAAGCCTTGCGAACCCCAGTCTCCACCCGGCATTCCAGGCGTCCTCGGCCAACCCTCTCCAAAAGGATACAGCTCTTCTCAGTTCTTCCATGATCAGGTTGGGGTGCAGGGCTTGAGAGGGCACGCCGCCCTCCCGCTGATAGGGGCTGAGGCTGAGCCGGGGGGCGGAAGGCGGCAGGGGTTCTAGCACGGGGGCTGTTGCTGATAAGCCTCCCTCCGTTACTGGGAGTGCTGGCGGGCGTCCCACGACGGGGGGGGTTGGGGGCAC
>NW_009952047.1:1187550-1212496 GCF_000747805.2 Chaetura pelagica
GAAAGCTTACTGAAGGAAAAAAAAAAAATCAGTAAAAAGAAAAATTGGCTTCATCCTGGCTCAAACCAGGGCACCACCATATTTTAAGATTGCAACTTTTTATAAGGACATTTATAAGGGCATGTCCCAATAGGACAAGGCATAATAGCTTTAAACAGGAAGAGGGGAAATTCAGGCAAGACATTAGGAAGAAACTATTCACAATGGGTGTGCTGAGACACTGGGACAGGCTTCCCAGGGAAGCTATGAAGGCCCCATCCCTGGAAGTGTTCAAGGCTAGGTTGGATGGGGTTTGGAGCAACCTGGTCTAGTGGGAGGTGTCCCTGCCCTTGCTGGAGGGGTGGAACTAGATGATCTTGAAGGTCCCTTCCAACTCAAACCATTCTATGATGCTATGATAAGGTTGTATGACTTGTCTAGTTGGGTCATCCTTGCTGAGAAGCACCCTGGAAGATGAATCACATAATGATCCATGGAGACTGGGATGACTTTCCTCACTGAGGTGACGAGGCTTTCCAGGCCAAGCATGACTCGTTTGTATCTCCCATTGCTGTCTGTGGCACTTGGTCAAGGATGCCTGCAGGGTCCCAACCTGCAGGAGAAATTTGAGTTATTTATTTTGCTCCCCTTCAGTTTCCAGTCAGCCTCGAGGACTGGGCTTCAACCACCACCTCATTTTGACATGAGCTGCAGGCAGCTGTCAGATGGAAACATTGCTCACTAACATGTGAATAAGAATTGAGTCAGCAACTTGGGAAGTAAATGTTTAACTTTTATAACTGCTTCTTTAAGCTGCTCTGTCCCTGTAGTCTAGGGAGCTATTTATTCCTTTAAAAATAATCATATTCTGGGGAGAAAGGATAAAATTAAATGGATTAAAAAATAGAATTAATATTTAATTTTAGAAGTTATTATTCTCTAAGCAAAACCACACAGATTCAATCTGCTGGATATGAAAGCACATATACAGCCTTTACATACCGAAGCCTATATACAGCATACATCATAAGCAAAAAGACAAGATGTGCACAGCATGCAGGCACTTACAGAAGGGACTGAATGTTTTCAAAATTACATGCTGGCCTTGAGGAGCTCTCTGGGTAACCACTGAAAGGGAATGATACAGACAAATACCTTTCAGCATGATAGTATCTGCAGTGTTTGCCTTCTAGAAATGGAGTAATATTTAATATTCCCTGGCACATTCTCACCTATGCAAAGCTTTCAGGTTCTGACATCAGCTGCCTTCTACCAGCTAGACGTACATCCTCCTGTAATTTCTTACTGCTCTGCAGGTATGCACATCTAGTGGCTGAATAGCACCTGCGTTAGCAACCTGCTGCCTTAAACATACTCAACACCTGCCCTTCAGTTGGCTGACTGCAAAGAAGCAAGAAAACTGGAAAGGTCAAGCAGAAATCACTGAACAGTGCCATTCATACAGCAGACACCAAGTAAAGCAGGCAATGAGTTCTCAAGCCTCGGAAAAACTGGGTCAAAAGGGTTTGAAACAGAAGCTGTTCAGCAAAGTGTGAAACCAGTGTTGTTATTTGAAAGCTCTTCCACAAGGCAGTATTGCTCTATGGCTCTGATGCGCTTTGCTTTTGGTTGTGTGCTCTGCTCAAAGGCAGTTTTGAATTGGATGATAGCAAGGGCTATAGGAAGCAGGAAATAACTGTATTTGGAACAGCAGCCATATTACAAAAGCCAGAAGGCAAGAAGGGAAAAGCAAGAGCAACTATCCAGATATAGGGAAGGCATTAAATCACATGCTTTCAAAGGCAGGCAAGGACAGCAGTGAAAGACTTCCACAAAGAGGTAAAAACACACACATGTAACTATTCACCTTCCAAGAATTTAATGCAGCTTGTCCTTTTAGCTCACAACATCTCAGCTTCCAGCCCGCCCACACAATGACTGTGCCTGATGCCTCAAAAGGAGAGGAGTAAAGTGGCAATGACTCCAGCCTCCTCCAAGAAGGATGCTGGCAGGACAGTACTTGCAAGGCTCCCGGCAGTGGCCCTTAGGAGGCCACTTCAAAATTTACACTGTGTGTGACCCTGGGCAGTGTCAGGTGCTTGAATGCAACTCATTCAGATGGCACAGCTCTAACTGCAGAAACACTGTGTCTTGCCATAGGAGCTGTACAGCAAGCATGAACACTGCTGAGACACCCATGCTTTCCCCAGTGAGTGCAATCAGAAAAAACACTCCATTCCCATGACTGCAGTGCTTGAGTAAGATCAAGAGCAGAACTCCACACTGAAGAATTTAGTGGGAAATGTGTACAGAAATAAAAAAGGCACAAGGATTTTATCAGCCAGGCTAAGCCCTAAAATTATCTGTGCTTATGTCTTTATTATCTTACGGCAAAAAAACCCACAACCAACATTTGTGAAATAACACCTGTGAACAGGGATGGAGTGAGACCCTGCTGTAAGAGCAGTTCCTTATGCAGACGATACACCAGGTCTGACAGACACATAAAGGGAGAGAATAACAAATGTGTGCCATCACTTGCATCCTGTCTTGCTGCCATGACAGCTGAGCCCTGTGCACAGCAAGGCTTTTGGGGCTCACCCCATCTCCTCATCCACAGTGGAAGTGCAGATTTTGTTTGTCACCTTGTTATATTGCAGCTGAAGAAAGAACAAAAGAAGCCCTTTTCTTACCTGTTTCTGCACAATTAGACCATGGCAGAAATAACAACCACAGCTCTCTATCAGTACAGAGTATTTCCAGGCAAGCTGCAGAGATCTGCCACCTGCTCCACTAGTTCTTTTTGGGGTTTTTTTGTTTGTTTGGGTTTTTTCAGGGGTTTTTTGTTGTTGATAGTTTTGGGTTTGTTTGTTTGTTTGTTTGTTTGTTTGTTTGTTTGTTTGTTTTTTAAGGAAGTACATTCTAGACATCTGAACAGCCAATTTGGAACAGCCTAGTTTTGGGAGCCAGCATGCTCTGCAACCATGGTGAGCTCTGAGAGTCAGACTGATGCTGCAAGGCATGAACAGCACAGAGTATATATGTTTAAGTTATGTAAGCAGTCCTATTAAATGCCCAAATCTGGTTCTATGCCTTATGTTTCTCTGTTTCAGAGCTTGAACATACAAGTGAAAAACTGCTGCAAAACCCATGTTTTTCGGTCACACCAGTACATACTTTGAGTTTCAGACAGTTGCGAAGCTAAGGCAGTCTTTCAAAGTGGTGCTTGGGAAGGTTTCAAAGTTTGATTTTTATTTCAGTTAAAATTTCAATTTTACGATTCCTGGAGTCTGGAAAGTTAGATGTTCAGCTGGGTCCCACACTCTTTTTTTTAATTATCAGGCAAAATAACTTATTTTGACATTCCCAACAATGCAGTTTGCAAAGAGCTTCAAAGCCCCACATGCTTCCCAGTGGAAGTGCTGGACCTTCAGTGCTTACAATGGGCATGATTAAACTGGCTGCCTGCACAAGGGCTGGTAAATGCTTAGAAGGTTTGCAGTCAGCCTGCAAGGTGAAACAAACTACACACCCACCCCCCCGATTTATAGACCGAAGTACTACAATGAAGATATTATTATTATTGAGCAGAAGAGCAGCCACATTAAATAAATGCTTATAAGGTAAATATTTTCTTACCCAGCTACTAGATAAGGAAAATACAACCTAGATTGAGGGAAGCAAAAATGGAGAGTCCTTTTTTTTCTTTATGATATGAACTATTACCAGAGTCTTGCTTAAAAAAAGCCAAAACAAGACAAACTTACAGTGCGGTGGGAGGGGAACACAAGTTGTACCATATCAAATTCAGAGTGTCATAAGGCAAGTGATCTCACTTCCTGCAGCACATGTGAAAGCAGAAGGATAAAAAAATAGATGACGGGGGGGGAAGAATGGATTTTGAAATACAGAAACAGGACAAAACCCCATAGTTTTTTAATTTCCCAGCATCCTCCATTCATACAGGCATACCTGAAAATGCAAGTTTCCTGTTTTTAGGCACAGAATTTTTACAAATTTGTAACAGGGAAACAGTCTGAACAGATGCCACCCAGGATTCCAAGCCACTTCTGGAGCACCAGCAGGATAAGACGTGAGCTGGGAGACAGCAGCAGAGATCAGTGTACAGGAGCAGGTCAGACCTCTTCAGCTCGGTCTGAGGCACCAGTAGCTCAGAGAGGCTGAAAATAGAAAGTGGCGTGTTTTTAAGCAAGTATCAGCCTTCTGTGGTGCTGCAGGTTAATGATATCCTGGTTAAAGCAGCATGGATCTGTGTCATGTAGATGCTAAGGACAAAGGAGAAGAGGCCAGGGAGATGAAGAAAACCAAGACGAGAATGGGAAAGCTGAGGAGGAGGAGGATGAGGGGAGATTTGTCTCCACTCGATTCTCATGACTATTGCACAGAGGCAGGAGGTCATCCTGAAAATGGCAACCTAATATCCCCACACTGTTGGTGCAGGGGGAAAAACTGGTTCCAGTGTCTGCTCCCCACAGGGATCCCCCTGGATCATGAAACATGGTAAAGAGCAAATTAAGCTCTGGCTGAGCAGACCATGATCTAAAACTATGCCCTCAGCATCTCCTCTGGGCACCAGCCACCCCAAGCACCAGGGCACTGCAGCATCAGCTCCTCATGCCCCTTTTCCTTTGCAGAGGCAGTCCCCAGTTGCTGCCCCGGCTGGGCCAGGGGGTGGTGTGGGGGGGAGGCCATCATCTGTCATCATTTATGTAGGCATCTAACAAAAAGCTGAAGAAGACAGCACGTGCGCTGGTTTAACTGGGATAGTTAATTTTCTCCATAATTTTCTACATATGGGGCTATGTTTTGGATTTGTGCTGGAAACAGCCTTACTCATACAGGGATGTTTAGTCACTGCTGAGCAGTGCTTACACAGTGTCAAGGCCATTTCTGCTTCTCAGCACACCCTACCTACAAGTAGGCTGTAGGTGCACAAGAAGTTGGGAGGGGACACAGCTGGGACAGCTGACCCCAACTGACCAAAGGGATATTCCAGACCATAGGATGTCATGCTCTGCATATAAAGCTGTGGGAAGAAAAAAGGGAGGCCATTCAGTGTGATGGTGTTTGTCTTCCGAAGTAATCATTATATGTGATGGAGCCTTGATTTCCTGGAGATGGCTGAACACCTGCCTGATGATGAGAGGGAGTGGATGAATTCCTTTTCACTTTGCTTGTACATATGTTTTTTTGTTTACCTGTTAAACTGCCTTTGTTTCAACTCATGACTTTTCTCAACTTTTAACACTTCTGACTCTCTTCTCCATCCTACCAGGGGGGCGAGTGAGCAAGCTGTGTGGGGCTTAGTTACCAGCTGGGGTTAAACCATGACAGCAAAACATAGAGACCCATTAAAAGTCCCTGGATGTTCAGGGATCAGCAGGTTGCCCCAACAGGGACATAATTCCATGAGGGAGTCTTAATGGGCAGAAATGGGTAAGGAGAGAAAGGTGGGAGCTGGGCAGCAGCAAAGGCACTGCAGGTTGAGCAGGGAGCAGGTTCAACAAAAGGGAAGATGCCAGCAGGGACCTTGCTGGGAGGCAGAGTGGCCAGTGTTTGTCAGAGTTTGGGTCATAGCCAGAGGTCAGGGTCAGAGTCAGGACTGATGAGGTACCAGACTGGGCAGAGATATCTCTGTCTGCAGCTGGAATTCAGCACTGTGGGTGCCAGCAGTACCACTCAGCTTCAAGGCATCTCCCCAGGGACAGGAGGGCCAGGTCTTTGCTTCCAGCTTTACACAACCACTGTTATCAGTAAAGAACCTGACCAGGACCTGACCACAAGTGTAGCCAGCGAAACTGCAGCTTGGCCAACTTGCTTCCTGGCAGGGAAATGTGCTTCTGATCCTGAGAAGTGCTAGTCTCACACCTCTTGAGTGCTGGGGCAAAGCTCTCCAAGGGCAAACAGACCACATCCCTAATGTCAATATATTAGAAATGTTTTGACTTCGCAACATCAGAGTACCCAAGCTCTATGTAGCTGTGTTTGTGAAGACAGGTAGAGTAAGAAAATGATATAATTCCACTTCTTTGTGTGAGGAAATCTGGAGAGAGTAAATTTTCTCAGTTACATAAGTAAACGTGTTTTTGTAATGACTATAATTATCTCTCTACCCTTGGGTCAGCTGCTCACCATCATGCCTTGGAAGTCAACAGGCTTGGAGGAGGTAAAGACTCAGGCCAACAGCCTTTCCCCAGGAAGGATGTGTGCTGACTGTGTCCACCTCCAGACTGAGCTTGGAGGAAAGATGAGCTGGCTGACTCTGGCAGCACACTGGCGAAAGGCAGGCACTCCAGTGGCCAGGCACATGCCACTGCCGTGGCCACAGCCTGTGCCCAGCACTGTGGCTGCAGGATAGGGGTGTCACTACTGAAAGAAGGGCCTGGTAGGATGACAGCTATCCCTCTCAGCCATGCAGGAAGGAAACTGTAAACCAGTACTGCGTGAGACCCCGACGGACATCAGAGACAGACCAATGCAGAACACCCTGCATGGAACCATCTCCCTCCCAGAGCTGCTCCACCTGCCAAAGGCAGCCTGACCTAGAAGCCGGCAGCTGAAATCCTATCCTTCACACTATCCAAGAAGGCTGAAAGACAAACACAGCCACAGGCCCAGAAGAGACAGAAGTGTGGATTATCCTGGCCTACTGCAGCTCCACAAAACAAACTGACCCCATTGAAGATGCTGGGGGTTGGCACACAAAACTGGAAACCCTACAGCAAAGCACATGGCAGAGAAACTTTCCCCCTTTGGTTCTTCTCATGCTCAGCTTAATTTTCCTGAGACCCTCTCTGGTGAGGTGCTGTCCCAACACTGCACAGGTCCCACCAGGCAGCCTGGGGTCACCTCTGGGCAGCACATTGCTCTTCAGCTGTCCAAACTACAAAGGCAAGAAGCTGTGCCTTTGAACCCTGATGTTGAAACTGCCTCATGACGCAATAGTTGTGATGGTGGCAAGCTTTCCAAAGCTGGACAAGGCCTGAAAAGCCCTCCATTCACAAGATCTGAGCCACTTATGGGATAGCTGGCTCAGATCTGCCAACAAGGGTCAGGCATGAGCATTGCAGCTGATTTTACAAACCATGGGAATCACATCATATCAGCAGAGCTGGGAACCAGTGGGCATCAAAGCACTTTGCTCCTGCTGCAACAGTCACGCAGAGTCCTGGCCAAAATGCAGAGGTAAAAACACTTTCAAAAGAAGCAGCAGAACAGGTACTACTGCTGCTGCAGCCTTTTCATCTCCCCTAACTGTTTGGGTTTTTAAAACCCACTTTCACCACAGATGGACCACAGCTAACATATCAGTGTCACAGGTCTGTTAAGCAACCTAGGCATGACTAACTACTCCAGTAGCAGGTAACCTCTTAGATATTCAGAACAACATGTGCCATGTAAGAAAAACCTTCTGGTGCACCTGGCACCTCTGGCAACATGCCAGCCTTTGCTTGGAGACCTTCTCCACCTATGTGGCTCAAGAACCAGAGGATAATCCAACCAGCATGACTTTTTTGCCTCTTCCCATCTTCTGAATGAGAAAGTCAGTGAAGAAGGACGAGCGAGACTAGCAGGACTAGGAAGACCATGATAAAACTGTGAGTAACCAGTGCACTTTTCCTTGGAGGATTGTGAGCATTGAAGCAATTTGGGCACACCACAGCAGAGTGATGTAAGGGAATCCGTTCATGCACCGCTGAGATGTATGTGTCGTTGGGGGGAAATACAACAGCTGTTTAGCCATGTACAGTCGCAGCATGTAACAGTTTTATGCTAAGAATGCCTGAATTAATTGGACCTTTGGGGGAACTGAGGAAAGCAGAGTGTAATTACTTGAGCTGGCATTTTTCCATCCTGAAAAAAAACAGCTTATTCCTGGAAAAAATTATTTTAAGAATTTCCATAATGAAACTCTGTCTAAAACAACCCAGAATGCTGGGTTGACATTTCCTATTAAAAGCTACCCCATGCTGCAAAGAAATAGGCCACATTAACTTTTCAAAGATAGATAATTTCAGTGGGTTAATCTCATGTGGGCAGATCTGATAAGTGTAGAATGCAAATCAATATACACCAATTGACTTTGTCAGAGGAACTGAGCTGCTTATATTGATTTACAAAGCTGCACATCTGGCTAAGGTATGTTTATTAGTTTGTTTACAACATGAGAATGTTATTTAAAATAAAATAAACACACATTAATTTTTTTCATTCCTTTGGCTACCCTGAAGGCAGCTGTCATGTTGTGGATGCTCAGAAGTCTATTAAGAAGTGACCTAGGCCTAATGTCAGACCATGTGCAACTGAGCAGACCCATATCTCAATTACACAGCAAATTTTGCACTGGATGTACATGTTTACTATTTAAATTGAGTAATTTAAAGAAATATTAAGGTAATGGGGAAAGTCAAGCCACAATCAGGCTGAAAGAGTATCATACAAAAATCTTAAGTAGTACAAAAACCATGTAAGTGAAGCAAGCTGAAATCATGCTTTTATGTTTAGACAAAGAGAAACATGCCCAAACACAGTCCTGAGACTCGCTTTTCAGCAGCAGGGTCTCTGCAGACAACTCATCTGAAGCAGGTGCTATTTCAGCTATATAGCTGTCTATGCAAACCTATGTAAATCATGAGCTGCCTGAGCTCCACATATTCTTTGGCTGCCCATCAGCCTGGCACGTGCAGACCAGACAGGCCAGTGATGCTGATCCTCCCACCAGAAGCCACCTGGGATCAGATGAGGCTTGTGTGGTGCAGACCTGCCAGTCCTGGGGTCTTGCCACCTTGTTCAGAAGAGAATTTAATTGTCAAGAGCAGCTGAAGGCAGGTCCTCACTAGAGGAGGCTCTGCCACTGGGTGACAAGAGGCCACCTTCCAGAACACAGCATCCCACATTTCAGATGAGATATTTTTATTATTAGAAAGCTAGGATACACCTCTGCATGCTTCCACGTTCTTGGACGAACTGAAACCTTGATATTATGGTCTTTTTGTGATAGGCTTTTCACAAGCACCCAGCAGTTACAAGCTTTACTAATAAACAAAGCAAAATCTGAAAAAAAACCCATAAAATTTATCTTGCTCATTCACACATGTTCATATATAGACTGGGGTAAGCAAGGGACAATCTTCTAAAGGTCATGTACCTACAGAGAGCTGGAATTCACAGAAACTTGTATCTTACATCAACATATTACAGTTTTGTTTGTTTAATAAAAGCTGGGTGTCCCATTTGTCACTTCAGATCTTGGACACGCATTGTAGAATTTGATCCAGACAATGCACACTTCAACTCTGATCCAGTAAAAGTCTCACTGGAACAGATGGATTGACAAAGCTGATGACACTGTCCCAAAATTGGCTCTGTAGTGACAGTGGGCAGCTGCTACACAACTCAAAGCTGAAAGCTGATCTCGTTCATCTGCAGACAGACAGGGAATTGCCTGCCCTCTAAACATTTCAGCAGAAAGAAACAAGGATCCCAGCCACAGGAAATGAGAAGGTGATAGGCATAAAAAGAGGAATCAAATGCCACAAAGGGTGATGGAATGAGTCCAAACACAGGCACAGCTTTGCACTCTCAAGAGGCTTAGCGCTTGCTTCCCAAAGCTAACTTCCACACAAGGGACCATCTCAGCTTACTCTAAAGAAGAAATTAAGTGTTTAAAGGCATTTCAGGAATACCAGAACAAATTCAGTGCTAACATGAAGGGAGAAGGAGCTACCACCAGCAAAATATTTGCTCTGCTAGTGCAATCATACTGCTGAATTTCATTCCTTTTCCTGGTTTACATATGAGATGTATTCCAGAAATATAAATCTTAGGGGAAGACAGAGAAATCGTCTCAACACCCCTTTCTCTACCAAGTCTGCTAGAAAAGAATAAAAAGAAATGGAAGCTCAAAGCCAGGTTCTGCAGCACCAGCATTTGCATGGCCTTGAAATGCACAGCTACGATCATGAAGGTAACCTTAGCTCAGCTCTGCCTAGTATGAGACATCTTCCAGACTCAGGGCTAAATATATGGTGATGAGAGAAATTGCCAAATCACACTCCTCTGACAGATGCTACACCAGCTACTGTCTCAGATAATTGCCAGTTGTGAGAACAGACATCCAAAAAAAAAGCATGATACATGCCTTTTTTCCCTACCCAAAGAGTAGCGGAAGGGATTCAATTTCTTCTGAAGCTATAATAGTCTTGCCACAAATCAGGAATAGTTAAGATTCTGGTCAGGTTATTAGCAAAATGTCTGTTAAATTCAACAGAATCAGGACATGGCCTTTGATCACAAACGGATCTACCAAATAAATGTTGCTGAGAATCTTCTTATCCTGTCTTTGTCCCACTGCCTAATTACATGTGCCACAGCTAGCACCTGGGTAGGAACAGTGGAAAAGACCCAACCAGGGAGACATAGCCTGAATGCATGGTAAAATACCATTTTATTGCTTGCTTTGCTGAAGAACCCTGCAACAAGCCACAGTGTAACATGGCAGCTGGTGGCTTCCCTTGGGCAGAATAGGGTGGGATTCAGGACAGGGATTTACAACAGGGACCAGTACCCCTACTAAAGAAATAGGATCTCCAGTTCCTGCCCAAAGACTACAGGCCTTGTGGCCAGTTTCCAGCATGTTTAGCAGGACACTGCACTCTTTCTGAGATAGCTTTTCCCTGAAGCAAGCCAGGAGTACAGAACAAACTGTATGAAACTGCCTGAGACCTGGAAGCAAGACAGCACCTAGCATTCAAAGAGGAGAGCCTAAAAATTATTAAGCTGCATAATCAGGTAGAATTAAATGTTCAGCATTTCTTCTGGGGGTAAGCATGCTTCTGCAGAGAAATCTGTAACATAGGGCGTTGTGATCACTTGGAGTTTAGACCTAACTGACCCACAAGACTCAAGGTCCCATGAAGATTTTCTGCTCTGGAAAATCAGCAGCAAACATCAAGTCAGATTGAGGGGCCAGACAAACTCTCAGGCACTGCAAAGTGCCCAATTGCCCCATCCACTAACACCCCAAAGCACAAAGGACAGGTGAGTTTACATCCTGGGAGGCTCTTACACACAGCATTCTTAGAAACCACCCAATATTCTTGGAAACAGCTATTTAAAGTTGAAAACTTTATTTAAAACCAGCCAATGGTTTTGAAAGGAGTGCCAACCGCAGCTCCACCAGCTGCACCCAGCGATTGACATGAGTGCCCCTGGTAGACAAATTTACTATTCTGGAAGGCTGAGGTGAGCTGAGGGAGGAGCACCAGATACAAATTAGCATAGCAGCACGTGGGGCCTCGGGAGGCCATGATTAAATGCACAGAGGATCAGTCAGAAAAGGACAAGAGTGCAGAGTGCATCTATGTGTATAAAGCTACTCCTCAGAAAAAAGATCTAGAACCTCCCATCTTAATAGGGTTCTTGTAGGCTTTGGGCAGAGAGTGCAGGGATGGCTCCTCAGCAGGAGACGAGCCTGGCCTTGTGAGTCAAGAGCACATTTTTGTCACGCAGCTACAGCAGAAGCATCTGCTGGGGAGAAGAGCGCAGTGTGCGCTGCAGAAGCAGTTGTGTTCCAGCCTTGCTGCCTGCCGGCTGTCAGTGCTCAGCTTCAATGGAGCTGTGAGCTCCACAATGCCTTCAGACTTGGGAAGTGGGTCACCAGCAGCCTGGGGGTGCCCAGCCACAGAGGAAATCAACAGCCTCAAGGACTAGGAGGGGAAGGGTAGGTAGCTACAGCAAATGAAGTCACCGTTGATATTCGCTGTAGCCACTTGCATCCAGAAAGGGTCAGATCAGAGTGGGAAGGAAAAGCTTTCACACCACCAGCCTGCAATAGGGGATAAATATCATAATACATGTGGCTTTCTGGAGTGTCCACTGCACAGCTCTGTTGCCATGAAACAGGGGAAATGTTGCCATTTCTGTTTGTGTAGAATTGCTGGGGGTGAAGGAGAGTGATGCAAAACTTATAGACAATTACATGCTGAGAAATGCAATCTGATCATCCCACTAATCAGTTTTCAGTTTTCACTTCCTGTGATTTAACATAGTCAGGAATCTAGGGACTATAGCTGGGGATAGCATTTTAGGAAGTAAAGCATGAAAATTCTCCCCTTCATCAACAAGCAAAAATTATCTGCTCACTGCTGAGCAGGTGGTTCTGAGCAGAGGACTCCTATTGAGACATCCCTAGCTTTAGCATTTTCTCCTAGAAAATTGTTCTATATGCAAATCCACAACCCAATTACAACAAAATGTTGGAGAAAAATTAATCTCTGAGGCTTTAACCTAAGTTTCTAACACCATTTGAAAATAGGAACTTGCTAATATCTGCAGAGAGGAAAAAGCAAAGATATTAGATGCTCAAACATTCATTTGAAAAAGACCTTCTGAATTAATTCTACTGTTGATCCCAGTCACCTGGAAAACTGTGCCCTACTGAAAACCACAGAGAATTTCATTGCTGCTGCTGTGCTGCCCTATTCCCACACCAAGATCTTCCAGTTCATGTTCTTCAGTTTTCTCACCAGTTTGAAGCTGAATTCCCTTCCCAAGCTGCAGGATCCCTTGCTATATAACCTCAAATCTGCTGACTTTGATGTCACCCTCTCACTCTTGACTTAGGGTCAAACTTATATTTCACCTTCACAGCTATACTTTGTAAACACAAGGCACTTCAGAGGCAGTAAGGGAAGATAAAATCCCCCTGCAGATGTTTTTTTCATTAGGACAGATCCTGGAATGGAAATAATCAGATTGCTTCTGGGTTCACTGTCAACCCAGGTCCCCACTCTGGTCCAGACTATATCTGAGACTGCTGCAGTATCCGAAAGACAGTGTTTTGCAGTTGTTTGGCAGGGTCAAGCTTAACATTTAAAGCTAATGTGGAAAGGAGGGACACTCCTGTCAGGCATTTCAGGGATGTAACACCCTTTTCCGATTCTCTTTGGTTTTGTGGGAGATCCTGCAAACCCCCTGGAGTTGATACATCACTGTTTCCCGTAGTCACAGTTGCAGGGATCATAGGATAGCACTAGGTTTGGTCCTCAGTCTCCACTGAGATGCTGAAACAGATGACACTGATAATGTGTTGCACTCAGCACTCTCAGTGCTCTGACTGCAAGGACCTCAAATGACTTGGCTGGACAACTCACACAGGTACTGGGACATAAATCTGTTCCTAAGATCCAGCACTTACAAGGTCACATTCAGTTTTCAAAGCCTCTGGACTTGAGCTAAGGTAATGTCTGAGAACAAATGACATGACACAAAAAATCAGAAGGAAGCAAGTGTTTTGCCTTGATAAAATTAGAGCACTCTTCAGCAAAACTGTCTGGGCCTTTGGCGGCTGGGAACTCAAAATGTCTATTCAAGTCCCTGCTATTTGCCCCATAAATTAATCTGATGAGTTGCCTGTAAAATAAACCATTAAAAAAACCTTTGTTAATTTGTACCAAAGTAAATGGTTATCTAAAATAGACACCACAGGGAGGTTCTTAATTAGTCTGTTGTCAGCTGGGACGGGAAATGCTTGTGGCAGCACAAGGCTAATTAATTACTCATCTTCCCACACTGCAGCTTCCTGTCAAAGCACAAGGTACTTTTCAGTGTACAACAGTGGCTGGCTAATTCTTTTCAGAGACTGTAAGAGCAGCAGACGAGGGTCCTGGACTGACCTCTTCCCACTCTCCATAGGGAGCTGGATTGAAGGGGTATCCAAGGCAAGTGTCAGGGATGAGCCACCTGTCTTGGCACTGAGTCTTTGCTGCCCACATCCTGTAGCTTCAAACAAAGGTGGCTTCCTGAATGGAAAATGAAAATTAGTCTTGGGAAGTGGCCATTTGGGGTCAACGGGCATTCCAAGGATGTGCTGCCAAAGGGTTCTTACCGTGGGTGGGAGTGACAGTGCTGAGGCTGCGCCCACCTGCTTGCCATCAGAAAAGGAGGGAGCACACCTACCCCTCCTTCAGCAGCACCTTCACCCACAGGTGTTGAGGCCAGACCTCCAACAGCTGTCCTGCTGTGAGAGGGCTTCTAGAAGTGAAGATGTGAAAGCTCAGCTGGCAAGACAGTGCCCATATGTGTGGTACACTGAGGACCCAGAGTCTTCAAAAAATGCCTGTGCTTTGCAGGAAGGAGAAAAAAAAGCATGTTATAGAACTTCTGTTACCATGCTTCTCTTACCATCATGCCAGTGAAAGATGTATTATTTTGTGGAAGTGAATTAAAAGAATTTGGACACATGCATTGCACAATACCTTGCAGCAGCCTGCAGAGCAAGAAAGGAGCCTGGCACATGGCCCAGGCACCTTCTTTGTAGGCTGGAGATCACTCAACAGGGGCCATAGGGCACCTCACACCTGATGTTGGATGCAGAGATGGGGCCTTGACAGGGTGTGGCTTGTGATAGGCTGGGAAGGATCAGCACAAGTAAATGCACTGGGTAAATTCACTGGTACCCTTCAAACCCAGCAGCAAGGTTAAGCCCATCTGTGGGGGTCAGTAAGCAACATCCTTGTCTGAAGTGAGCTGGTTAGTCTGGGCTGCCCCTGCATCAGTCAGGGAAGGTGAGCAGGGGACCACGTCAATGAACACATTTTCAGCCTGTGTTAAGAGGCTTGGTTTGCACCAACATCTCACTCCTGAGGGCTGGCTGGAGACCTTCCTGTGCTGTGCTCCTCCTCCACAACATATGTAGCTGTTTTTACAGCATCCTTCCCTGTTTCTTCATAGACACAGGCCTGTTCTACAGAAAGGGAGTGAATTAGCAGTGTATTTACACCCACACTGGCAATCAGAAGCCATTTGATATCCCATGATATTAGCATATAAGGTTTTTACCAGCTCTGATCATTCCAACCAGTCCAAGTGCACAGCAATAAAAAACTTTAAATACAGCTCCTTGACACAGGGCAGTACTGTGACTGACTCGTCATCATCTCACCATCTGTAATGGCTTAGTTAATTAATAGATACTGTGGGTGCAACTTCAGGAAAACACAATGAGTCCATAGAAAGGAGATATTAAAATCTGTGAAGCTGCCTCTGTAACTGCCCAATTAGCCAGCAGTGCACTAAGGTCAATCAGATACACATTTACCCACCATCGAGGCAACAAGGACTCTTGTAAGTGAGGCCTACATAAGTCAACTCTTGATTTTCAGACATGCAAGGAGTATGGTGGTGCACAGGCATTTTATTTTGGACAACAGAACATCTCCTGATTTTTCCCCACTCCATCACAGAGACCTTATGGCTGCTACCCCTTCCCACCCCTGTGGTGCATTATCCACAGAGGAAAACAGCAACGTCTTCCTAACAACAATATCCTCCTCTTCTTTCCCCAAAACTAATAGAATTTTAGAGTAATTTTGGTTGGAAAAGACTTTCAACCATTAACAAAGTACTGCCATGCCTACCACTAAACCATAACTCTAAACATTACACCTGCATGGCTTTTAAATACCTCCAGGGATGGTGACTCTACCTATTTCCCTTGGCAGCCTGTTCCAGTGCCTGACAACCCTTTCAGTGAAGATTTTTTGTCCTAATACCCAACCTAAACCTTCTCTGGTGCAACTTGAGGCCACTTACTCTTGTTCTATCACTTGCTCCTTGTGAGAAGAGGCCAACACTCACCCACCTTGCTACAACCTCCTTTCAAGTAGAGAGCAATAAGATCTCTCATCAGCCTCCTTTTCTCCAGACTAGCTCCTCACAACTAGTACCTGTGGGTACAAACTCAAACAGCATTACCTCTGCAGGCAGTCTCCAGCAGCTCATGGTGTGAGAAGCCTGAGCAGACTTCTGTCACTCCCTGACTGCAAGCCCTGGACATCGTTCACCATGACAGCAGAGCTGACCAAAACCCATCTCCTAGCACATCACTATCCCCTAGGACTTCTGAGAAGGCCTGAAAGCTCTTCACAGTAGTCACCACCAACAGCTAGCAGGGTGACACGAGACGTGTCCTCTGAGGAGCCTCTGTGGCCCCGCAACTGCAGGAGGGCATTGCTAGAGGAAACACCTCTGAGATACTTGGCTGGAGGGGCTGCAGCAGAAGAATGACAGCTCTGCCCCAAAGGCAGCAAGAAGGAGAGCTGCCAGGAAAGAGCTGGGAAGCCACCATGGAACTGCAGCAAACAGCTCTGGTGCCTCCAGCCACATGTCACAGATGGTCTCAGTGGAGCAGATGGGGGAGGGAAGCCAACTGCACTTGATGGGGTTCAGACAGGCTGCCTCCTGAAAAAAAGTTTTCACATCATTTAGGGACACAGCTGCCCTGTGCCTTGTGTCACACTGCAGTCCTCCCGACAGAGAGCTCCTGGCTTCCCCCCTTCAAAGAGAGCTGCCTGCATCCCCTTCTGCAGCAAAGCACACCTGCCCCTTCTCCTCCACCCAGTGCTCTGGCACACAGTGATGATGGGCTGCTCAGCCCATGTATGCACAGTCACATGCATCCATCATTTTCTCTGCCCTTAAAAAATCACAGA
Organism: Chaetura pelagica; assembly: GCF_000747805.2. NCBI lineage: Eukaryota > Metazoa > Chordata > Aves > Apodiformes > Apodidae > Chaetura > Chaetura pelagica. Next base: position 1,204,044 of record NW_009952047.1, read on the forward strand.
GTGGTGCATGCTGGAAGGGACCTCTGAAGGTCTTCTGGTCCAAGTCGCCTGCTCAAGCAGGACCACCTACAGCTGGTTACCCAGGATCATGCCCAAATGGCTTTTGAGTATCTGCAAGAATGGGACTCCACCACTTCTCTGGGCCACCTCTGCCAGGCCATGGTCATCCTCACATGGAAAAAGTGTTTCCCGACATTCAGAGGGAGCCTCCTGTGTTTCAGCATGTGCCCACTGCCTCTGGTTCAGGCACTGGGTACCACTGGAAAAAGGCCTGCCCTGTCCTCTTTGCACCCTCCCTGCAAGTATTTATATATATTGATGAGCTTCCCCCGAGCCTTATCTTCTCCAGGCTGAACAATCCCAGCTCTCTTAGCCTCTCCTGTCACTGAATCATTTTCAAGACCCTTCAACGGACTCTCTCCAGTATGTCCATGTCCCTACCATACTGAGGAGCCCAGAACTGGACACAATACTTCAGGTGTGGCCTCACCAGCTCTGAGTAGAGGGGAAGTGTCACCTTCCTCAGCCAGCTGGCAACACTCCTCCTATGGCAGCCCCGGATATCACCCGCCTGCTTTGCCACAAGGGCACACTGCTGGGTCATGTTACACTTGGTGTCCACTAGGACCCCCAGGTCATTTTCTGCCAAGCTACTTTCCAACTGGGCAGCCTCCCGCATATACATTGGTGCCTACAGTTATTCATATTCATAGAATATTCATAGAATCTTAGGGGCTGGAAGGGACCTCGAGAGATCATCTAGTCCAACCCCCCATTCAACACCCCAGTTGTTCCTCCCCAGGTGCAGGACTTTGCACTTCTCCTTAAATTTCATCAGATTTCTGTCAGCCCATTTCTCCACCCTGTCAAGGTCCCTGTAGATGGCAGTGTGACCTCTACTATCAACCACTCCTCCCAGTTCTGTGTCATCTGCAACATTTCTGAGGGTGTGCTTTGCCTGATCACCCAAATCTTGTTGAAGGACCCAGTACTGGCCCCTGGGGTATAATGTTAGTCATTGGTGTCCAACTAGATGTTGTGTCACTGGTCACCACCCTTTGGGTGTTCCCAGTCAGTTTTCAATCCACTGCACCACCTGCTCATCCAGCCCAAACATCAACAGCTCGTCTATGAAGATCCTACTAGAGACAGTGTCAAAGGCCTTCCTGAAGTCCAGGTAGACAGTATCTATCACTCTTCCCTCACCTACCAAGCCAGTCCTTTTACTGTAGAAAGTTATGAGGTTGGTCAAGCATGACTTGGTGAATCCATGCTGACTGCTTCTGGTTATTTTCTTGTCATTCATATGCCTGCTAATAGTTTTCAGGATTAGTTGCTACATCTTGGCAAAGATGTAGACATGGCACAAAGTAACCAGAAGGCAGGCAATCAAGGATTTATAACAAAGATTTCACTGTTTCTTTCACATCCACAGCATGGGATGATTTTTTAAAAAAGACATATTTGATTGTTTAAATGAGCTATAGACTAGGGATTTGATGATATCCACCCATTTTCATTTGCTTGAAGTTCAGCTGGTTTAGGAAGGTTCAGTCTCCCAGAGCCTGCAAATAACATGAATTGCTGGTACTCTTTTGATCAGTTCCCTTAGTTTATTACTAACTTCTCCTAAGAAGACAGGAAGAACATCAGCAAGCTTCCCAGAAAGAATTAGTCATTTCAATTGCTGTAATATGTGGTCATTTCTACATGATTATGCTTAAAACTGTTTTAAAGGTGTTTCAGCACATCCAAAATTATGAGCTTCTTCTGTGGATTTAGGTCAAGACAACCTGAGAGGAGTTATTTACCTCCCTCTCTCTCCACAGACAAGAGACTACAATTACAGAGCCCTTTTAAGAAGTGTGGGCTTCAGTTTGGCGTGTTCTTACGGACAAAGCAAGATACCTATTATCCACCATTATGCATAACACACAATGCTTGTGGGTGACTCCCCTGAGATTATCACATCTTTAGTCTGAGTACTTCTGATAGAAGAAATAAAGTATATTTAGTCAGAAGTATCCTGAAGAGAAAAAAGCACAGCAGGTGGAATGATGCAGATAGACAAAGTTCCTGTTTAATAGTATGGGCAGGGTTTTGCTCCAATGGTGCAAACTTGCTGTCTGATATTGTGACCCAGACAACAGCCTGTACCTGTTCCACAGCAACCCTGCTTAGGTCCCAGGAGTCACCTTAAGACTGATGCAAGACTCGTTTCCAGTGCAGTGGCTTGGTGGCAAATCACAAGGCCTTCAGGCATCAGATGCTTCCCTTTTGCCACTTGTTTCTTGATCACAGCTGGACAAGCACATAATGCATTGGGTGAGAGATTGGCTGATGGGTCAAGCTTCAAGGGTCATAGCAAATGGGGTCACATCAGGCTGGAAATGGCTACTAGTGGAGTTCCACAGGGATCCATCTTAAGGCCAGTACTTTTTAATACATTCATAGATGACTTAGATGCAGGACTTGGTGGCCTACTTATTAAGTTTATGGACAACACCAAACTGGGGGGAGCGGCTGACTCTGCAGAGAGGCCCTGCAGAAGGTTATGGGCAAATTCAAGAACTAGGCAACTGCCAATCGCATCAAGTTTAACAAGGAGAAGTGCCAGATTTTGCACCTGGGATACAGTAACCCTGGGTATACAAACAGCCTAGGAGCGTGAGGATGGAGAGCAGCCCTGCGGAGAGGGATCTGGGTGTTCTGGTTGACATTAAGTTGAACATGAGCCAGCAGTGTGCCCTGGCAGCCACGAGGGCCAACATAGTCCTGGGGTGCATCAAGCACGGCATAGCTAGCTGGTAAAGAGAGGTCACTGTCCACTTTAATCTGCGCTGGGCGGCCCCATCTTGAGTACCGTGTGCAGTTTTTGGTGCCACAGTACAAAAAGGATATAAAGCTACTGGAGAGTGTCCAGAGGAGGGTAACAAGGTTGGTGAACGGTTTAGAGGGGATGCCATATGAGGAGTGGCTAAAGACGCTTGGTCTATTCAGACTGGAGAAGAAGAAACTGAGGGGAGACCTCATCACAGCTACTGCTTCCTCATTAGGGAAGGAGGAGGAGTAGGCACTGACCTCTTCCCTCTGATGACCAACAATAGGACCTGAGGGAATGGTAGGAATATGTGCAGGGGGAGGTTTAGTTTGGACATTAGGAAGAGATTTTTCAACCAGATGGTGGTGGAGCACTGGAATAGGGTCCACAGGGAAGCAGTAATGGCACCAAGCCTGACAATATTCAAGAGGCATTTGGACAACACCCTCATGGACACGGTGTGAACTTCAGGGTTGTCCTGTTCTAGGGTAGAAGTAGTCTTGGTGATTCAGGCTGTTTGAGGACGTAGTTAAGCCACCACCCCTGGAGACATCTATAAAGGTAGATGTGGTGCCAGGGGACAGGGTTTAGTGGTGGACGTGGCAGAGATAGGGTAGGCATTGGACTCAATGATCTTGAAGGTCTTTTCCAACCAGAATGATATTGTGACGCTCTCATCAGCTGAGTTCTTCCACATCTGACCCACAGCCAATCAGTCAGCAAGCAGCAGTCAAGCACAAATGATTGCCATCAAAGATCAAGAACCAGTGATGTTAGTGAATAGCCAGGAACCAAGAATCCTCCCTGAGGTGAACTTCTTGCGCTTGAGGACATGAAAAGACAGCTGCCTGGGGCTTTGAGAGCAGTTAGGAGGGATGGAAAAGCCATAGGGCCTGGCTACACAGTGTCCTTACAAATATAAATGAGGTAATTTTGGTGAATTAATTTGGTGAATGACAAGCTTTTTCAAATGGGAAAAAAAATCTGTAAACTGAGACATATGGAGATCACAGCACATATTTGCACAGTGCAAAGAAATTGGAAAGTATTTTCTTTTGTGGCTGTGGCCAATAGAACACATTGTTAGAGAGGGCTTGGAAGTGGTTGTGGCGTTCAGCACCCACCATCAGCAAGAAGCATTTGCTATAGATAGCAAAGTGGAAGGTCTTTGTAGATTTGAAGTGCCAGTGACCTCAGCAGAATGACAGAAGTCTGCTCAGACTAATGGGGTGGCTCAAATGTATGCACAAGAGCACTGCTGTAAAAGCTTGAAACTTGAGAATCCTGACTCCTGCATACTTTGTCAACAAAACAAGTCCTGCATTTCTTATCCAAATTCTAGGTAGGGCTTACGTAATCCCACACTCAGAAGCATGTCAAGCTGCAGATGGAGAAATTAATTTTACCTGTGATGTTACAAAGGACTTGTGGTGTCTTGAGATGGTACGGCTGAGATGACATAGATAGGTCAGCTGTCAGCTGTAATGCATCAGTTTGAAACTCCACCTCCCAGATCTGTCTCCCTTTAGGATGAAAAAAAATACGCTGTACACGTGTTTCCATGAGTTTCACAGTACTGCCTGATCAGAGAAAGGCTTTGCTTTTACACAAAGCCACTGACTGAAGTGGACAATCAGATCTGCAAAACAGAAGATTCAGAGAAGGATTTAAGTAGAAGGGAAATTTATCTAAGTGTCATGCAGCTGGTACTCTTTTCACCACATCCATCTTGGTCTATTCTTTTCTGATCTGTACCACCAAACCTACATAAAACCAGAAATTATGCAGCATGTCTAAAGTTGTTTACCTAGACAGCTGTTTTGATTGCTCCATCACAATTAAGAAATAGTCTGCCATTAAGCTATAGTATCAGTTCAAGTTGAAATATTAACAATCTAGATTAGCTGTTTTTTTGTATTTTAGCATCAATACAACTGGTCAGCAAATGCACACTAGAGGACATTTGCATTGTTGAGGTGGTGAGTGCTAAAAGTAGTGGAGATAAAAGAGAAGATGGGGTCATCCCTATCTGAGGAATCAAATCTTTTTGGAAGGACAAGTTACTCCTGTAGACACATTGGACTCAGACCACTTTATGAGACCGGGGCTGCTAAAGACTCTCAGATCTTTGACATGTTAAAGTTCTCAACTTTCTAACTAATCTTCAACAGTGTTTTACTCATTTTGAGCCATTCAAATGTATATTTTACATTTCAAGGATCAAGATGATAAAGAAGGAGGTTGAGCACAATTTTTAACACAATGAACACTACAACAGTGACTGCACTTTGAATTAATTCTTTATTTTAAATCTTTATTTTCAGTTTGAAGTCAGCTCCAATTTGCAGTTTTCCAGCTTCTGCATCTCAACCAGAAGAAGCTGGGATTGGTGACACCTCTGTAGAGGCTTTCAACCTGAATAATGCTTACATACTTTACCATCAGTGGTAAAGTTATGAATTCAGTTATGAATTTGAACCACTGAGAGGATGACAAACACTACCTGATTATCAGTTACACTAAACTGTTACGTGGGACAGGAAAAGGGGTTTATATCTAACTGAGTACATCGGGGAAGTGCGTGGTGAACGAACTGACATTAGTGTCCCAATCCAGAACATAAAGGCTTATAATTTAGTATCCCATTTTATACCTGACACATGACCCATGTCCAATATCTGCATTCTGTCCGCCCTGGTAAAGGATGTCCATTCACAGCCTTCCATTAATGAAGAGGTCTCTCAAAAGTGTCTTCCAGAGATTAATCCAACTAGACAAGTCCTAAAAGAGCTGGAAAAATCACAATGTAGAATAAGAACATGTTTTTTTCCCTAAATTCAGCTCAAATTTTGCTTTGAGTGAACAATCTAAGTTACGGTTTATAGCAATAAAAGACCATTAATCAATGATTTAATTAATGTACAATTAATACTCTGGATTTTCAGTCATGGCACCAGCTAATCCAAACCTCTTGTATAAAGCACCACAACTGAAATAAGCTTCACCTCAAAGGAGTAATTTTTTTCTCTAGTTATGAACAGGATAGAAAATTCAACCATTTGCATTGTTACTCAGTTGTGTAATTGGATACTTGTTCAGCTCTTGATTCCTAGCTTGGAAAGAGAATTACAATTGCAGCATGCTCTCCTGGACTGGAGTAGTTGATTTCCCTTTTCTGTTCCACCCAAGAAACATACAATGTTCAATAGTTAGCCTTGGAAACCACTGACAAAGGGACAAATTGGAGGCATTTAGTTCCACCTCTGCGCTGACATTTTATGTAAGTATTTTTCTGCCCACTAACAGCTTTTCATTCCCAAGCTGATGTTCTCTCTTCCATCTCAGTAACCCTGTCGCTTAAATTTTTGAAGGGCCATTTTTATTCCTGTTAGATCTTCTGACATGTACTGCAGTTCTTACAGTATTTTTTCCCCTCCACTGATGTCACTAATGATATTTACATTTGTGTCATTTACTGATGTAGTCACTATTTCTCTTAAGGACTGTTGATGAAAGTAGTTACAGCTAATTTCTATTCCCAAGAAAGATACTTTGTTTTTCTGCAAAAGACCGATTTCCAACCCAAAAGGAAATCTTACGACTATTCAAGTATATGGGGGGAAGTGAAGGAAGGTTAGGGAGCAGGATCGTGCATTTCACAGCATTGTTTACCAGTTTATCTCTGCTCCTAAAAGAACTTTTACCGTATTTTAGCTGTGTGGGACAGATTAGCTGAAGGTCAATCATTTCCCTTCATCCAGAATTTAGCAGAGGGGTAAAAAAGGCATTACTCATGCTAATGCTGTGGATCTGAGTAACAGCAGATGGAAACAAGCAGCAAATTCTCACTCCAGAAAATATAAGCTGAGAAGCTACTGTCATTGCTAATGCTGCTAATTCCTGCACAGGGACAAAACTAGAAGTTAACTTGTGCTGAAATCAGAAGGTTTTGATTTTTAAGTATCTCAGTCAAGACAAAGGTATTCCTTACAGAGTCCAAATTATTCCTGCTTCAGCCCACTCAGCAATCGGTGACAGGCTCAGCATGGATTTTACTGAACAGCTTTCTCAAGGACCAGTTCAAATGATGATCATGGTCCATTACAAACTCTTAATTTCAAAACCAGGCCACTGCCACCAACTTAAACACTTCTTCTCAGTATGTGTACTTACGCTCCCAGACTTGCTCTTCCATCAAATTAAGGCAGGAAAGCCTATTACTTGACACACTGTTTATGACAAAAGTGTCCTGTAAGGCAGGAGTTGTGCCCTTTAATGACAGGATTATCTCGGCCTTGCTCTCTGCAACATAGAAGTGCTTTGTTCATGTACTCTTGGGGGGACAAATGAAAAACAGGCCTTCTTGTGGCTGAAAGATAAGGGGTGTTTGGGTGGTTCCCAAAATGGCTTATTTAAGCTTTCCAAATATCTAGTATGAGGAAAAGGCATCATGTTAATGGGAAAATTTACACAAACCAGTGTTTCACGACTTAGTTCAGAACATCCTGTTTTATTCTCTTAATTCTTTTGCACGCTTTCTGATATCACTCCTTTTAATCTCCTACTACCTCTGTCTCAGGTGAAAGCATTACACCTTTATGTCACTGACACAGGCTGAAGAAACCTTACTGAAAATAATGTTGTTCATGAGGCTCCTCCTGCCCTTCCACATTCCCACACATCCTTTCCATTTTCTTTCAGATGGTTTGGCTTACTTTGAATTACACACAGACTGAGCATCAGCATCACAGCTGATTTATGTTGGGCCTTAGACATAGAAGGAAACACTTCAAGATGCATCCCAACTGCTAGATTCATTCCGGGGGTCTTGAGGAGGTAAGTAACACCAGAAAGTCTTTCTTCATCCAGGATGAAATGCAGCAGCAGAGTACCTCCAAAAGCCTTGTTCTGTGCTTGCACCTAACTAGGGACATCTGAAGGAACTGGGGTTTTTAGTCTGAAGAAAAGGAGGCTGAGGGGCGACCTTATCGCTCTCTACAAGTGCCTGAAAGGAGGCTGGAGCAAGGTGGGGTCGGTTTCTTCTCCCAGGTTACAAGCAATAAAGGAAATGGCCTCAAGTTGCAGTAGGGGAGGTTTAGATGGGCTATTAGTAACAATTTCTTCACCAAGAGGGTTGCCAGGACACTGAAACTGCCAGGCCAGGGAAGTTGTGTCACTGGAATAGGTTGCCCAGGGAGGTTGTGGAAGCCCCTCGCTGGAGGTGTTCACGGCCAGGTTGGATGAGGCTTGTGCAGCCCGGTCTAGTGGGAGGTGTCCCTACTCACAGCAGGGACGTTGGAACCCGATCATCTTTAAGGTCCGTTCCAACCTTAATTATTCTATGGTTCAGTGGACTTGGGAGTGCTGGGTTAATGGCTGGACTCGATGATCTTAAAGGCCTTTTCCAACGAGAACAATTCCATGAGTCTACGACTCCTCTTTGTCCACAAGAGGATTTACCCCGCAAATCCCAGCCCCACACAGACAAGAGCTTGGAGGGCGGGGTCCCCGCGCAGAGGGTCCCAGGCTCGGCTGACCGCAAGGGTTGCGGTGCCCCCCGGGGCAGGACGCTGTCGGGGTCTGGCGAGCGGTTCCCGGAGCCGGTCCCTCCGCCGGGGAGGGGGCGCGTGGC
>NW_009952047.1:1212888-1232492 GCF_000747805.2 Chaetura pelagica
GCCCTCCGGTCGCCGTTCCGCCCAGGGGAAGCCAGGCAGCGCCAGCCGTCGGGGGCTGCCGTTCTTCACTCTCCGGGAAACTTCACGCACTTCCCGGGGAACGTCCGTTGCCTGCCCCGAGGGTCTTCGGTGAAGGGGAGTGGTCCCTTGTACGCCAGCAGGATGGCGCGGACCATGAGACCCGACGACATCAACCCCCGGACGGGGCTGGTGGTGGCTCTGGTCAGCGTGTTCCTGGTGTTCGGTTTCATGTTCACTGTGTCCGGCATCAAGGGAGAGACGCTGGGGGACATCCCGCTGCTGGCCATTGGGCCAGCCATCTGCCTGCCGGGTATCGCCGCCATCGCCCTCACCAGGAAGACCGATGGCTGCACCAAGTGGCCCAAGAACAAGTGTCCGTGCTGCAAGCAAGTCAAGGACCGAGATGTCATGGAGCTGCTGAGGACCCCTTCGGACCTGGAGTCTGGCAAGGGAAGTTGCGATGAGCTGGCCAAAAAAGCGTACCAGAAGGATGGGAGGGTGCTGCCAGGTGAGGACTCTGTGTCCATCTGCACCACTACCACCACCACCACCGTGGGAGAATGCAAGAGCCTCATCAGAAAGGTGGATCAGGAGGAGATGCTGAGATACCTGGAGGCCTGTTACCCAGAAATGCCGGGGAATGTCTTTGTGGGAGATGGCTCCATGTACTTGGAGAAGAAGAGCTCTTCTCCCACCAGGGACAGCACAGCTTCCCCCGACATTGAAGACAACATTTTTGTTGCTCCTAAAGACAGTATCATTGTCTGCTCTTACAAAGAGAACAGCCCTTATGACAGATACTGTTGTTATGTAAATCCTACTGGAGTCAACTCAGACCAGGAGACCATAGTGTGAATGATGCATACTTAATAGATATGTATGTGTACAAAAACTACAATTTCAACTTCTTGATAGGGGATACTATAGCTGACTGCACTGCATGGGACAATCCTCATACTATTACAATTTAACCTGCTATGTGACTGATACTCAAACCTTTTGTGCCTGAAATACTCTTTCTGTAAGTAAACAAGCATGTTTAAAGGTTAAATAACTCAATTCTTTATTTTGGAAAAAAGAAATCACATTTTAATTTTGTTATCTATATTTCTGTCCCTTTTGTTTTCCTGATACCTCTTGTACCCAAGCCCATAGACACTGGCAGCAGTGGCTGTCAGGTGAGATCAAGAGCAGAATCAAAACTGGAGCTGCCTATAGGAAAGAATATGGTTCTCTCTGGCTAAGCAGGTCTTAGTAATATTGTCACTTTGTTTGGGGAGGGATGGAGAGATGTCAGCATGTACTCCCAATAGCTGGCTCATGTTGGGCAGTGTAGAAGTGATTTGTCTTTCTTCCTTCATCCTGGCAGGATTTTATCTTCCTTTGCTTCAAGGAATTCATGTGCTGACCCTGCGGACTCTTCTGAAAGTCTCCTGGGAGCCAGATAGTCTCAGGGGAGTTTTCAAAGGCTAATTCATCAGCAGTAGCATGCAAGGTGCAGGTTTTAGCTTCATTCCATACTGGCACTGAGTTCACTGGAATGTTTCTAACACTTTAGGATTTTATAGGCATACTTGACAAGGAGATTACAACATGATAATGACTCAATTCTTTCAAAGACTAGGAGCAGATGTCAGTGGACTCAGATCTTAAAAATATATTTCAGTACCTCTAAATTCATTTAGGGATAAGACCCCCATGGGTTGTGTTCGGAGCTGAATCTGACTCTTCCAAAAATGTCATTTTCGTGTGCCTTTTCTAAAATGCCAGATGTTTCTCTATGTCTGATGAATGATTACAGTCCACTCAGGGGTCTCAAAGCCATGCCTTGCTAGGGGCAGGGAACAGAGGACCTGGCTGACAGATGTTTTTGTTCACAGTTTATGCATACATAGCAAGAGAGGTATGAAGTGAGGAATGAAGATTAACCATTGAAAATCTGAGTCTGCTGCAGGAAGGGGAACACAAATCCCAGCTATTCCGTCCAACAGTAAATTGCATGTTCCATGCTATGTATAAAAATCTTACCTGGCCTCTACTACGTAGGTAACAGAGATGTGGTGTAATAGGATGTGCATGCTAAGCCACTACTTGAAGGGTTAAGCTCTTAGGGTAATAGTTACTAAACACCAGAGTAATTTGCTAATTTGTATTGAATCACCAGGGTAGGAGAGAAGAAAAACAGCCTTTCTTTTGTAGCAGTCTGAGATGTAGTGTAGAAAGTGGTAAGGAATTTTTGACTGAAATGAGCTGCCCACTCTTCACTGTCCATGGATTTGTTTGGAAAGTTAATGGAAACTTCATGTGCCCACTAGCTTGTTTGTTTGGAAACTTGTGCCAAATTGTTACAGACAACCAGTCTCTGAAGACATTTCCAGAAGGAGGAAATATGGTTTTTTTACATAAGGTAGTTTGGTTTCTTATAGACCTAACAAGATGTTAACTCTGGCCAGGCTTTGGTGGGGGTATCAGGTTGCTATTAGAATAAAGTAAAAAAATACTAGCTAGGTTGAGTCAGGCAAAGTCTCAATAGGTGGTTACAGGCAGCTTTGCTGCTCTGGCATGGAGCAGCAGTGCTGTGGGAGTCAATGAACACTTATTTTCTGTACATCCAAAGTTTTTTCCACTGAGCAAAGGAATTCCACAAAACCAGGCTCTCTCCCTGACATGTCCAGCTTCCACTTCCACATAAAAACACTCTCTGAGGCAGATTGTCTCCTGCAGGTTTAGTCAGAGCAGGACCTCATTCTGCTAGGTACAGAAAAGCTCTTTGATGGCACTCTGAAGTCTTATTTCATGACCTCTGAAGCCAACAGCTAAAATACTGCTAATGTACAAGATGAGGAATAGGGTCATTTGTCTCATGTTCACAAGGGAAGCAGGTGAGGGTCTCAGCATATACCCATGGGTGTTCAGCATACCTGAAGACCAGACTCACAGTGAGGAAGCAGGCTACCAGGAAGCTGCATACTGCCTTTGCCAGGGTTTTGAACAATAGCTTGCCTTGCATAAAAGAGCAAAGCTTCAGCCTGCTGGGAACCTGCATTTGTAAAGTTCTGCAAATATATATTGAAGAGGTCAAGTTTTTCAATTTTGTCAAGGATTAGATGTTCTCTGTCAAAAGTTATATAGGGTTTTATGAGGCAAGACAGTAAACTCTAGTGACAAATAGAATGGTAAATATGTATCTTGAGATACAGCCATGCAGGACTGAGTCATGTGCTTTATTCCATTCTTAGTATTAAAACAAGAGCATGTTTGTATTAAAGCAAAGTTTAATGGAAGTGAAAATTTCCCACAATGTAGAAAGAGATAAAAGAAGATATGTTTAAAATGCGGTATTTATCAGCAATGTCCTTTTTTAGCTGAGGTAAGACTTCATTAACAAAACACAAGTTTAAGCAATATTTCTAGGCTAATCCACCATAATCTACTAAGGTTTTTTTATTGAACATGTGAAAATTTGAAGTTAAAGAAATACATTAATACTGCCTGTAAAATCTCTTGCTCCATGATTTTTCCTTTCTTTTCTGCTAGTTAAGCAGAGTGGTAATTGGCCATTTTAAACATAAGAGTTAAAATTTTGTTCATTTAAAAATGAACAATATTGGTGTTCAGTTTTGTGGGGGCTTGTGTGTTTTTGTTTTTTTGTGGTTTTTTGTGTTTTTTTTTTTAAGTGAGCTTTTTTCATACGGTTTTCCCAGTAGAAATCTACTGCTTATTTAATGAAAGACAGCAGCTTCAAGTTTTTTATGTAGATACCATGACCCGGCCAGAGAATTACTGGGGCTTCGTTTTTATTCAGCCCAGCCACAAGAGCTTCTTTCTGTTCTTGCTCGAACTTTGGGGCCAAATTCCGCTTTGTTTCTCAATGCTATCCTCCAAACAATGCACACACCTGTAGTGGAGTGGGTTAACCCCTGGTTTATTTGAAGTAAATGGCCATGTATTTCTTGGTCTGATAGTACATGCATTAGCGTTTGAAGAAGACTGGTGATCTGGACATGCAGAGAAGGGTCCTAAGAGAAACAAGATTTATTTTTAGAATAGCGTTTATCATAGTGCTACAGTGGAGCATACCTTCTTTTAAGAAACTTGATATACAGATGAACTATACACAAGGCAATTTTGTGTTGCTTGTTTTAAACTTCTATTTTCACAATATCATTTTTACAGTCACAACATGATCATTGCAAAGCCTTTAATAGAAAATTTGGATTTTAATCAGTTTGTCCTCATGGAGCACTAAACAATAGCTGGTCCTTTCTGCCTGAAACTGAACAAGCAGAGTGTGAGCATGCTTAGGGTTCATGTCCCTTGGGATTGGCATTGTATTCTCGACCTGCATTCTGCAGAAATGTGGTGCTCTTCCACAGGCAGTTCCTCCCCATGCCTTCCAACCTCTCTGCAGTCCTGGCTCCAGTAACTATTTATTATGTTGTAATTAGCAGAGTAAAAGCCACTATGACCTCTCTTAGCATTTCACCTCATACATGCCAGGCTGTTTGCAGAGTGAGCTCCTGCTCTTGACCTGGGTGTTAGAACCTGACCCTACACCATCTGTCCCATGTAAGCTGTTACATTGAGGCATCCTGCAATATTGTCAGTCCTTGCAGCACAGGCCTGGGATTTTGCATCTCTGTGTAATAAGTTTCACAGTAAAGGTGCTGTAGAGATTGGTTAGGGATGGGTAACTGTCAGGCCACAAAGGTGCTTCCAGCCTGATTTTCATGAGCATCTAGGGATTGATCTATTTATATGCAGAGCACAATCTGCACTCAGAAACTTGAATCTGAACACATTGCTGGTAAAGCCATATTGCTAGAGAATGCAGTGCTGACATGGGAGATTTTCTGAATCTTGAAAGGTTTCTGTGAAAGTTTCAAATATCAATCACATTAAAACTGTAGAGCAGTTTCCTAATACGTAGACCAGAGAAGTTTTCTTGACACATTCTGAACACACAGAATGGGGCATCAGCTGCAAAGCAGCTCATCCTGAGCCCATTTTGGCTCTGCAGCTGGTCAGAACATGCTATCCCTGCTGTGAAAAAATGGTCACCAGGTTGTAACTTCTCTCGGCCCTTTTATGCTTGATCTTTAGAAAAAACACAGAGAGTGGATCTAGAATTCGCTTTTGATGCACTCTGGCAAGCTTTCATCAGTTATTATCACCTTTAATATAACAGTCATCTCAGTGGAAGAGATCCTGTATGTCTTTACCTGGCAAGGAGATCCAGCTATCATTGGTTTATTTTCTGTTCAGAACAGTGGCATGGATTAGCCCCAACTATCCTATTGTCAGATGCTCAAAGAAGTGTTTATGCTTAATGTTTTTACTTATAAACACTGCACCACATATAACTGCATATGCATTACACATCTGTTTGCAAGAGCAGGTCACAGAATGCACCATAGCAATATATTAATTTGAGATCTTCTCAGAGAACCACTGCGTCTTTCCAACACCTCACCCAAATTTTATTCCGCAGCCTATTATTGCAATTTAAAATCCCTTCCATCCTTGAAGAGATGAGAATTTTTCTAAGAAGAACTCGACTGTGGCTCTTTAAGGACACAAAGTTCTCCCAACAGCATACACAGTTTAAATGTCCCAGGACTGTACTTCATTATAACCCCTGTGAAAACCCAGCTCTGATACCAATTGAAAACTTAAATTTTTCAGTGCTTTGCATTCAGCATTTCCCCAAACCACTGGTAAAAAAGCCTCAAATCCTTCGTCAATTCTGATAGATCCAGCAGTGGTATTTTTTCAACCTACAGCTTTGTTACTTAGCAAGGGGAAAAGGGTTAAAATGAAAATCTGTCTGTGTACTTTTTCTAGTGAGACAAGAACAGAAAAAGTATTATTCATGAAAGTAAATGACATCAAAAAGGCTTCACAGACAATATTTCATTACTTTGTTAGATTAACTGTGTTATATTCTGGTCACATAGGCAATATGTTTTGGTGCATTCTTCCATATGTGTAGCTTTTCTTTGATATCTTACCCTGAACAGAGTCCCCAGGTAGGGAAAAAACCTGAGTGTTTTTCTGCCTGGAGGCAAGATGCAAGAGCCACAGAAAAAAATGGGTATGTAAAACGGATCTGATGCCAGGAATGCTGATCCATTTTCAGAGCTCATCAAAACCCTTATTTTCACACCACTGTATTTGACTATAAATGCAGTGATAATACTTGGCAAATATGCACACTCATGAACCTAAGTATGCGAGTACAGTATCATCCTATTTGGCATTCACTGGCTAGGAACTACCTATTCTATTGCCATCAAAATCCAAGGCAAATTTCATTAAGTATTAACAGTAAAAATTTCATGCAGAGCTTCAAAGTCAAAAGCAGTAATGTATGAAAACCATTAAATCCAGCACTAGAGGTTAGTTCCAAAAAGGTTACATATGCCTTAAGACCTAGTGCAGTGCGAAGGTGAGGTACAAGTACAGGTGATGGGGGAGCTTGGTTCCCTGTCTGAACCAGAGGAATGTGGTCAGTATACTACAGGACACTAAATAAGATCACATAGACTCATGCATGCTCATTGTAAGGTTTCAGTGATTAGGGTTCCCACACAAATTCTACAAAACCCACTCTCTTACTTTTCAAACTGGTTGTTTTATATCTCTACATCAGAAAGTGCATTTTAGAAAATTGTAAATTAGGAGGAGAGGGATTTTTCCCCTGTTTTCTTTGCAGAGAACATTGGGTTGAAAATTATTTTATTGTCGACTTCCAATTTAGAATGTAACAATGTACAATCCAATGTTTTACACTGACTGGTGTGAAGTAAGGAAAAATTCAGTCAGGAATTAAGAGGACAGAATGCTCATTAGCTGAAAAGCAGATGGTAGCCAGCTGGAGAATAATCAGAATAATCTTGCATAGCAGAGTCTTTTCAGTGGTCTGAAAGGACAGTCCCAGAAAGACATTCTTAAAAAACCAAAGAATCTTGCTATTGAGGCCAACTCAGATGGAAGGGCTATTAATAACTTTTGGGAGTATGAACTGGGTTGGAGAGAGAGATGTCTGAACTGCTGGGGAGCCTCAGGCAAATCCTTCCTGAGAAACAGATCTTCAGGACACCCCACATCCTCTGACTGCAGAGTCAGGCTCAACACTCATACTATGCCCCTGCACTGTTTGCAAGGAACACCTTATTTCATTTCACTGTTCTTCAAATACATATTTTTTGTTTTACTAATTAGCTGGGTGAAGCAGCAGGTAACTTCTCTGTTAGCCATGGAACTGGAGACCCTCTGCACATATTGATAACAAGCTAAATACAAGATGTTTGCTACCGAATCTAGGGGATAAGGACTAACTTGTTGGTGGCAAAGCACAGTCTTTTTTTCCAAAGCCAATTGTTAGAATAAAATATATAAAGTTTTACACCTGAATACATTAACTTTTTTTTTTTTTTACTTGTTGGGATTTTTAGAAATATTGTGGTTACTAAATCTGTTCTTTAACATTCAAACTGAAACAATATAGTGTATGTTTATTGATCTAATTAAAGACTTCCATAAGTCAGTTTTTGTGTCATGTGATTCATTTAATGTATCTGCCTGCATCCTCGCCTGCATATAGATTGAGCTGAAATAAATGACCAAAATACACAACCTTTCCATAAAATCACCACATCATGAACACAGCAATATTATCCTCTGCATTATTTTGCATGACCATGGACAATGAATGGCCACTGAGTGAAGAACTAAATTATCTATAAAGTACATAACACCTTCAGTTCTTCAGCTCTATTATTACAATTATTTTCCTATTTTCTGGTAAAAATAGAACCTCCTAGGAAAGGAGGAACATGTCACGTGTCTATCTGTACGGAGTGCCATTTTAGAAAATAATACTTGCTAGATTGGCTCACTAATTCCACATCAGGGATGTGAATCTCTGTGGATTTAAAGAGTGTCATAGATTAGCACTGTGCTAGCTATGATACTTCAGTTTTACCAGCTGGTAAATGCTTTCTTGCATATTGCCAAAGTCATTGGGACTTCAGTCAGCAGCTACAGCACTAGCCACAAGCTCCCTTGCTGCATTTCATGGGTAGTGAGAAATACCAGGAACTGTAACTCTCTGGAGATCTGAATTTGTAGTAACATCAGTTGCAAGTGCCACCCCACAGAAGGATATAGATTTATAGTGGTGAGATGGGACAGTGTTTTGATTTGCAGGTGCTATGAAGACCACTTGCCCTTATATATGCAGTTTGGTGCAGAGCATCACTTTGTGTTCCCTTGGTAGGTTCAAAAACTGAGATGCTTGCAGAGTTCAAACCTGAGGCAACAATTATCAACAATTTCATGTCCTTTTACTGGGTATTGATTTGCACTAACTTTTCCCTCTACAGTTATATTTATAGCCAGACATGTTTTACATTTCATAGAATCATAGAACTTATTCAGGTTAGAAAGGACCTTTAAGATTATCAAGTCCAACTGTTAGAACTGCCAAATCTGCCACTAAATATATATGAATATATAATTCTCTCTATATTATAAATATTCTATGTATATATTCTTATGCATATATATACCTGCATGGCCACAACAGTGCAGAAAAAAATTATCTCCACAGCTATGCCATCCATTCAGAGCTGATGTCCCTGAAATCTGCCTATTGCTTCAGTAGTTGACAATGAAATATGGTTACAGCCATTGACCACATCTGTCAAAATGCCTGAGATAAATCTTAAGTACTTACCAGTTGACTGAGGACATTTGCATCTATAATATTAATTACCCTGTACTTTTATCTTCTGGAGGAAGAACAGCCATCAGACAGACTGACATTAATAAAGACTACTGCTTGAAGCTTCAGGAGAGATACCACAGATTCAGTGATCCTTAGAAAATATTCTAGTTATTTTGGAGATGCTCTGTTCAAGGAGAGGATCAAGAGATAATAAAACAGAGGCAGGCTGACACTGGTGGTGTTCAAGCTGTATGTCTTTTGTAGATAACCACCAGACCTTAAGCATCTTGAAATCAGCAGCATTATCTCTACCATCTTCACTAGTCTTTGACTAGTACCCAAGGATGTGTTAGTAGTGAAGGATGTAAATCCAACAAGCTTGCTAATGGTCTCTCATTACTCCTTTCTGTTTAGAAGACTTTAAACTCAGAAGACATTAATTTAAAAGCTTTTAATTGTAAAAAAACCAACAAACCACAGACAAACAAAAACCAAAACCCACAAAAAACCTCCAATCAACAAATAAAGCAGAAGAGTTAAAGCTGAAGTACTGCTACAGATGAACATATAGCAAACAATATGATTTCACATTCATGCTTGCTTAAAGACCCCATGATATGCACCTTTCTAATAAAAATGTAAAAAAAAAATGCTAACTCATTAAAACACTAATGTCAACTATATCATACATCATGCAGCACTATAATAAAGCAGAATTTCACAATACCCAGGTAGCATTTGGATAATGGAAATGGTACTAAAGGGTATCTCTAGGTTCTGGATACCTGAAAGGTTTATTTTGCTAAGAGTATAAATAAGGTAATTGTACTGTACTATGTAGTAATATGAAATGAAAAAAATATAGAAAGCAATCTTTTAGGTTTAGAAAAATATATGAACCAAATTAAAATGTTTATTTTTTAAAAAAACTGGCTATGTTGGGATCTCATGTGACAAGGTCAGCTATGTGAATGTCCCTTGCTGAGATCTGGTCTCATTCAAGAGGCATTATTCCCACAGACTTCTGAAACAGAATTTCACTAAGAATGTTCTATATTTTTCTGTGGATTTCAAGCAAGTCTTCAGAAGGACTTAACTTTCTACCTCTATTAGGCATCTGTGAAAAACCTAATGTTACCACTGCATTTACTTCCCACAGAAGCTGAAGAACTGCAGTGTGGCTCTCCTATTACTATCACACAGCACATACTCAGAATTTAGAAATGCTAGCTACATGACAACATGGACAACTAGTGAGCTGCTCGTTTAAGCTAAATAAATTTATACCAGAAAAATTGGATCTACATATGTGTTTTTATATGTGTTCCTAGAACTGGGGACAGACTGGAGGATTAGCCAGCAGAATAAGGAGGAGTAAATGGTGCTGTGTCACTCACAGTCCTTCCTTTTCAGCCTCTTCCAGTTAGCTTTGGCCAGTCCAGTTCACATTGTGGTGGAACTGCTGTGACTCCTGGTGTCCTTCCTTCAACTGTTTCATGTGTCTATTTCTGTTTGACTGCTAATCAGTTCAACGAAACTGGCCAAAATTTCAAAACAGATTATCCCTGAAAGGTAATTTATTGCCATGAATAAAACCCTAGAAAGTATGAACAGGGTCCATCGTACACAGTTGCTTTTAAAGAAAGTCAACACCATTAATGCTTACAGAACCATGGGGATTATTTCACTGGTCATGACAGGTCTCTCTTTACAGGAAATGCTTGCTCAGGAATGACCTTTTCTAAACTATGTCCTAAATTACATAGTCACTCAAGAGGGCTGCCTGATTTCACAGCCAGACAGCTAGCCAGCTATAGTAAGTACACCACCACTTCAGTGAAAGCAACTCCATAACATGTGCCAAAGTAAAGAGCAGTTTTCCTGAGAAATCCCAAAGCAGCCACAGACTCTCTTCTCTCTCACAACAGCATGCAATGTCTTTCACTTCTCTCCCAAAAATTTTACATCTCACTACCAAGATGGCAGATACCACTAAGTGTTGACACCATGGAAATACCCTGGACTTTCTTCTTAATTCTTCTCTCTGTGTGGCAGGCAATGGAGATGAAACAGAAGCCGGAGCACAAATTTTGTTTCAATTTGTATCCAATATAGCTGCACAGCTTCATCCTCATCTTTCAATGGGCCTTGCTTTCTAACAATACACATCTCATTTTTCTCTTTTGCAGCACAAAACCAATCACACCCACAAGTTTTACCATGCCACTAAATAGGAACACTGGACTGTTTCCTTCTTCCCTGGGGGAGCAGCCTACAGGTTGGAATGTCTAACCAGCTGGTTTTGAAGTGATGCAGGCTGCTGGCAGGGGATTACCTGGCAAAAGTAACACTGGGAGCTATGTTCTGCCCTAGTAGCTGGTGGGCCAGTTTTGTGAATCATTCCTCAAGATGAGTTTTTGCTGCTTTGTATTTTTGCTGCCACTGGTGGAAGAGAGATGTGCATGAATAAAGTCTGAGCTAATACATCCATAAGACCAAAGAGCCATACTATCTCTTCTTACTTCCTAATTCTGCAGGATGATCTAACAGACTAAAAGCAGGATGGATGCTGGAGTTAGTAAGTGGCTAGTAAGCAAGACTTGAGAGAGGATCACTGGGAAGGACACCTGGTATCAAACCAAATGAAGGTCTGTTGGGGTCTTGAAGAGTCACAGGAATGCTGGTGACTGCCTTCTGGGTGGCAGAGGCTTTCTTACCTTCAAGCCAGTAAGTTACCATGTCTCCTTTCCCCTAAGAAGAGAGTGAGTCATGGGGTTACAATGCTAGCCACCATTTGTGTAATAATCTTATTACAACTCAAAACAAGTCCCAAAAGGAGACTGATGTGCCTTTCAGCCATTTTACATACAGAAAAACGAAGGCATAACATTTTCCTTAAATGACAGTGAAAGCACTATGGATTAAAACAATAATTTGAAGTCCCATCCAAAACTGGGGCCAGAAGTATGTTAGTCCTCTTAAGGAACTTAGGATGTCTCCTATGAGACATCCTTTTTTGATTTCAAGCAGTTATGACAAAGTGACATGCCACACAATACTTCCAAGTTTGGCTAAGTCCTTCATCTCTGAATTATCAGATTTGTCCCATGAACAAGCCAAAGAAATCAATCCTGATTTAAAACTTCATGCTCCTTTTTTCAGGGAGGTATAACTCAAGGGCTCTGAGATACAAGGGACTCCATGGGTTAAAATTCAGGGAGTCCAGAGTACTTTCACACTCTCCTCTCTGAAAAGCTGAGTATAAATGTTGCATACACACCTTGACTTGTAAATTCCCACGGCATACTAACACATACTCTCCGATCTGCTCCAACAGCTGGTATGAACTTGAACTGCACTGTATTTTAAGAGCTGGAAAGACAGACAATTGTGATAATATTGTAACAATTTAAATACCTAAGACAGACCTGTTCCCCTCTTAGTGCCAAAGACTTCAAGATTCATTAATCCCCCTCCTTGCTTTTTTCATGTGTTTGCTGTCATTCTTCTGATACTGGAAATGTTTGCACGCAAGCTCCAGTATCCTGGGCAATGTGTGAGGGCATCTCAGGACAAATATGTGGCTGTCAGCAAACACCACTCTCCATATCCTGCATCTAATATTATTTGTCTACGCTTCATAGCTGGAGTTACTGACAAGTACCCTTTTCATCCTGTGAAGAAAACTGTAAGTAGTTCTATCTCCTGGTCAATAATAAACATTAAAGAAACTGCCATCCTTGCTTTCCTGTAAATAAAACAGAGGGAGAGATAATTACACCATAATTCCACTTATTTTGTTGTTGTTTTCTTTGTTTGTTTGTTTTTAATGTGAATTTTCCTTAGTTGAGAATTTATCTTCACGTAAACCCTGGCTGCCTTGCCTTTTGCAAATGATGTAGGAAGGACCAATGAGGAGACCAGACAGGACAAACTCTGAATACTCCTACTTCTGCCAGGAAACAAAATTATGACTAAATTTGGAAAATTGCCCAAAACAATCCTGGTTGGTGTTTTTTTGTTGTTGTTTTGGGTTTTTTTTGTTTTGGTTTGGTTTGGTTTGTTTGTTTATTGCTTTTAACATTCTGTGACACAGACTATCATTATGCATCTTTGTTTGAAAAAGATCCCAGATGATAGTAGGACAGGCAAAAATAGTCTTACTGACTCTTCTTACATCAGAAAGTGATGGGGTTTGTAATAACCACTTTGTTTGTTTGTTTGTTTAAAATTATTTTAAATTAGTCTCAAAACACTCTCTGTAGACCAGTAAGCCTGAAATATATGTTTGAACATATGAAGATACATGCCTCTAGACTAGTCTTTCCAGTGGATACATAATAATTAAACTGGTCACGCTGCTTGGGAACAAGACACTAGCACTCAGATTCCAGCTGATAGCAATTTTAATTTGCATTGCTAGTAATTAATTAATTGATTGCAAAATGATAACTTTAGAGTTAAAAATTGTTAATGAAATTTGAGATCCTTAGATGTATGAGGCCAGAGAAAGAGGGAGATAAAAGGAAGACTTAAAAGCTAAGAAGCTCTGAGTTTATACTTTTTGTATAGTGTTGTGAAAAACACTATAGTATGTGAAAAAATAGTCTGACATCCAGAACAACAGATGAAATATGAAAAATGATGGAAGCAGATTTTGGATACAATTCATATGGGATGATACAAGGAGCCTGAAAAGAGGAGGTGAAGAAAAAGAGTTATCTCTGTCAGGGAGGCTGACAGATGGAAAATCAATTTACATGTTGTCCACTGATGCTCTGGGAAATTTCATAAAATGATGAGAAGGATTGGATCCTGATTGATTCTCAAATCCCCACACTAAACCTTCTGCCTTGTTCTTAGTGGATCATAATAGATGTTGAAAGCATCACTGTTTATAATGAAATTAAACTTGAAAATGTCTTGATTTTGCCTAATGCAAATCCAGTTACAGAGCATTGCAGTATGAGACATGAAACTATTCAGCTTCATTTCATGAACAAAAGATACAAAAATAAGCCGTTGAGGTTGCTTGATCATGAATCAGTCCCTCATCCTTTTTCTTTTCTTGCAGATCAGGCTAAAATACTTCAGAAGTTGAGGTTCAAGTGCTCATATTGGTTAAAGATAAAGCTTGTTAACTAAACATGGAGCTCTGTTATCTCTTAGAAAGAGGTGCAACTGCGCATATCTTCATGATTTAATCTCTGAAGATTTCTGTCTAATCTTTTTGCTAAAGGACACATATATAATCTTCTATACTGGTTAAAGACACACAGAGCTCTCCTGGTGTCCTATAATCTCCTGTGTTTTCAGTTATCACTGAAAAAGAAGCATAATGAAAATAATTTTACTATAAAATCAGCCGGGTGCCAGGAAGGAATAGAAAGAGTGAACATATACACTTACCTCTCATTTTATCTGATTCTTACTCTTCTCATTGTAGAGATTTTCAAAGCCCTGAAAATCTGAGACTGGCTGAACTGGGGGGATCTTGTTACAAAGGTTGTAGAGAATATCACTGGCATAATTTGCCCGCAGGCAAGTTGGACAGAGAAATCAGCACCTTCTTTACATGATTTGAAGCCATTTTAACAGGACAGTACTCAAAAATCAACAACATTTTTTCAGAACTCATTAAGGGAAGGTCAAAACAACATCTGCGGTTTGTTGTTACCTTCACTGGTAGATTCCATCCTAGAAGCTGTGTTCACAGTATCTCCAAATAAACAATACCGTGGCATTTTTGTCCCAACAACTCCAGCTACAACCGCCCCTGTAAAAGAAAACAAGCTATTTTGTGGCTTCAAATCACAGAATCAGCCTCCTGGCTGCTCCCTACATTATCTTGTATCTCATTAATTAATAAGATAGAGACCAAGTGTGAAGATGGTCTCCTATTGGTTATATATCTGACTTATAGGTGATTTCCAGAGCCATGGAAGGAATTACAAAAGGGTCTGAAAGGAGAATGGTGGGGAAAGGGATGATGGGATGTAGGTACTGTGCATTAATTAAGGCACCTGCACAATCATGTTCCAAAACATAACAGAGTATTTTGCAGGGCAGTGACAACACTGACTAGTCACCTGGAAAATCAGTAAGAGGAAGTAGGTGTCCCCCACTGAAGGTAGAAAGTGAGCATTTTGATTCCTTCCTGTCAGACCCTGGTGATTTAAAATACAGAAGATACACTCTCTAACAGTCTTCACTCACATAAGCCAAGGCACTGGTGTCATGGTGTTTCCAATGTTGTATTCTGCATTGTGTTCCCACTGTTTCAGGCATCCAATAGTTTATTCTGCTGGGATGACCTCTATGAGGTGTTCCACCCCATGTCAAGAAATTAACTTAATTTTTAATGGAGAGGAAATGCCACTACAGAAACATCTGTTAAACCAGAACAAGATTTTTTTGCAGGTCTTTCAACATACCTGAGTGAATTCCTGCTCTTATCTTTAGGAGGGTGTTGGGCTTGTGTGGGATCTTAAAAGTCCTGCAGACATCTAGAAGGTCTAAAGCCATGCTCGCGATCTCACCGGCGTGAAGGATCCCATTCTCTTTGGGTACTCCCGACACCACCATATCTTAACAATGCAGCTGTGTTAACCTTTGCCATTACTCACAGATTTACCAAAAAACATGGTCTCAGAGAAAAATAAACCCCTATTCCTTCACATCTTGTTGCACAGTTGTGCCTGAGCAAAGAAAGCCAGAAACAAGTTAAGGATAGGGCAACACCTCATGTGTGTAATTATCCTACCTCTGAAAAACGTTAGATTTGCTTCTTATTTTTCCATACAATTTATTCCTTCCTAGCCTTTTTTTCTCCCTCCCTCCATTGAGGATGCTTGAAGTGACACAGGTAGTGGGAAAGTAGCTGCTTAATAACATTTGTCTTTGGGCAGGTATTATAAAAAGACACAATGATTCCCACTAGGCATTGCCCTATGCTTTTGGCAGTGACTTGTACTTTGTAGGAGATGAGACATTTCTCTTCAATATCCCTTCGATGCATTTGTCCAGGAATTTTCTGCTCCAGAACATGCTCAACCATGCCACAGAAATAAAAGTGAGGTTTTTTCCACATCTTTTATAGGATTTTCTGTCTGCCTCATGCAAAAATCCTGCTGGATTTGGCTTGGTTTTTGATGGAATTCAGTTTTAATGCTACTCAATCCAGCAGATTCCCATGGTAGCAAATAGCCATTTTCCTAAAATCCAAAAAGAGGAGGCAGCCAAGCCCCTACAGAGTATTAGGAGAGAGAAGGTTGTTGTGGTCTTTGCAGAACAGAAAAGATACTAAAGCTTATGGAATGGCATATTTTCAGCTGCATTCCTGTGAAAGAGAAGTTTTCAACTGTGATTAATCTGTTGCCAAGGTTTAAAGTGAGACCTTGCAGGTCATAGGAGCCAAACAAACACCAGTGGTACTTTACTCAACTCATTTGTCCCATCCACAAGATTCATTACTTGTTGAAATTATGAAAGGTATGCAGGAAAATGCTCCTAAAGTTTGCTAGGGTTTTGCTAGGGCTTCAGCTGTAATTGTTTTGTGTGGTCTTTCCAGTGGAAATAAGCTTTCAAAATCTCCTGTGTCGGTTCCTCCTTATCATTAAGTCAATCTCTATCCTGATGAAATCTGGAGAGGGACTTTTTTCAAGGTCTTGTAGTGAGAGGGAAAGGAGCAATTGTTTTAAACTAAAAGAGGGGAGATTTAGGTTAGACATTAGGAAGAAATTCTTTAGTGTGAGGATGTTAAGACACTGGCACAGGTTGCTCAGGGAAGTCGCGGTGGCCCCATCAGGGTCAGGCTGGACGGGGCCTTGAGAAACTTAGTCTAGTGGGAGGTGTCCCTGCCCATGCAGTGGGGCTGAAATTAGATGATCTTTAAGGTCCCTTCCAATTCAAACAATTCTATGGTTCTATGATTCTATGAAATACTTGTGCCCTATCATGGTCTACAGCTCAAGGAACTTACAGGCATCTCCTATTGTCTCCACCTTATAGACGTCATAGTTATCTATGATTTCATCAAAAGTGGTATAAAGCTTGTTCAAGAGATCTACCACTTGGTAAGGTGTACTGCTGCTGGACAGCTGAGTGAAGCCAACAATGTCACTGTTAAAAAAAACCACAAGAATAACATAGTTATCCACTGTCTTAACCAGCAATCCTAAGAACACAGTAATAATTTTTCAGTGGAACTATCTCAACATTCTCTTTTTCAGTATTTCTTTTGCTAAGGATTCTCCGTAATAGTTTTGTCTTCAAACTTTTATTTTAACTGAAAACAGACCGACTAACCTAAGTCTTTTTGCTTACCAATGTAGTAAACCTTTTTTTACAGCTAGATTTTAATCCGAGACAATCTAAGTGGTCTTCAATTTTGGGCTACGTACAAATGAAAAAGAGAACTTAATATCTGTCTGTTTATGACAAGTGAAGACATGCAATTTATATGTTGCTTCATGCACACATAAGACATAAGACCTTAAATGCATGTGGACTCCAAGGATAAACAAGTTTCCTTTACACAGCTAAATGCTAGAACCTTTACTTAGACCTATCTTATGAAACATACATGCATGTGTGTGTAACACACATAAAGTAATGTGCTGCTGTGTGTTAGAGCTCCACAGTAATCTCATTTTTTATTTTAGTAATTATAATGAAAAATTGAGAGGTGTGATGATTTTGAAAGACACTTATTTGCAGAGTCAGATTTTGCCACCTGGTGTGATAAATGGCAGTTTAGATAGAAATTCTGTACTCGGTTAGGAGCTTCACCTCCATTAGAAGACTAGAAATTTCTTCAGTAGGAGCCAGTTCTAGTGCTATCTTTCATTTTTGTTTACCTGAAAAAGATGGTGGCACTTAAGTAACTCTGAGCTTGTGCATGTTTTCCCTGCCTGAGGTCATCTGCTATTTGCTTCGGCAACATACCTGTTGTAGAAAGTAGAGCATCATTACTCTTTTGGCATGGATAAATGCACACAAAAACTAGAACATGTCTGATTTAAGGTATAAAAGCAATGTTCATAAATGTGAAATATTCTGAAGGTTAAAGCAGTCTGCATCAAAATCTGCTCTGCTGTGATGTCAGACTTCACAGTAAATCTGACTGATAACTAGTCCAGATATTCCAGATAATTCATTACTTTTGGTTCAAACAAACCAATATCTATACATAACAAGTCAGACTCAGGTTAGATTCTAATAACATGACTTGGGATATTACTCACTCCCTCTTTATCAACTCTTTGCTAGTATTTTTTTCCTGTGTTAGGTTTGTTTACTATATCTTCTCAGATTTTTAAAATCTTCTTTACTTCTCCTATCTTGCACTTTCACAGCCTTTTCCTTCCCCTCACTTCCCCTCCTCCCCCCAGTGTGTTATACCTGCTCCTTTATCCCTTTTTTCTAGTGGAATTTCAGAAGATATGCTGCCATCAGAAGTAACCTCAGCGCAAAAGCAATTCCCCAGTATTTATAACTATACAGAAGCACTGCCAAGCAAGACAAAAGTGAGAGCACTATGGAGTCATAGCTCTCAGATGTATACACTGCTTTTTAGGGGGAAAATATAAAAAATAGCTAAATGTCTCTCCAGCTTTGAAAGGAACAAGTATATTAATTGCAAACTACATGTTCTCTGTTAAAGAATCACTTGTCAAATAGCTTCTGTTTGTAATTAGATGGTTAAAATATAATCACTATCGAGAAGAGTATCTGCTATTTTTGCTACATAACTTACTATACAATAGACGGTCAGTCTTCTGTTTTTCATGCATTAAATCCTGAGTTCTTTCAGAAACCAGTATCTCCAGATGTTTGCTGTATTTCTCCATCTAAATAACATACAAACAGAATTGCATAAAATAATCCTTTTACTGAAACAGATTCACAGTTGGATAGAATCTAAGCATTTGAATGATTTTTCTTTGAAAACATTCAGGTAAGCAAAGGCTCAGGTCTGAGTGAATTTTTTTCTTAGAAAACCCAAAGATCAGATTCCTCCCTAGGTAGATTTATTATTCTAGAATTAAGATTTTTGAGGCATGCAAAAGGGCAGAAGCCAATTCCAGGCTATTCAAAGTCTGTGAAAACAGGAAGGGTCTGATCCAATGCAGAGACCAAACTGCAGAAGTGCATTTAGTTATGCTACCGAAACCAAAGTTATTTAAGTCTCAACATCTTAGCAAAAGCTCACAGTGCTGTTTTGTAAACTATCCTGCTATGCTGTGCTTTTTGCAACCTTGCTTTGTGTGACGCAACAAGCTGTGAAGGCAGGAATTGCTTTTATTTGCTGATGGGTTTAAGATATTATGTTCAAATTTGAGTTGTAAATGTGCTATTTGTGGCACGCAGGGATTTTATATCACCAGTACAGTAAGATCATGATGGAGGCACTGGAAAGGGGAATATTGTTTCTTGAGAGTGCTTTAAAAAACAAACAACATTTGTCTGAAGAGACAAAAGTGTTCAGCCCCGAAAGAAGTTGAGAAACTTATGAAAAACTGGCAGATGTGAAATGAGAAGGAAAGCTGGATCTCAAGCAGAACTGCTGCTTTCATCAGCCCACTCAGGTTGAATGATTGACTGTGGATTGCCTCATCAAGCAAGGGATATGAGATCAAAAAACAAACCCAGAAGATGGAGGTGAAAGTTATTGCAAGTGAGCAGATTTATTTGTATTGGATTAAAAAACTAAATTTACCAGAGTCATCATCATGTCAACAGGGCTAACTTTATTAGGATTCATCTTGTACAACATTTTCTTGACTTGTTCAAAAGTAGGCCTTTGGGCTGGATTATTTTTTCTGCACCTTCTGAAAAACTGTGGCAGGGA
>NW_009952047.1:1232774-1270485 GCF_000747805.2 Chaetura pelagica
GAAAGAGAGAGAGAAAAGTAAACGTCCTTTTATAATTTCAAGCACAGACAGTGTTTCTTAGTAATACGACTATTTTCTCAGCACAAACTGTGCACATGAAGCCCTATCTGCAGCTGGTGAAAAGCGGCAGAGCTATACTGAGGTTTCCAGAGTTCTACACATCCATACTGAAGGATGTTAGCTCATGACAGTGCTGCTGCAGGAAACCTGGAATTAGATACTCACATTTCTTTTGCCAAACACTGCTTAAGCTCTTGTGTTGTGCTTTAAGCCAGTGTCATGCTTTTGGAGACACATACTGTTTTCAGACGACTTGAATGTACACAAAATTCACAAAATATTAAAAGCATCTGCTTCTTAAGAATACTAACTCCTCACTAGAATGCAGTGCTGATTATGAGAAGTTTGTTATCTTTTGGTTGCTACAAACCACCAAAGGTGAATTACACAGTTCTTAAATGGAAACAAAAAGCCACAATCTTATTTAAGTGAATGGGAAGGAGTTTTACTTTGTTTTATTAGGCAGTTTGAGGCTACTGAACACATAGACCTTTTGCATGAGACTCAAAGCAATCTTATACTTTGCCTGAGATGCATACTTCACTATTTGAAAGTTCATTGCCAGTAAGCAAAATAGATATTACTAATATAAAATATATATGGACCTCAATATTTTATAAAATGAAAATACACAAAAATCAATGATTGAATATTAAAGCCATCACTTATGACACTGACAATTTGAGGGAACAACTGAAGCTTTGAATTTGTCAGAATTACTCTTTTTTTAATTAAGGATATTAAAGCATTTAATTTTGCCTTGTTTGAGATATACTCTACTTCTGGGTTGTTCACGTTCATCAAATGTAATATTACCAATAAACTCCTGTGATATGTCTTAAATTCACATTAATAAACAATTTCTGTACCAAATACTGTATCCTGCTCACCTCTACATAATCTGTGGGGCATGGGCAAGAATTCTCAGACTTCCCTGAAATTAATTCTGTCAAAGGTGGGCACCAAGAGTATTCAGCTGAGTGTACTTCATCTTTCTAGAGAAAAAGGGATTAAGCAATGTTGAAATAAGTGCTGCCCACTGAAAGTGTATTACTGTGACCATCATTACTTTCATGACACCTTCCCTACCACTTCCAGATCAGTTTGTTTAGTTTTTTTACATAAGAGTAAAAAAAAACAAACAAAAAACCCAAACCAAACCCACAACCAACCAACCAAAAAACCTCAGCATAAACTCTGTGGCCTTGTCCAAAAGCTTTTTCAGGGCCAAAAGACTAAAATCTCAGGGTTTATATATAGCAAACAACTTTTAAAACAAATTAATACCTGGCATGATATTGGAAAACTTTTGAGAAATCACAAGGCCTACATTGGTCTATTAGCACAATGGATAAAATTGATAGAAATGGAAGAAGGCAGTTTCAGGTCTTCATTGTGTTTGCCATTTAACACTGATCACAAGACAAATGCAAAGAAAACATTTTCTTTACAGAGAGCAGCTCATTTGCTCTTCTAGCATATTCTTCCCACAAGACGACTCACTGAAAGGACCTATGCATGGCAGGAAAAGGAAGTTGGAGAAACAGGAAGATGTTTGGCATACCTCCCCCTTCCACCCTTCTGTCATTAAGCCTCATAATGCTAAACAAAAAGCAACTTTGGAGCTACATTATTTCTGTCATACACTCTGCCTCAGAGTTCTGAAGGGAAGACTGATAGATGGATGAGAAAGCCTTAATTGCATGTGCCATTGGAACTGAATTTTCACCCACAAAATCAAGAAGAAAATGCATGCCCAAAAAATAAATCAAATGCAGAGTTTGGTTTATATCTGCAGCAGAAACAGAATCAAAGTTTACTTACTGGCATGGGGTCACTTCTTGTAGCAATTTCTAGTAAAATGATGGCATAACTGTAGGAAAAAAGCAAATAAAAATCTTAACAAAATAACAGTTAATGGAGTCAGTGATTTTGTCTTTGACTCATTTCTTCCGCTTCCCCATTTTACGGCTGAAAGCCCAGTATCCCAGAAGGAAGGATGGCAACAGTGCTGCTGTTGTTATTCTGTTTTCCTAGATCTGTCACCTATAATTTCATAGCAGTCTCCTCCCACATTTAGCAGTCTCAGAGATGAAGCATCTGAGTTTCATGGACAGCAAATCCATTTTCCCTGGAAGAACTAATGGAATCCAGAGGGGATATGTGCAGGAACTTACATGATACCTACTGATTAAACATATAGAGTAAGTTTGTGCTGTAACCAAAGGGGCAAGAGCAGGAGCAGGTTTACCAGGTCCATCTGCTGGAGAAGTGCCTTCTTTTCCAGACAGATCACTGTTCTGGAAAATCTCAGTAAGTCAGTAACAAGACAGTGTGTCCAGGACACACCTTTTACAGTAAGCATTTTTTCTCATCTTATCTGATTTATATTTTCATCATCATCATCATCATCATCATCATCATCATCATCATCATCTTCCTCAGGTGAGCAAAGGTCAAACACATTCACCAGGAGTGAAGAATGGAAAAAATGAGGTAACAACTGGATGTTCAGGCTCCTTATTTAACTCACTAGATATTTTTTAGAACAGTGATCTCTAAGAAGCCAGAACTTGCTCCAGCCAATAACCCCATCAAAGATGCTCTTGCCTTTTCATATATTGAAACTGTACAATAATTAACTCCTCACATGTATCTCTATGTAAAAAACCATTTCTTTTTGGGGGAAATACTGGTTTGCAATCTGTTGTATTGCTAATGGTTGCTCTGTTCTGTAAGGCATTCTAGCTGTATAATGGAATATGTCTAACTCTCAGTCCACTCATGGACCACACTAGAAATAAAGAAAGCATATGAACCATGAAGAATCATCTTAAGTGTTACTAGAAGACATATAGAGGATAACCAGGGAATCAGGCCCAGTCAGCAGAGGTTTATGAAAGGCAGGTCCTGTCTGACAAACCTGATCTCCTTTTATAACCTGATGACCTGACTGTTGGACGAGGGAAAGGCTGTGGATATTGTCTATCTGGACCTCCAAAAAGCATTTGACACGGTTCCCCATAGAACTCATAAAAAAAATGGCTGCTCATGGCCTGGATGAGCACACGGTCTGTTGGATCAAGCACTGGCTGGACAGTTGGGCCCAAAGAGTGGTGGTCAATGGAGTCAAGTCCAGCTGGTGGCCAGTCACAAGTGGTGTTCCTCAGGGCTTAGAGTTGGGGCCATTTCTGTTTAACCTCTTTATTGATGATCTTGATAAGGACATAAAGTGTATTATCAGTAAGTTTGCAGATGACACAAAGCTGGGTGGGAGTGTAGATCTGCATGAGGATTGGGAGGCTCTACAGAGAGACCTGGATAGACTGGATACTTGGGCTTATGTTAATGGCCTGGGTTTCAACAAGGCCAAGTGCCGGGTCCTGCACTTGGGCCACAACAACCCCAGGCAACACTCCAGGCTTGGGGAAGTGTGGCTGGAAAGTATCTGGCAGAAGAGGACCTGGGGGTTCTAATTGGCAAGCGGCTGAACATGAGCCAGCAGTGTGCCCAGGTGGCCAAGAAAGCCAGTGGCATCCTGGCTTGTCTTAGAAATAGTGTGACCAGCAAAAGCGGAGAGGTGATTGTCCCCCTGTACTCAGCACTGGTGAGGCCACACCTGGAGTGTTGTGTCCAGTTTTGGGCACCTCAATTCAAGAGAGATCTCAAAGTGCTGGAGCGAGTACAGAGGAGGGCAACGAAGCTGGTGAAGGGCCTAGAGAGTAAATCTTATGGAGAATGCTTGAAGGAGCTGGGAATGTTTAGTTTGAGAAAGAGGAGGCTGAGGGGAGACCTCATCAGTCTCTGCAGCTACCTGAAAGGCCATTGTAGAGAGGTTGGTGCTGGTCTCTTCTCACAGGTAATTAGCAACAGAACAAGAGGGAATGGCTTCAAGCTGCAACAGCGGAGGTTTAGACTGGACGTTAGGAAAAAAAAATTCACAGAAAGAGTGGTTGGACACTGGAACAGGCTGCCCAGAGAGGTGGTTGAGTCACCATCCCTGGATGTATTTAAGGGTCGTTTGGATATGGTGATGCTGGATACGGCTTAGGGGAGAACTTTGTAAAGTAGGGATGATGGTTGGGCTCGGTGATCCCAAGGGTCTTTTCCAACCTGAATAATGCTATGATTCTACGATTCTACAAATAATGTAGAAATTAATCTGATAACATTTTTGTGCTAATTTGGGAGTGATCTGTCAGTAGCAAGGAATACCAGTTCTGGTGAGATAGCAAAGCTGAAACAGATTTTCAAGAAGAGTAATTAGATTACAATAATGCTGATAAAGCAGTATTTATTTCATCCAGCTTCAGGAGCAGTGTTCAAAAAGGTCTTAACACAGTGGATAGTAAAATTCACATAACTATTACAAATCAAGAGGAGCCAATCTAAGAGAAACTGTGACTACAAACAGTCAAACAGAAGCTGCTTTCATGCTCCCATTCTCATTTCTGTTTTAGCTCTCCCATCTGACCAACACATTCTTGGGAGAGCTTTAAAAGCAAGTGATTCATCTGTAAGAGTACACAAAATTACAAATCCCACTCGTGCAGTTTTCACTTTTTTTTTATTTGGGCCATACCTTCAGGAATACTAATGGAAATTTTGCATGGATGAAAACTTAGGATTTCAAGACTGAATCAGTGGTTCCTGGGCAGTGAACACACATACACAAATCAGGAACGCTTAGCATCTGCTCATATAATCAAATACAAACTCTGGTGAAATGCAGGTTCTGAAGAATAGCTCAGTTAAAGAGACAACCGTTTTAATTCTTCAAGGTAGCTGTCTACTTTTCTTTCCTAACTGAATGTTGCCCTTCACTTCTTACTGACTTCATCTCTTACTGGTTTTTCTCTTATACCAAGAAACGCTTAACTGAAATACAACAAAAGAAGACCTGGATTTTGGAGACACATGGACTGAAAGCAAGGTAAATTCAGCAAGCATTCACTGAATCTGTCAAAAGCTCATTATAGTAATCTATGATATGAGCAAATCACCTCTTGGCACTACTTTAAGAGGAGTCCTTGGCAGGAAATGGCTTTATGAGGCAAGGTTGCCTGAATAGTCAAGTAATGATATCTAACCTGAACAGCGACAAGCACCAAGGAAACATTTTCTGGAATACATTTTGGCTGTAGGGCAATGATAAACTACAATGCATAAAACAATCCTAAATTTACTGCTTAGTTGGACCACAGTGCTTTCTAAGACCAGTCCATGTTGAAAAAATAAAGACCACCACAGGACAAATTACAATAGCCAGAAATATCAACACAGTGACAAACTGCCTTTAGCTGAGCTGATCTGAAGCATATTCTAAGGGCATGTTTAAACCTACAGATATAAATACTATTGAGACCTCGAATTCTTGCTTACATTATCTGATATAATGGGTACAAATAATAATGTTTTAGCACATTGTATATGCATACATTTCTTTACAAGGGAATAATGGGCATTAATCCAGTAAATCTCATAATAATAATGTCTTTATATAATTTTTAATGAATCCTAATTGAAAAAAGGGGAAAACTGAAGAACATTCTCTGTTTCTGCAACTAATTTTTCTATAAAAGCCTTATAGGCTTTTATAGAACAGTCACTTAAGGCAGTAAA
Organism: Chaetura pelagica; assembly: GCF_000747805.2. Classification (NCBI taxonomy): domain Eukaryota; kingdom Metazoa; phylum Chordata; class Aves; order Apodiformes; family Apodidae; genus Chaetura; species Chaetura pelagica. Next base: position 1,238,457 of record NW_009952047.1, read on the forward strand.
CATTTGTTGCGGCCTACTGCAGGCTGAAGTAAAACTCAAGAGCTTTTGATAAAACGCAGTAATTATCTACTCTTTGGTAAATGTTGTTAATAGACAGTGCTAATAACCAGGCTTTCTTCTGCTCAACTGTGTTGCACTACTATAATTTCAATCTCCAATTGAAGTTGCTTTCTTTACATTATGCAAGCTACCTCAGTCACCAGGTAATAGAAGACTCCTGCTGGGCTGGGCAAGAAACAGTAAAAGAATAGGGCCACAAAACATCTTGTAGCATCGTTTTGCATTTCCCCCTTGAAAACGCTTTTAGCAAAACTGATGGAAATAAGCAGACCAAGGAAGCATCACTGTTACGAAACAGAATGCACCAACAGCACAGTGATTTTTCTACTTACTGCAGAAAATTCATGTGAGAACCAAGAAATATAGGTATTTAAAAAAACCCAACCAAACAAAAAACTTGTTCAGTGACTTTTTAATTGGGTTATTATTTCCTGAAACTCAATTACAATCCTGCTTATCTGAAAAGCGGCTGGATAGAAACTATCCACCACTGGAAAGGCTAAGCCTGATAGCCAAATAAGCCATTGCAAAGTGATTTCCTATAAAGGCTTTCAAAAGAAAAGGGACAGAGCTAGTCACAAGTCAACCAATTTATTTTTCCTACCTCTACTTTTTCTCTGGCAACCAAATATTGTCATGGTTTCTACACAGTAAGGTATTGAAGCCAGTTATAGAATTATGGCACGCATATGTGCTTTATGACATCCTGGAAAAATGATGCAATTAATTTTTAAGCTATTTACATTACTGAAAATATTTTTTTCATATGAAAAAAAAAAAAAAAGGATTACTAGATAATAGCAGATCTTTACACCTTTTTATATACCCATCCACAGTAACTCCTTATAAAGCATTAGACCAGCTCTGCATTTATATAATGTCAGTGAATTCAGTATTTGGTTATCCAGCTTGAAAGAGAAGATCCGGTGATATCTATGCTGTTCTGTATTCCAGGATCAATTCTTTTTAAAAGACAATTAAATGTATACCTGCAGTGACCACAGAACAACACAGCCTAATTGTGAATAAAAAATATTCAACTTGAGATGAGATTATTAAGTGCAAGAAACAAGGAGAGTTAACTACCTGTAGACATCTGTCATAGAATTGGGTTCAAAGTCTAAAAGGGAATGGATTTCAGGAGCTGTGTAAATCTGTATGAAATGTTGCTGGTATGAGCTTGACCCCTCAGGAGAATCTTCTTTTCTGTAAGACTGCAAACCATAATCTAATATGGAAGAAAACAAGAAGCAAACTATTCAGCATGTACTTCTTTTAAACACATGTATTAGTAGACAGGAACAAAACTAGTATAAAGGACTTAATTTTCCTTATTTGAAATACACATCTTAGTCTAAAAATAGTGTGTGTCTGGTGGTCTTGTCCCTCTAAACCAATTGCAAATACTGAATCTTTAAACTAAATATTTGGGTGACACTGCATGATAGCAGGGAAGCTGAACTACATGGCCCCTTCCAATCAGAATTATGTTATGACCTTCTAAAATTAAACTCAGAGAATAGGCTAATTTCAAGTGCAAGACTTAGCATACGTAGAATCATAGAATCATTTAGGTTGGAAAGATCTTCAAGATCCCCATGTCCAACCTTCAACCCTGCTCTACCATGTTCACCCTTAAACCATATCCTCAAGAACTATATCTAGATGACTTTTAAACACACCCAAGGATGGTGACTCTACCACCTCTCTGGGCAGCATGTTCCAATGCCTGATAACTCTTTCAGAGAAATAAGTTTCTCTTCTACTCATCCCCTGATCCTCATCTGTGGTGGCAGTTTGCTAGAGCAACTACGTGCTAGAAAGACTAAACTACTGAAAACAAGATGAAGAGGTTTACTTGCACACCACTAGCTCCAGAACAAAAGCAGCATAAATGTGAATTATTTTTGCAGCTATACTTTTGGCCTAACATAGAAGAGACTCTCAGCATGTGACTCAGCCTCAGAGAGGAGAAAAATACTAGTGACTTCAGTTTTATTTCTTATATAAACAGCACTCTGCTGAGTGTATGGGAAGACTGGATGCAGATGTCTTATTTTGTCTGGAGTGACCACTAATAAAGATGGTCCTAGAGCTTCACTCTTTATGTTGGAGGTCACTGGAGTTTTTTATAGACCTCCCATATCACTTATTCATGAGGTTTGTTTAACGCTATCATATTAGTTGGTTAGCTGGACAATTTTAAAATTCTGTTTCTTATCTTCTCATTACCTGTAATTTTACAAACCCATCGGTCATCTATCACACAGTTAGTAGACTTCAACCGTCCATGATACATTTTGTGGTGGTGAAGATACGCCATTCCTTGGGCAATATCAGTAGCAAAAGAAAACCTGAAAGGCAAAAATCAATGAGCTCATATTTCCACTAAGCCTTCCCAAAAGAGTGGCTCCAAAGCCTACTGAAGTTTACAGAAATCCTCCCTATGACTGCAATAACTTTCAGTTTGTAACCCTATGATAATTTTCAAAAACACTTAAGGTGGGTTGCTGAAAGCTCTTAACTCCCACTAATCTGTCTGAATCCACATGCCTTTAGCCTCTTTTAAGACAATTGAGTTTCTTCTAGAAATTCCCAAAATCTTTGTATCCTTCAGAGTACTTTCAAATGTTTACAAGATAAAAAATTCTATATAAATTTTCTCACTTCATTTAGAGGGCTCCTTTCTTAGAAACTTTTTTTTGCTAAAGGCAACCTAAGACAGAAGTAGAAAGGGTGTGGCAAGAAGAATTTATAAAAAAACAATGTCATTGCCTATGTGGAAGTTTCATTGACAACGTTAACTCATTTTCTGTATTGGTAAATATATGTAAAGCATTGGTTGGTATGCTAATAAGTATTTCCTCACAAACAGAGATTCAGTGATTTTTAATTAAACAGGAATCCTGATATATTTGGAAACAAACTTAAATCACATGGTAAAATGTTTAAAAGAAGTGGGTTGAAAAGTTATTGGCTTAGCTTGACCAGTGCTAAACACATGATTGCTCAAAAATCCAGAAGGCAAGTTAGGCTGGATATTTGAATTAGCTTTCTTGCTTGGTTGCTTGCCTGCCTGCCTTACCTTTCTTTCCTTTCCTTTCTCGCTTTTCCTTCCTTTCCTTTCTTTCTTTTTCATTGTCTCCATAACACAGTACAGGCTTGTCTATTCAAGGACTATATGTCTAAAATTAACATATTTTCCTAAACAGCACATAGCACAGTTTCTATCATTTATCTTTTCAAAAGTATTTTGTTTGTATTTTTTTTCCTACCTGAAACCCCAGTTCAAAGGAATGTCTTCATTGAGCAGAACATCACTCAGGCTGCCTTTGGGGCAGTACTCTGTCACAATGGCAACATTTGGCACTTCTATACAACCTCCAATGAATTTGCAGAGATTGGGATGGTCAAGTTCCCTGTGAAAATCAGAAGAAATGACAACACACTGGGAATTTTCACGGATGTCTCTCCTGCTTTTTGTAGGGTAACTGGAAAACCAAGTGCCTTGTCTCACAATGTAGAGAGAAAAGTAAAGTAGGCATAAGGAGATTTGGATCTGGTATAAAAGCAAAGTTTGAAAGAAAGAGGAAAATGAATTTACAGTAACATTTAAACAGATCGTAACCCCTAAAGACCCAGTGTAAAAATAGAAAAACATACATTTCTCAAGTTTCACTTCTTACCTCACTTGCTTTACTTCTTTACGTATGGATTTGGACAACGTGAATGCCTTCTTCATTATTTTCTTGATGGCCACTGTTCTGCCATCACTGAAACAGAATGAAATGCTGTTTGTAGAATTTTATACCAACTTCATAAGCCAAACAGACTACAAAAATGGACCAGATATTTTTTTTTCTACAGTGGGCACTTCATATCTCTAGGGATGAAGCACAGAATTTAAGCATTTCCATTTGTGGATGTAAATCTGAACCTGAGTACGTGATTGGACCCTGTTTTTATGATAAGGGAAGCATTACTGATTATATTCAAGCATCCTTCATCTGTGAATAACACTTGGAACATGAGAATGCTGGAGTCAGTTGAGGCAGTTGGGTAATGGAGTAGCAACAAAGGAAAGGTCAGGGCTAGAAGAATACACACAGGAACATCCCTGCTATCTGTTGCTTCTGTCTACTGTTTTGGAGATCAACCAATGATATTTACAATACTTTTGCTCTCTTGGGATGAAAAATTCCCAGTGATGAAGCAGGTGAGTTTGATAGCAGAGCAATTTTCCTTGGACGAACAAAGGAATCAAGTGGAGATACATGCAGGAATGTAGCTGATAATCAACATATGAATACAGAGTATGGGGTCCGTGGTATAGCAGATGTAGCTGCCTCACCAATGAGACAGAATGTCCCATTCTTAAATCTTTCACTCTTGATGATTGTGTCTGACTTTGACTCTTCTGAGGATGATGATGATGATGATGATGAAAATGACATAATTCAGAAAGAAGCAGCAAAAATGCTTGCTAAAAGATCTTCATTAGGCACAGTGTCTCATCAGTGAAGTTGTGATTTTTCAGAACAGTAACCTACTCTGAAAAGGCAGTGGCTCCCCAGCCAATGATCCTAAGTATGGTTCTCTATCCTGCCCTGTGTATTCAATGGTAGGTAGTACTTCCACTTTTGCACATGTTCTGCCCCTACTCCCTAACTCTTATTGTTATGGAAAAAATTGCTTTCTAAATAGCAGGATATGGCTGTACTGTTTGCCTGTAGAGTTATATGATGTGTATCTTTATTATGTGATCTGGAGGTGACATCCTCTTGTATCTGCCGACACATCAGCTGGTTTAAGGACAAGATTTCTAAAATGCTATTGTATGGGATTACACTCTTAAGTGCAAAGAATCTGGATATACTCTGCCTTAATTTTAGAAAAAGGTCTGCATGAAAACCTTGGTTCCACATATATTTGAACAGTATGGGCCATTCATTAACAGATGCAAGACACATTATACAGTCAGGGTCTTTTAACAAGGCAGAATGTGGTGCAGAAGTCAGATGATGATATTAAACTACTGGTTTGGTCTAACAAGAGAAATGCAAGCTACTGAACTATTTATCGCACCACCTATTAACAGTAAAGTGGCAAGAATCAGAAAGCAAAATGAAACTATACTACAGCAGCAGCTGCAATAACTGAGTGATGTATTGACTTACTATCTCCCAGTCTGGGTGAAGTACTGTTTCCTGGACATGGTGGCAGCTGCTGTGCAGGAGCTCAGAGCAGTGATACAGCTGACACTGGAGTCACTGGGTGCTGGGAGAGCGCTCATCATGCTTCCTGTGGCTGTCCGTACTGTGCGATCTAAATAGGACATGGGACAAGAAAAGGCACCTCAAGATATGTATTTTTGCCAAAGCAAGGACTTCGGAGGCAGGCAAATATAAGGAATTCTCCACATATTTGCATCTCAGCTCATCTTTATTAACACTTAAGATAGAAAGCCATTGCTTGGATTGCAACTGCTGCATAAAAAGTTAAAAAAAACCAACAAATGCTTCTAGATTCATTGCCAGAGATCTTTCCCACTAATCCTCAGGATTTGATGCAAGTTTCATTTTGCTGTGCTAGGAATGATTTACCCTTGCAGCTACTTAGATGTTGAGGACAGAACCCAGGGAAGCAGAACACGCCCTATGCCATACTTTAACAAGTCTATTTGGAGCTCCTGGAAGACTGTAAAGTACAGGAACGTGGGAAGTGATTCTGAAACCAGAGGAAAGTCAGAGAAGAGCAACAATACAGTCAGATAAAAAATTAAAATCAGTGATTTCAGTGTATGTTTTTTAATCTCTGTTGACTAGCTCAAGGTACCAATATGGATTTCAAAACAAATTTGAGGAATTACATACCATTTCACCATCTCTGGTTAAAACCCAGATTTATACAAGTAGTCTCATCACTGCTGAATAGTCTCAACTCCCCCTGGTATCAGAATCCAATAAAGTGTTGCTGAGGAAGTGCAGCATCTCACGTGACATCAGGACTGCCATGTTTCCACACAATAGTATTATCCATAAGCAGTTCAAAAGTGCATTGACATTTGGAGTCTTTCTACAGCATTCCACTCAGAAATATTTTAGAGATCCCCGAGATAGCTTTGATAATGAGTGTATATATAGACATGTATATGTCTGTTTGTGTATATATATACACACATATATGTATATGATGCAATGTACCCAAAAAAAAGCTATCTTGAAAAAGTAAAGCTAACGTTTCACAGTGTCCTTGGTATAGCACTGCTGATGTGTTTCCATTAAGATAACTGTATATTTCAGGCTACTATGGGTATCTCTGGATAGCTGCCCCAAGGAGAAGTACTGTCTGTTTCAAATCTCATCAGACCTCATTACCCTTAAGTCTTTATCACTCCTAGGTCTTAAACAGTATTATTGCTTCACAGGCTTATCTCCAAGAAAACTATACCTTTAATCTTGAATTTTTCAAATTTATTCTTAATGTTTTTTAAATATCTCTCAGTCTCTTCTCACTGTTTATCCTGCAATGTAATGTTTATGACCTCTTCTAATTCACTATCAGCTGACAATTTGCTCGTGTTCCATTTTGCTATAATGAAAGACACTCTTCCTTGAGTGTGTTCTTTCTGTTTTGACAAATATGGATTGAAATTTCATTTGGTTTATGTACTCAAAATAATTTCTAAGACAACATCTACTCTCTTCATCAATGAGTGTATCATATCAAAACTACACACAAATTGTTCAAGGCTGAAAGTATCTCTGCTATCTATAAACACAAGAATGTCTGGACACTTCGACTAGCAACGCAATGATATAACAGAGATAAAGCAGATGTCTTTCTAGCAATTCCTCACTGAGACAGAAAGTGAGAGAATGTACATCAGCACAGACTTGTCAACTTCAGCAGATTTCCACATATTTACCCCTTCTGTGGGTATAGGCATTGTTTTCCTTCTAAACAATGAACAGCAGAGTAAATAATCTATACTTATTTTAAAAGCAGAATAGCAAAGCATGTAATAACATCTGATTTTATTCTTAACATGTTTAATTAGAACCAATTAAATGTTTTATGACCAGATGGTTAAATGAAAAAACCTCTGGGCACAATGAATAGCATTTTGCAGCAAGTTTGTCACAGACAGCATACACTGAGAGAAATTAAGATCCCATTATATCCCTCATTATATTTGTGCAAATCCAGAGCAATTCAGTGAGACCAATTATACAGAATGATGCATCCACTGAAGCAGCTATAATTTATTTTGTCCAAGTCCAAAGGTTATATGTTTATTTTGGGATATGTCTGTCTTTTTAAATTGACAAATCACTATGCAGAAAGAAAGAAAATATGTAAATCACTTTGACATCCAAAGTTTCAATAAGCAAAACTATCAGTGTTCAGCTGACAGTTACAGGGGTGAGACTTTGGATATATATTTCAGAAATTATTCACCTTTTGTAAGACCTCTGAAACATGAAAATGTACTTTTGTTTGAAATTATTTCCTTATTAAGGGAACCAATCATAGTATCAAAATGACAGGTAACTAACCTTGTTTGATGCATGTAAAGTCTATAATCCAGCTTTCATCCCAAAACATCTTTTGTTTCTGATATTGAAACCACTACAAAAATAAATAAAAACAATTCTTATGTAGCTCTGTTGACTTTGAAGGAATTAAACCTGAGATAATTCTTTGAAAAGATGAAAGTTTGTAAGTATTCAAACAAAATATTATGTTTAAGCATCCAACTTATATCTTATGAGTCATGTTAGAACCAAGAGTATTAATAACAGACTTAGAAAAAAAGCAGCATCTAATAAATAAATTTAAAACTGTACATTCTATTCTTGAATCTAATTACATGCCATATTTTGCATTGGCTACAAACTCTCCATTATTATCAGTATTTGTTTTGCACTACATTTACATCTCAGCCTGGACATCAGATGAGTGGTTTACATCACCTTATATGATGGACATGTCCTATGCTAAGTATGTGCATGACAAAAACACATTACATCCCAACCCAAAGATAAGGAGCAGTACATTTTATATCCTGTAACAGAATTAGCTCCTGATCCAGAAATGAGGTCATATTATGTCAAACACTCTAGAGTATTAGGTAGGGATTCTATGGCTGCTAACAGGAAGAATTATACAGAAATGCAAGATGAAAAAAAAAAAAAAAAGCAAACAGCATAGAAAAAACATAGAAAAAACAGCAGAAATAATGGGTAAATTTTGCTACAAGACCTTTAGATAAGCCTATGCAAGACCAAGAAACTCAAGTGCTCTTTCTAAAACATCAATTGTTTAAAACTGTCTGAACTTCTCATCTTCCCAATTACACATTTCTATAAGATCATATGGTTTTACAGGACAGTCACCCTAAACACATTTTCACAACTACCCTGTGGATTATGAATGCTCAAGTATTTTTCAAGAGTGCTTCCATTCCTACCTCACAAAGCCACACAGAGAGGCACAGAGTAGAGAAAATACCTAATGGTGATTCAAGCCTCCTGTAGTACCTCACTCAGTGGGCAAGCAGCCTTCTCTTCCTCATTCCCTCTCAGTGTACTTGCCTACCTCAGATGCTCATTGCAACTACACTACAAGATGGAAAGAGAGGGAGTCCCTGAGGAAGGAGGAGCCTATGGAATTAAAGGCCATACCCCAAACAAATTACTCGTACTATGTAGATCAATATAATGAATCTTCAAGTGCCATATTCACCTGCTAAATCCTTTTTAAGAAATTCAAAATTGTTTTTCAGAAATGTAAGGAATGTAGATCTTCTTTTTCAGAACGGTGAAATAATAAGCCATAATAGCATGCTGTCTCCTCTTTATACAGATGTTTTTATTTAAAGGTATCAACATTTTCTATCATATTCACTGTCTCCTCATTATCTTTTTGTTTGTCCTTCTTGAGTCTGTTATAATAATTAATAATTATTATGCAAAAAATTAATCACTTTGAACTGAACCAAACTGCTTACACTGAGAAAATGAGTCTCCTAAACACCAAACCAAAACAGAAAGAAAAGAAAGATCCTCTTCACATTATGCCTTTTGAGCATATCTCAAGTTGAATGTTTTTCATTTTAAGTTGTGTTTGGACTCTTGAGATTTAATGGCCTCAGGTGAATCTATTCCCTTTATGAATTTAACTGATTTGTTTTTAATTAATGTATACTTCTGGCCTCCAAAGGGTTTTCAAGCAGTTAATTTCATAACAGAATTTTATTCTAAGCGAAATGTACTGTTGCTTTATTGTCATCCCCAAGTTTCTATGCTGTGAAAAATATCTTCATCCTTTACCATTATATAACCACCCTTGTGTTACATTCCTCTTCAGTCCTCTTTTTTACAGGATGAAAATTCCTAGGCCAAATAAGCTTCCCTTCATAAAGAAGCCAAATATGTTGCTTCTTCTTATCCTTCTTTCTTCCATAGCACACAGGTTCTGGACGCAGAAGAAAATCTATACATCTTCTATACTCTAACTAATGCAAATCATGGAAGTATGAGAAATGAAATGGAAGAGGAGAGAAAGCATACTTACCATGACTGTCAGAATGAAGCTGGTGAAGACTAAACATACTGGTAAGGCAATTGCTATCCTAGCATCTGCAGAGAGTGGGCAATTCCCACAGTCAGCTGGACAGATAGAGCAGCTTTCTTCTTCCTCACAGAAGCTATCTCCACAGACTGATTAGAAAAGGAAACACATATCAGAATATTTTAAGGCAGTTTCATCCATTCATGAGGTTGCATAGATTTCAAGACATGATTCTTGAGCTGGGAAAGCTCAGAGTACCAGAAATAATAAATTTTGAAAAATCTGGAAATAGCATCCCAGCAGCTGAATGAGTTTTTTAAGTGATACAGAATCCCTTTGATCAGATTAGATTGTTAATGACATCAGAGCCTTTGACATGTTTTGCCTATAAATCACTAGATCACTACTTTGTTTCTTATTGTCCATCTGTTTTTTCTGAGGCTTAAAGTTCCTCAAGGCAGGCATTGCCTTCTGTATTCTTTGTACTTTACCCAGCCCTTTAGATCCCCAGAAGCCAGCAACCCTTTCTCAGGAGCAGCAGAAGACACTGAATGAAACCTTGCAACCCCTAATCAAGCATTTCTTTTTTCTCCAAGGTCTTGTGAAAATTGTCAGCACTATCAGATGTAATTTAAAACAAATGGCCTAAAGGACAAAACTCTCCCATGTCCTGAACAGTTTTTCAATTTTACCTTTGCAACAAAACTAATATAATGCAAATTAACATCATGCTGTACTTCAGCCTTCTGAGATGAGCTAAACACATTATTCTGTTATTTAAAATTTATTTTTTTAAAAAAAAAAAAGCTTCAACAAAACAAAATCCACTGTTCAATAATAATTATGCCTTAGTCTATTTAATTCAAGTATATTACCGGGATAATCAGAGATGTCACTTTTCGTTAGGGGTAGAGCTGCATTTTTACAATTTAGTTTCTAATGAATTATAAGTTTCCTGGAAAACTCTGCTGCAGCTGTGTACATTCCAAGAATTCCAGAAGAGTAGGTAATAAAAATACTATGATGACATTCCAATTTTACCAACATTTTTCTTCAAGTTACATGTTTAATTTATTTTAAAAGTCCATTTTTAAAATTGTACACAATAGTTAAGAGTTGGTTTTGCCTCCCTGCATACAGCTGTACTAGTGAATGAAAGACTCATGACTTTGGGGATAATTGAGTTTAGTGTGAAAAAGGGAAGGAAGATGGCTTTCTACTTTACAACACTTTCCAATAAGGTAAGGCTAGTCTGGTGACCTTCACATGAAGCATTTCGAGATCCTGACAACACACTAGATGGAAGAATGTTTTCACATCCCCAGCAACTGCATTACCTGAAGCTGTTAGTCATGGTGTTTGACTTCACCTATTTGACAAGACAGGGTTCCTATTGTTCTAGATTCATAAGCAGGTTAGAAGCTCAAACACTTCTGCAGACGTCCAGTGTTATGTGAAGAAGAAATTTAGGAAGACTTTTCAATAGGAAGGAGGGGCAGGAGTCCCTTTTGCTCTTAGTAACCATTCAGAAATTATAAAAGCATGGAGATTTGCAGTGAATAAGGATTTTCCTGACACTGTCATTTCATATCATACCTACTGCAGGAAGGACTGTGGTTTTTGCTTCCAGAGCAACTTGCAGTCTCCCAACTCTGATGTGTGCGATGAGAGAAGTCACACCCACATGAACTAAAACCACCTGCCAAACAAGTGAATAAAGCAGCAAGCATCAAAACTTCACTTGCATACATTAGGCTGTTAAAACAACAACTGTCCAATTGCGGTGACTTTAAAAAGAATGTGTGTGTTTTTTCGGAACCAGGAAGGACAGGTGTCCTTGACTGGGGAGACAGAAGCGGGAGAGGCAACTCGTGTGGGAAAGGCAGGTCTGATTCCTGTCCTGGTGTGTATTCTTTTCAGCAAGTAGGGCTATCAGCCTATGCATTCTGCCACGTTTGCTTCCCTGTTACTTCCGCTGGCCCCCATAATTACCTTATTAAGTAGTGCTATTTACTGTTAGTGTAGGCCTTAAATGCACAGATTAGGGTAGTCTCTTCCCTCCCACCCCTAGTATTTCTGCTAAAGGAGCAGTACTGTGAAAAGCTGCTACTTCCAAGTCAGCTGGGAATTAGTACTACTCAAGTATATGTATCACTTACACACATAAAACTGACAAATAAATGAGATGGGGAACACATACATGAACTGTCACTAAACTACTAGCAAATAAGCTCTGAAAAGAGTAAACCAGGTAGAATCCTGTATACCTTACCTTGGCAGTCCAGTTTCTTTGGCTCATTTTGCCAGCTGTAGACGTAGTGTGAGTAAATATCTGGCCATCATCTGGGATCCATGGACCACATACTCCTCCTCTACCCTGTCAGACATATTGGTTATGTCAGTAAATTACAACACTATGAAAATCCTAGCTCCTTCTCTTTTACTCTCTTAAAATGTCTTGTGTTCTCTAACCACAAATAAACTGATATTTTATAAGCAAATCTATTAAAATGTCAAAGCATAAGTAACACTGATCGGTGATAATAAAAGACAAAATGAGAAAGAAGCCATTGTGCTGCCTTTGAGTTAAAATACCAGTTATTTTTTAAAATTCATGAGCCAAAATGTGGTCCCAAATTTTAACTGCAGTAATTCTATGAAGGTAACACACTTTCTCAGGATTTGCTGTATTAGTAGAACCAGAAACATACTTATATCCCACTTTTTATAACTGCCTAATGAGGTTTTATTTCAGTTTCACTTTTGAGAAAGAAGTTCTTTTTTTTTTTTCTGTAATGAAAAAGGGAGGCATCTCTTCTGTGCCTTTTTGCAGACTGTTTCTCAGTAAAGCTGTTAAAATGTAAACCTCCCAATTGCAACCAGAGAGGATTATTTTGGCTATCTGAAGATCCAGCACTTTTTTATTTGTTTGAAAGGATCAAGTCTGTCTCCTAACTCCAGATTATTTCTTCAGGCATTTCTTTCAGTGCACTGTAAGACACAGGCCAAATAAAGAGAAATGAAATTCATGTTGACCACGATAAAGTGTTTATGGGAAAAAAAAAAAGGAAAAAAACACAACCACAAAAAACCAAGTCCTAAAGTGTATTGTTTGAGTCAGAACTTGAAATATTCATTCAAAGAGGGACAGCCTATTATGATGAGCCAAGCAAAGAAGTTAAGAATAGATCCTGCTTACACTGCATGAAGAAATCTTATCCTGTATTTTTATTCCTTTTTTTTTTCTCCTCTGACCTAATACAGAAAAATCATTCCACCTCAGGATTATGTGTATACAGGCTTCAGCTCTACAAGTCACAGCCAGTGATACTCACTGCAGTAATTCAGACTGATTGTTCAGGGTCTCTCTATAAGTTGCAGGGAAAGTAACACCTCCAAATGACAATTCTCCCTTCTTGCTTTAGAATGAAATCACCTCTTTCTTTCTCTATTGACTCTTACAGAGATCCGAGTCAAGTAATCTCAAGGAGATGAAACTGGCCCCAGTAAACATAGTAAGAGATTCTGAATCCAGCCATTTGCTTTGCAGCCTCAGCATCCAGTGCAACGTTTCTAAAACTTATAGATATGCTCACAGTGGTTTTAGTGAACTACAGATTTGGTCTAATTGTAATCACAGATAGACTGCATTAACTTGCACCTGGTTATTACAGCGATGTCTTACCTAGTGGCAAGAGCAGAACACATGATGCTGCACCATTATACTAACCATGAAAGCCAAAGGACAGGAGTGAATGTTGGCATGGTGGACACAGCAATTCTCCTCATTTGCATCTTTCCAGCTGGCAGGGCATTCATGCTCCTCACAGAATTCCTTTGCAGCAGTAGCATTGCTAGCCAAGCAGCAGAGAGAGAGAAAGTTTTATATTCACTCTGCATTCTCCCAAATGTCAAGAAACATATGAGAGCCCATTCTTTATCCTTCACAGAAAGATTAGCAGAAAAAAAATAGGCAGTGAGGTAAACAGTGTTACACCATTTTGTCTTCTTTTCTTTTGCTTCTGGTTGAAGCACTCCTAGAACAATAAAGATTACTGTCAACTGGACCACTGTCTACTACCATGTGGTAGGGACTTCTGGCAGATAATACACTGCAAGCAGGTACCAACCTCCACTTATCTTCCCTTACTGACCTCATGACCAGATGGGATTACTTGGCATCACTATCTCTTGACACAGAAGAAGATACCATGACTCTGCTTCCAGGACTAGAAACACATGTTTTTAGCTATTTCCATTCTCAGGGTTTTCAATTATATACCTTCATCTATGCATGTGATTCATATGTATCAGCTCTGTCTTTAGTCCACAACACAAACAGCTAAAAAATAACTATACTGGACAATAATATCAATACAATTCCCCAAACCAAAAAATTAGAGCAAAAAGTGGACTTTATGAATAGACTGTTCTGCCAAACAAGGTTGACCTTTGAAAGTTCATCCCTGAAAGACAAATGTAGTTACCTGGACATGTGTGCTGCAACACTTTCCCCCACTGTTCCCTCAGTCACATTTTGAGTTGGCTATTGCCCTAATACATTTTGCTTTAACGTAGAATTATTTTCCACAAACATGTTTTACTCAGTAAATATAGCTAGACTTAGTTGTATGGTCTAGGTTAAATGTTATGCACTTGTGATGGATGTCTATAAAGCAATTTCAGAACACAAGGATTTATTTATCAACGTGTTTTTAACAAAGGAAGAAATTGTCAGTAATGAGTAGATTTAAGACAGAAGACTGCATTACAAGAAATAAACACAAACATGGGGGATTATGTTAACACAGACTGTATTCATGGTCAGATTTACAAAGGTATAAACATGAAGCCTGAGATAACTGAACGTTGTCAGTCCCCAAAACATCTAAGCAGATGAAATATTAAAATCTATTGGCCTTTGAGCCAGTGCTGGGAGTTCAGAAAATACTTAAACAAGTCAGTGCCTAATTCCATCATGTACTTCTTTTTATGGCTGCTTTTTAAAATTTACCCTCTATTCTGTTCTTTTGTAATTCAGTATCTTCATCATGGCTTCACCCAATTATGCTGATGCCCACACACTGACTTGCCAGCCTAGCCCTATCTGGGTCAGCCACTTGAAACTTAAGAGTAAACCAGATAGTCTTCTAGTTAAAATGAGGTGCATATCTGATCCCTTTGAAGAGCTGCAGCATAGATTTATCTCTTTTAAAATATTTGCTATCTGTGTCTATGTGCAAGATATGTGTAAGTACACAAAGAGCAGAAATTTCCAAATTCCTTACTGCTTTAAGAGAGTGGGTTTCCCTGGAAAGACTTAAAAAACAAGAGGAGAGACATTTCCAAGACGAGAGAAAACCTGCTTTATGGTTAAGTTCTTGGAACTAAGTTCTTGGAACTATTACTATCCATACATTTCAGAAAATGTGAGAAACAAATTTTGCAAAACAGTGTAACCATAGTACACAGATGATCAAAATACGATATCAAGTTTATGCCATTGCAAATGGATTATAGGTCATCTTTCATTATGAAAAAAATATCTCTGGATAATAGCTTTTATAATCCAAATTTTGTGGTGTGAAAACTTAAGACTAGCAGAGAAAAGGATGAGG
Organism: Chaetura pelagica; assembly: GCF_000747805.2. Taxonomy (NCBI): domain Eukaryota; kingdom Metazoa; phylum Chordata; class Aves; order Apodiformes; family Apodidae; genus Chaetura; species Chaetura pelagica. The sequence goes on from NW_009952047.1 coordinate 1,253,711, forward strand.
TATTCCATAAACATCTCTTACACTAACAAGTAAAGCACAGAAAGTGGGTAAACACAGCTGCAGCCTCTGTCCCAGACACTGCTGTATATGGATTGAGAACTGCTATGTATAGACAAAAAGGTAAAATCAGGGAATATTAGCCTTTCAGTAATCTGAAGTCATAGACATCCTGCATTTAACCTCTGTTGTCTACAGTTAACAACACAGTCTTTGAATTTATATATAAACTTTTGGACTAATTTAAATGCCACAGAAATCAAAAGAAGTAATCACTGAATTCAGTGAATTCAAGGTTGGGCCAGCCTCTTTTTCCTATCAATGTTTTACACTTCAAACACACGTACGAATTAGTATAAGACAGTTATTTTGGAACTCATGATTAAACATCAGCTGTAAATTCTAGAGAATGCAAGCAGGGATTTTCAGAGTTGCACTGAGACAGTAAAGCAGAAACAGGATGACGCGCGCTATCCTTGAGCAAGTATGCTGTGATGGCTGCTTTGAGAGCAAAGTCATTGCAGAGGAGAGAATATCAGGGCAAACAACTGGAAGAGAATTCAAGAGATGCAAGGAATTAGCAAGGAGTCTCAGAGTATGTGTTCCAATTATACTACTGAAGAAGAACACACAGAATCCCCATACACTCATGACCACGAAAGCAGTTTTATAGGAGGTAATACCTGTGAGAAAGGATTCCATTTTGCACTGCATATTGATAAAAGCTATCTGAAGCAAAGACTGAGTAGGTCACATTGAAGAATTCCCCGCTCACAGCCTTTTCTGGAGGCCTTTGCACCCACGCCATCTCCAGGCCTAGGAACAACACAATCATAGGCCAATATACTTGCTATAGTTTTCTACTTTACAGATGCATACAAATGTAAAACCTTCTCTGTAGTGATTTTCATCTATCATCCGTATTGCATTTTATGGGGCAAAAACAATAATACATTTTATTGGCTGTAAATGTAAACACAAATGTACATTATTTGAACAATTCTCACACTCACTTAGAAAAAACAAATCAGTTGGAGAAATATGACAAATATGGTCATCTTATATAAAGAAACTTTGCACTCAGTATAGCGGAGAGCTTTTGGTCCTGATGTATTTGGTTTCCTCTTTGATCAGGCAAGAAACATTGCTCTTCATTCTTGGCAGCTTTCACTGAGACACACACACCTTGCTATAGAAGAACAGACAACAGCAGCATACATGAAATTCAGTCAAAATGTGTATCCTCATGAGAAATAAATTATATATGCTAATAATTATATATTTAAGAAAGTGTTCTCATTTTATAAAACCATATCACATCTAGAAGAGAGGACAGTGGAAGGAATGCTACTCAGACATCTGTCGTTTTCCATTTCTACACTTTTACTGAGAAAGATGATTTATTCCAGTCCTATCTCTTATCCCTGGGACACCTTATTACCTGCTCTGATCCAGGGAATGAGGTGAGATAAGAGGTGGGTTAAACAACACTACCAAAACCTTCCCACTCCATTCACATGCCTTTTCCATATTGTTGGATAAAGGTTTTAATTCGCACCACATCAAATTATTTACAATATGCAAGTGTGTAGCTTTCAGTGTCTCAATAAATTTTAAATCCCTTCTGCAAAGGATGGGTAAACCTGCCCTTCAAGATATCCTTGCTTTTTTGTTGTTGTTCAATTATAAACCCTATTATTACTTTGGAGTTGTTTTACAAGTGTATTCTTCACTCACTGTTAGCGAAGCTGCTGTTTTTTACCCCTACACCTAATTCCCTTTTAGATATAAAGAGCAAATTGTAAAATAACCTCCTGATGTCTGATCTCCCTTGAAAAGTAAACAATCATTATAAATGCTAACACTGTGAGAGAAACTACAACACAAAGATTTTAAAAAAAGCAAACACTACTGTGATTTGCACTAAAAGGTAAGAGAGCGCTGAGCTTCAGAGACTGAGACTGAAGGCAAAAGGTCAGCATAAATTTCAGCTAAATTGCTTTCTACTTCCCTTTAAAGGTTTCACAAAGATAAATAAAACTCTTATTTCAACAACAGATACTCCCACATCTAAATGCTTTGAAGATCTTGTGTTAAATCCACAGCAATGAGGCGACAGTACAGGTTTCCTCTTTTGCTTTCAGCAACGCTCAGAAGATGACCAGAAGAACCAGAGAAAGGCAGGATAGAGCTTGGAGTTAATTCTAAAACTGGTTTAAAGGGTATATGTTAATTAAGCAACCTACTAATTTAGTTTTCCTTGTACTCAGTTCACACTTTGATTATTAGTAAGAATAGCTTTAAACAAGTCATCAGGTCTGATAAATAGTTATTTCAGTGTTAAAGTAATAGTAAATTCACACAGGGATAACAGTCTGGACTCACCAGTCATCTAACAGTCTTTGAGACGATATAAACTCCCTTTTTGCAAGGAGTCACATGGGAAAAACAAGGCTTAATGGGAACAAATTATTCTGGGGAGATTCTGCCTGGACTCCGGATGAAAATTTTCCAGCATGAGAACAGTCAGACATTGGAATAAGCTCCCAAGGGACACAGTGGATTCCCCCACACTGGACAGTTTAAGACTCGGTTTGAAAGGGTCTTGGGCCATCTCATCTAAACTGTGTTCCTACCTAGAAAGGTTGGACTAAGATGATCCTTGAGTTCCCTTCCAGTCTGGCATTCTACGATTTTATGAATTTCTTTGTTCCAACAGAACATTTTGGGAAAAGTGTAGCAGTAATATTGAGCTCAGAGTGTGTCTCAGCAGTATATTTCCTGGAGTGTTTTATTGGTGCTACTTTCTCAGGTGTTTTTGGTTTGGTTTGGTTTTTTTTCCTAAAAATCTTATTGAAACACATTGTCTCTGCTCTTACCTTTCACAACATAAATAGAATTGTTCCTTTACATCAGTCACTTATCAGTTAGAGGCACAAAATCACAGAAGAGTTGAAATTGGGAGGCCCCTCTGGAAATCAATTGGTCCAACTCTGTGTTGCTCAAGGCAGGGTTATGCAACACAGGTTGCTCTAGATTTTGTCAGAGTTTGAAGACCCCCAAGGACGAAGAAACTACAACCTTTAAGGGCAACCTGTTCTACTGTTTGATCACCCCTACAGTTTAAAAGGTATTTTTAAAAAATTTAAATTGAATTATTTCATTTGCTCTTTAGTTATTTTTCAGTGTCAAAAAATCAAACGCCAATATGAAAAAATATTCTGATTATTGCATCCTGTAAATTAATTTTTGAAACTGACTGAACAAGTGGTTAAAGATTTCAGATTTATTTATTTTTTTTTAATATTCATGAAGTACAATTTTGAGCAAGGTGGAAAAGCATGACATGTAGAATCAGAGATTTTGCTTGCTGGCTGGACGGTCTAAACAGTTCACTTTCCAGCTGATACTACAAAACTTCAGCAACGACTCAAAAGAAATTTTTGCAATGCAGAGCTGCCTGACTGCTTTGTTTAGATTAGGCTGGATTTGCTTTTTTAATAAGAAAGAAAATGTTTTCAATTTCTTTCTAGAGGAAGGGATTCAGCTGTTGCTATTACTTTTTTTTTTGGCAGCTATGAATATTGGACAAATACTTGCTCTGAAGTATCTTTTAGTTCTTTGCCTTCACTTACTCCTCTAGAAAGAGAGGTTGTCACTGATTCAGATGCTTTCCACCATGCATAGCAATGAGTTAAGCATTATTCTGAGTACTTCAATATTGGGTTTTCAAGTATTCGCAAAGCAAGAGATGATATTTCTTGAGCATCTTTTGAATTCACTCACCTCCACAGTCCAGCATGTTATACTCATCTGGATTTTCCAGGGGCCAGCAGTCATATTCTCTGTTATCTAAATCATGCCACCCCTCCACTAATATCACCTGCCAGAAAAAAAGCATACAAACAGACTCCAATAACAAACAATATGGGAACAGGGAAAGGATGAGTTCCATCTCCAAAGTCTGTATTTCTTCTAAAGAAATCAAATCAAATCCAGAAACACAACCTAGCACATTTCACTCTCTTCAACTTCTGGAGTGAAAATGACAGCTTCCTAGGGATATTCAACTTGATCAGTATATTATTTTGATCTATCCAGAAATTAGCCATGAAACAATGAGAGGACTTAACTAGCACTTCCATTGCAGAAGGTGTTTTTTCTACAAACAGCAGGCAGTTCTAGAAGCATATGTACAGAGACATTTGATTTAAAGAGGTTTTTTGTTGACTTTTAAAATGGCACTCTGCTCTGCTCCAAACTGCTCAGTTTCTTTTAGTCTTTTACACGTAAGCTCTTTGAATGAGTAATTTTTTGCTATAGCTTTAATAACAATACAATGTTGATTATATAAATAGTAAAATATACAATTTAAAAAATATTAAGATTGCATAAGATTATTACAGATAGAATAGAGCATCCATTCTATCATAGTAGCATATAGATGGTATAGAAAGAGCCGTAGACCATACTTTATACCTGCATATATGTTACACATTATAATAGATAAAATGATCACAGATTTAAATACATATGCTGGGGCACAGATGAAAATAACATATTATGTTACAATAATGCACCCTGGTCTTACTCCAATTCTACTAAAAGAAAATAGTTTACATTAAGATAAACTGCTATTATTTTTGTATCTATTACTGGAGGATAATAACCCACTAGATTATACAATTCAGTATTCATGGCATTAAACAGAATTACACAATTGATTTTTCCAATATATTCTTCTATTACTCTTTTTTCCTACATTACTCAAATAACATTCAACAATTGCTTGGTATAAACAGGTGTCTCACTGCAATAAGCTATATACGCTTCTTTCCGTCTGCACAGACCACAGGAATAAATTCTGTTAAGCAAATCTACATAGTTTACCTACCAATAAACTGAGGCTTCGGAGCCCTAAGGCTGATGTTTCAGCAGCTCTCATGCTCCCTAACATGCACCCAGCTGACAGTGTTAGGGTTGTTTCTGATGCTGCTGTTGCTGCTGAATTAGATACCCCTGCCTAAGAGGGGGGTGTTGCTAGGCAAGCGCATCCTGAAAACTCCAGGTGCTGCAGCTGTTCTACCTCCTCCTTCCCTCTTCTCCACTACCCAACTTCTTCTCGGTGCAGGGCTGAAACACCTCTCTGCACCTCTTCTGAACCTCTCTGAAAAATAACTTGTCTTGTGGGCAGCCCCACTCTCAGAAATTTGTGCCCCCATCACCTCGAAGCTGGAAAAGCAATGGGAGGATTTTATTTCACTGCATTGTCGAATTTGGGCAGCACCTGACAGGCAGATGGACTGATACTGTGGAAATAAACACAGAGATATAGCTTGGCTCAGGGGAGGAGAAGTCTATAAACTCAAAAGCAAGACAAGAACACCTACATAAGATTAACTGTGAGACAAGGGGCTGGACTCAGTGATCTCCTGAGGTTCCTTACAACCCAAATTGTATTAGATCCTGCAACTTCAGTTTCTCAGTCCCTGGAGGTGTAGGACAACTTCTGTCTGAGAAGTGCTACATACACAGGTGTAACAGACCTCTGCGTAGCCATACTGGTACAGTAAAAAGATAAATGTGTTCATTACTGTTTCTGCCTGATGAAGTCACTGACAACACAGAACCACAGTTATGATTCAGCTCCCTTCAGTGTTTCCCTGCATTTTGTCTGGAATTCTGGTTCTCAGCCAAAACTGGCATTAGGAATCTCAGTCAAAATACTTGGACTTCACTAATAATTGCATAAAAATTGCATGAAAAAAAAATGCAATGTGTGCCCAGTTCATTTTGAAAGGGATTGTAGATCAATTAAAAATCTGCTTGGATTAACTCATAAACGAGATATTTGTATAAACTAATACCAACATTTTAGGTTCTAATTTTATGCTTGCAGTGAAAACCTAAATCTCATTTGTGTTGTGTCTTCCTGTGTCTCACTATGAGCATTTCACCCAAATCACAAGTTTTGATATATAGAGGCCTTTAGAGTATTTCAGTTTGGCTAGATTGCAGAAATAGAAAATGAAATGCTCTTTTTGGAGGCTAGAATTATCCGTTTAAAAGAACTGCACATACATCTCAGAGGGGTTTTCCTGGTGATTTGTTTTAGGATATCTTGTGCTTAATGAAGAATTTGCTGGCACAGAACCTAAGGTTTACAACTTGTTAGACCCTACAGCAAGCGAAAGATTATCAGACTGATCCTATTTTCTTTAATAGGACTGCCAAATGTTCACGTGACTTTAATATCATGATCCAAGGACTATAAAGATCATATATTACCTTTATAGCTACTTGTCTATCACAAAATTCAGAATTCCTGGAGAGTGGCCACATGCAAGAAGTTGGTCTAGGAATCCTGAATGGATGATCTGGAATGGCTGGTGTTAGTCTGATTTAACAATGTACCCAAGATATTTGAGAAGCACATTACCACCTCTGTGTTTAAGCACTGAAAATTTTAAAAGAAAACCAGTGAGGACTACTTTGATATATATGAACCTTGGTAAAAAGAAAGAATTGACAGCTTAGTGAATAATGCATTCTTTAGGTCCAATTACAACTCTCTGTATATAAAGGAAATCAAAAACAGCTTTTATTTAAGTTAGGTGGTCATCTCAAAAAACTAATAACCTAATATGCACCTTCTTCTGTTTGCAAGTTCTATGCAGTCACATAATTTGCATTATCATCTGAACATTGCATCATACCACAAAATGAGTTTATCAACACAGACAGACTCAGCCCAGCATAGATTAACTGAACTCTGCCTACTACCTCTTCACTGGCTTAGTGCAATAGCACAATTCTTTGGGTCCTAGAATGAACTCTCAGTCTGAAAAAAATAGGTAATTTCTACTGATTGAAATGAAGTCTATCAAATAAGTTTATGTTTAAGGGTTTATTTCTGTTATGTTGGCTGTGGTCAGATGGTCTCTTAAGCTACTTTGTTTCCATTTCATTCATTAACTCAATTATGCCTTCTACCAAGCACAGGGAAAATAAATATATTTCAAGATTTCATAAGCAACATCACTGTAGATATTGTTAAAACCATGCATTTTAATTAATGCTTTTTTAATCTTATAAATAAAATACAAATATGCAATATTTGTAGAAAACAATAACAATGGTTAAAATATTGCTAAATAAAACTTGCTAGTTATGTTATATCAGGTACCAGCAATATACCCAAACAAAAATCACTGTAATCAAAGCTTCAAATACCCTTGCAAATATTATTTATTCTGGCATTCAAACTTTCCAGATTACTCTTGTCTTGATAACATGCTGAAGTTCAAATTGAGATGTTTAGAATACTTCATTTTTAATTAGAATAAATTTTCTAGCAAAAGTTATCTTCAATAAAAAACCAATTTCAAAACATTACTAACAGATGTTGTTTGAAATTTGAAAATTATGGAATCCCAGAGATACCATTTATCAGAACTGTGTTGTAATTTTTAAAATCAGCAGTTAAAGCCCAAGTTCTCCAAATATAAAACTCTGGTATGCAACGTATACGCATCCTGCACATGGGTTGGCATGCTGCTCAATGATACACTCCTCTGGGCTCCAAGCATGCAAAGGGATGTAAGATTATCTATTCTATTCTCATTTTACAATGTTAACTTTAACAGAAGCATTTTGAATTACACAGGGTGTGAATGCCTTTCTTACTGGGATCATAACAGATCAGCAAAGCTTCCAAAATTTGCAGAGGTGAGCAAGCACTGCCAGAGCACTAGGACAGTTCCCTCTAGTGGTTTCGTTCGAGACAGATTCCTCCTATGCACAGGAAGCTTGACGCCACAAATGGAGCACTTAGGAGCAGTACAGCAGAGAACCTACCAGTCCTCAGGTTCTCTCCCAGCAGTTTGGTGGCAGCAGCTGATGGCCTTCTACCTCTCCCCTTCCCAGCAGCAGAGTGATGAACTGGACAGCTACATGACATTCCCAGGGTCTCAGGGAAGCCAAGAGGAAGTCTACTTTCAGAGTGATCCAGGTTAACCTTTAGAAAATCCTAGCCTAAGCACAACTTAAAAGAGACTTCTACATCAAGAGATCTGCTTGAATAAATCACTGTGTTTCTGTTACTATAATGCAGCATGTCAATGTTGTAGCTGTTCAAAGGACATTCAGAAAGTCTGAGTATGTAAGAATGAATTTCAATTTGATAGGATGATTGCCTGAAAGGCTTAAGAAGAGTTGGTCCTCGGTCAGCGCCAAATAATTTGAGTTTTCTGTTTGGGAAGAAACTGAGCAGAACATCCTTGATGTTCTCAAATGCCTCTCATCTTCCAGTCCTCCCACATAGGCAGTCATGTGACAGATGTCTGCAGTGCTTAAAAACAGAAAGCGTGGCTTCTCCTAAGATCTACTCTGGAGGATCTGGGTGTCAGTGAGAGATGGCAGCTGAGGGACATCTCTGTTTTTACCTCCATCAGGTTCCTAAGATCCACTGTCACTCCACTGATTGTAGTGGCATTCAAATGAAATCTGTATTTCACTTTAATTGTTTTTTTCTGTCCTTCTCACTTCTCATTGCATGACTCATTTCTGTTTTCAGAATGCTTAAATTATTTTCTGCCCATATTTTTATGCACATTAGCACCGCACATTTATTGGCATTTCACACACCCCAGAAAGACAGCAATTTTTGTAATTGCTTCCACACTTTTAGGGTCTCATGTGATGAGGAATTCCTAAGAGACACTGAGAGGCCACTGAGACCTCTTGGGAGCCTCTTGGCCTTTTGTATCTGAAGGATCACACAGCCTTTTGGATCATCTGTTTGGACTGGCCCCAAAATGAAACAGAGGTCCAAACCATTTCTTTTACTTAGGTCATGATCACTTCTGCATGTGTCAGACTAGACAGGTGTGTTATTACCTGATTCTAGCTTGCTATAATTTCAGCTCAGCACTTATTCCAGCTATACAAAACCAGTTAGAATGTTGTGCATACTTCTTACATGCTTTAAGCCTTCACCATTCTGGCTTCTGCCAGTATACCATGAACTAAGATACCTTACAAAAACATTTTATCACATGTCTTCACATGGAAAAAAAATATTATCCTAGTTTCACCAACATAATATGGAAATAAAGAGTGTTTAAATAAAATGCATAAGTCTAAGCAGAACAGACACTTCAACAGTAGGAAAGAACACTTTCTCCTTAGAGATTCAGATGCAAACAAGTAACCACAAATGCAGCCCAGGATCATAATCACAAAACCACTCTCACACTTCAATTAAAATAAATGTCACATTTCCAGAAAAAAAAGAAAAAAAAGGGTAAAAACCAGTTTTTGTTTAACTTCCCAGTCTTTCTGCTGATGGGGGATCAATGATTTTTTTTAATTCCGTGCTCCAAGTGGAGCCAACTTGGTAAATGTCCAGTTTGGCATAATATCATTTTGTAGACTATTCTGTGACTGACTAGTTGTAAGAACTAGTCTAGTGGGAGAAGCTGAGGATTTTCAGACTACTGAACCTGAAAAGATTTATCTGCCATTCAGGATTAACTGGTTCTTTGGTTACATTACTTCCTCCGCTGAAGTCAGACATGTCTTCCTTTTGTCAGAAAACAGGGAGTTGCTGTGGAGCCAGCAGCTTCTTTCCCACTGCCATTTAGCACCCAAACAGAGATCAAACTACCATCTGCCCTGGGACTTTTATACAAGGAACAGTGGCTCAAAAGCTGACAGAGAAGAAGAGACAGAAAAGTAAACTTTTGAAACTAAAATAACTGATGTGACTTACCTGTTGGGATAAAACAAGGTATTCTTTTGTACAGTCATAAAAAAGACTAGACATGTCCTCTCCTCATGCCTGAAGTGCTTAACCCATTAATAGGAGATTACTTTCAAATTCTTATGTATTTTGTTTGTACTTAAGTGGAAAGAAAAAAAACGCCTTATTATACCTTCTTTATATCCTATAGAAGCCAAATAAGCAGCTCCATACTCCATGAGAAACTTCAAAGATGCAAGTAATTCAAGTAACTAACTTAGAAGAATTATACAAAAAAATCCTTAACCCTCCAAGCATGAAGTAGGACAAATCTAATACAAGTGTCAAACAACAGAGAATTAAGGGGCCAGGTTGCTTCAAGAAAGAGTAAGAAGAAAGTGCTGCTTTTCAGGGATCATTAGGCTTGATCGCACATTGGTTTTTTTATTTTTTTTTTGTTTGTTTAGTTTGGTTTGGGGTTTTTTTGGTTGGTTTTTTCTGGTTGTTTTTGTTTTGTTTTGTTTTTGGGGTTTTTTTGTTGTTTGTTTGTTTTTTCTTAGAATAAACATGTGCTGGGAAGGCGAATTTCTATAACCCTGCAATAAGACTGATGTTACTATATTCTACATTTATGAATAAAAGGGATGCATGAGAGCCTGAATACCCAGGAAACTGGTATACTTCCATGCTAGCGAGAAAGAGATGATATTTTAGATGGTGGCTTGTGATGAACTCATTAGCACATTGGAGTGACTCATGAGGACTTTTATAGAATATCTTAGGTTTTTTTTTCCCTTTACATTTGAGCAGAAGGATGCTTTTCATCTCTGACTTGGCTATTTCTGATACTAGCTAGGGCATGTTTCAACACAATCTTGGTGTTTCGTGCAGGGCTTATGAAAAGACTATTTTTACCACATGACTATTAGCAAGTCTCTCCAGTTCTCCCACCTCTCTCAGGGTCAAATTCTCCCCTGAACGTGTGCTCTGATTATGTAAGAGATACAAACTGAAATTCCACTGGGGAGCTTTGGCTAGCATAAAGCTGAAGAGAAGATTACTTGTGTGGCTTTGGTTAAACACAAGTGCATCATTCACTTAAATAACTCAGTGGTTATTTTTTTTTTCCTTTTGATGTACCAGTGGTTTGATAAATACCCACTGCACCAGTTTGGTTCTTAAACCAACTTGCACCTTGTTTTGTTTTGTTTTAAAAAAACCTCACAAACCTAAATGAGTTTGTGAGCTTTTGTGAAACAGCTACATCTTCGTGTATTATGACTAGGATATATTTAAAATCTGATTGTTCTGGTCCCACAAAGAGCATTCTCTTCTCTCTTAAAAGTAGTTTGCAAACATTTTCACTTCCAAGCATGAAATGAACATGACCTATACTTACTAGCACCATTTTACTGCATTACTAGCATGTAGCCAGTGGGCCAGACTAACTTTATCAAGAAGCAACACTTCTCACTCCATCTTTGTGTGCTTTTGTTTGAAAAAAGAAATCATGTGTAAGAGAATCATAGAATATACTGGCATGATACATGTCAGATTGGCAGAAAGAACAACTCTAAGTATTTGTGGTGAAAATGTTAGCCCATTCATACAATGCACATAGATTCTTAAGAACACTGAGCTTCCTGGAGATGGGGTGGCATGTTGAATTAAATTACTAATAAAAAAACCGCATAGTATACATCCTTTTTGTCTTTCATTGACAAGGCTGACTTGAAGGAAATATCACATGCCAACAAAATTAGGACATGTGTCAACACCAAAAATATTAAAGAATTAAGAAGGCAAGTGATTTGTCGCAACAGAACAAAGCCAAATACATCAGACCAATTTTCAAAGTACTGCAGAAAGTTCCTGGCAAAACTGTTCCTTGCAAAGCAGTTCAAAGTGAAGACAAATAACAGCAAAGAATAATATTCAAAAGCATATAAGTCATAGAACCAGTTACGTGGCACCACCAGACTTTACAAGGAAAGACTAAGAAACTAATTTGAAAATTCCGAAACACCTGTCAATTTATCAGTCCCATAGCAATCAACCGGTTTCCAGGGCTGGTTTCTTCGGTTTCTTTGTAAGCATTTTTGCTGACAAAATTATAGCTAAAACATTCAACTGTAAACAATGGAAGGCACATGTGATATTGCTGTGGTTTGGCCCGAACACAACAAAGAACAAACGACATGGCCACTCACACACTGTGGGATGGGGAGGACAAAGGCCAACTAGAAGCCCATAGGTTGAGACAAAGGACAAGGAGGGTTTTTCACTGAATAAGGTTACTGGCAAAACAGACTCAACTTGGGGAAAAAATACTGACTTAACTTACCACTCATCAAATGCCCACAAGACACGGACAAGTAACAGTGCTTACTTAAGTTATCCCCACCCCTCTCTTCTTCCCAGGCCCAAATTACTTTTTTCTTGATTTCTCTCTTTCCCCCCAGCAGCACAGGAGGACAGGGAATGGGGTTTACTCAGTTCACAGGCTGGTGGTTCCTGCTGCTCCTTCTTCCTTGGGGAGAAGGATACCTTACAGTCCTCCCTTGCTTCCCCACGGGGTCTCTCCCATGGGAGAGAGTCCTTCACGAACCTCTCCTTCATGAGTCCTTCCCACGAGGTCTGGAGCTGCTTTAGTTTTAATAAGCTGCCCTGTGATCAAGTGAGAGATCTTGCACAGACTGCCAGGGCTTGCTCTTGGCCTTCATCTCTCTGATGCTTATAGCATGGCAGCAGCCAGAGAACACAACACGGGCAGTGGAAGCCTCACTTCTTGGGGGGACCCTTACGGATGCAGAGGCGTCCAGGCAGCACCAAGGCTGTGAGACCCTGATCCCTATGTGGCTCCCAAGGATTTTATGCGTTCCACATGTCCAGGTCCGGGGGCCAAGCGATCCGAGTCCTCCGCTGGGCCTGCCCCATGCTGAGGGCCCTGCCCTGCACAGCCTTCCCCAGTGACAGCCTTGGCAAAGCTGCTGAGCCCCTCATCTCTCCAGATGTGCAGCTTACCAGTTCCACACTACCTTCAGGTTTACCACAGAGCCTGGCTGTGGTGTCTCCACCCCACCCTCCATGCTGGTGTCCTTTGAGTCATCACACCAAGTTCCCCAGATGTTCCAAAAAAATAGGGTTGCCTGGGGAATTACTGTGGTACAGACTCTGCATGTTGGCTACATTCTGCTCTAAAGGTTCTGTGAATTTTGTGCCCTCCCTCAAAAGGTGAATACAGATGTGATTTGTAAACCATCCTGTCATGGGCTAATGCTGGGCAGGCGATTAAATGAACAGCATGAGAGGTTTTCTCAGATCCAAGCAGCAGCATTGGTTCTGCATGTCATTCTCCAGCTGTAACTAAAACACTGAGCTTTCTAAGTCTTAGGAGCAGACACTGCCTGAAAAGATGCCGTGAATTTCAGCAAGTGTGGCTACTTAGAAGAGACTTAACTGAAAAGTAAAATGACTAGAAAGGAAATTGTTTCTATCCTGGCTAAAACCAGGACACACTTTCATTAGTCATCCCACAGCATGGAATAATATCACTTGGCTCAGCTGTCTTGGCTCTGTGCCCTCCCAGCCTCTTGCCCACCCCCAGCCTACTGGCTTTTGAAGCAGGAGTTGAAGGGATAGCCTGGATACTGTGGGAGCACTGCCCAGCAATAGCCAGAACACTGTTGTATTATCAACACCATTGTCTAGAAATACAAAGCAGAGCATTCTATGGGCTGCTATGGGGAAAGTTTAGCACATCTCAGCCAGACCCAGTGGTAGATGGATAAAGTGGCCCACTTCCGTATTCCTTCCTGTTTTTGTCTACACTTCTTAAAAGCTCATCTCATTCCATGGAACATTTGTTGCAAAAGCTACTCAAGTTGTATGTTGGTATTCCAGAATGACATTCAGAGAAAAACATTAGATTTTAAACTTTTCCTCCTGGCCAGGGGCAGCCCTTGCCTTTCTGGGGAGTTTCAGCTGTCAGGGAGCCTCGCCTGCAGCTGTCCTCCATCCAGCCCTCTCCTTCCACCCTTATCTCTGGGGCCCTGACAGCTGAGCCTGCCTCTTCCCTGCCTACCATGTACAGCAGGAAGAAATCTGGTTGCCTCAGCTTGCAAAGCACGGGCTGAGCTGCAGAGAAGAAAAACGAGTAACGAAGCAAACCCAGGCATTGCGGGCACTGGGTGCGTGCTGGCCTCTGCTTCGTTTGAAGACTGGTGTGGAGTGACTTGCCAAAGTTGGCTTGTCCTGCAATTACTGTGGAAACTGCCAGACCATCCCCTCCTTCCAGACCTCTTGAGCAGGGAGATCAAGGCTAGCTGCAGAAACTCAGGACCTGTGCGTCATTTCCTGAGCTTTTTTTGCTGCTTTGCGACGTAATTTGCAGCATGAGAAGGTGCTCTGTGCTCATATTAGGTAGCTTGGTAGGCTGTGTGGCCATATGTGACAGAAAAGAGAAAACCCTAGTGCCTTTTTTGCTTGTTCTCTTTGTTGAAAAGCTGCTGGAGTTTACATGAGCCAAATGCTTACTGGCTGTTACAATGCATTAGAATTGACTCATTTAAAAAAAAAAAAAACAAAAAAAAAACTTATACTGTGTGATGTGGCCTAACTTGTAAGAACTTTCTTGGAAAAATACAAAGGCCATAGGTTCAGAATCCCTTTTCCTGGAATTTCTGGAGCGTTAGCAGCTGCAGTAGTTTCAGTAGACTAAACCAAGTAGGAAACAGTACCAAATTGGGAACATGCACCTCATGGGAGACAAATTCAGGTCCAGTACCAAATATACAGTAACTTGACCCAGATGGCATTGCTGAACTGAACTAAGATGATATGACACAAACATCAGTATCTTCTATTCAGTTCCTTTAAAAACACATTTCTTTTTTAATAACAGACCCACTCTAGGGTCCTTTGGCTCTCTATTTTCTGGACATTTTCCAGAGAAGTGTCCCAGGGATCTCAACAACAATTATTAAACCTCCCTGGTTGTGCCATGTTTCGATGTCCCACAGCTGTCCCATGGGTTAGCCACTCTGCTCTGGGAACATGGTTTCCTTAAACTAGGGCTGGTGTCTATCTGTGTTGGTGTTGCTGAGTTGCACCTGTAAAAAACGGTATCACCTTGAAGTAAATATATTATTCTGGGAAACTCGGAAAAATGTTCCTGAATTATTGGTCTTTAATTTGCAGCAGTGATTTGTTTGACTACTAATGAGTAACAGTGATTGCTCAGGATTGTTAAAGGCAACAGCCTACAATCCTGTAATTGTCTTTTAGATGCTTATACTAGTTATAATTTCTGTTCCAAAGTCACTTGGACATTCTTAAGGCAGGACTGTAGGCTGTGGTACAGGGTGAAGAAGATCCGTACGTATGGTAAATCAGGGTTTCACAGCTGTACAGAGCTACTGGGAGCCTGTAAATCATATCTACATGTCCCTGAGCAATGGTCATAGTATGTCTGACACAGCCAAGCATATGGCTTATAAAAACTGCTTGGTGGAGAACATGGAAACTGGAAATCCTGGGCTTTGCATCCACTATGTTCTGACAGAATAAGCCTTTTGACATGGAATCACATGATGGCTATTCACATGTGATTTTACAATCAGATTCATGAGGCTAATTGTGCTGGTTTGCCTCTGGCATGATTTAGGTAGCAGGGGAGGGGCCCCAGGGGTGGCTCCTGTAAGAAGCTACTAAAAGCTTCCCTAGCTCAGGTAGCCAAGTCCAGGTTGTTAGGTAGTACAGGAGGGGTGGACTTGGATTTGCTGCCAGTGGACTTGGATTATGCAGCTGTGGAAGACCCCAGCGCCAGGGGAGGTGACTGTTCCCGAAGCAGCCTGTGACTCTGTGGGAAGTTCATGCTGTAGCAGCTTGCTACGGACCTTATGAAGGAGAGGTTCATGGAGGTTCATGGCTGTGTCTTTTTTAGGAAAGACAGGGTGGTGAAGCAAGGTGGTGGAGCTGCTCTTTATGTGAGAAAGCAACTAGAATGTACTGAGTTCTGTCCAGGGGCAGATGAGGAGCAAGTAGAAAGTCTGTAGGTACAAATTAAGGGGCAGGCTGGCATGGGAGATGCAGTTGTGGGGGTCTATGACAGACCTGATCAAGATGAGGGAGTTGATGAGGATTTCCACAAGCAGTTGAAAGCAGCCTCACAACTACAGCCTTGGTCCTCATGGGGGATTTTTAACTACCCTGGTAATTTGCTGGAAGGCCTACACAGCCAGCCATTCACAGTTTAGGAGGTTCCTCCAGAGCATTGATGATAATTTCTTAATGCAGATGGTGGACAAACCAACTAGGAGAGGAGTGCTGTTGGATATTGTGCTCACCAACAAGGAGGGCCTTGTTGAAGCAGTGATGGTCAATGGCAGCCATGGCTGCAGTGATGATGAGATGGTGGAGTGCAGGAGCCTGTGTGGGAGGAACAGAATACCTAGCAGGACCAAAACCCTGGACTTCCCCAGGGCCAGCTTTGGCCTCCTCAATCAATTGTTAAGAGAAGTCTCATAGGACAGGTTACTAAGTGGTAACGGGGCTCAAGATAGCTGGTCAACATTCAAGGACCACTTCTCCCACGTTTAGGATCAGAGCATCCCAATGGGTAGGAAATCAAGTAAGGGAGCCAGGAGACCTGCATGGGTAAACAAGGAACTGCTGGGCAAACTGAAGTAGAAAAAGAGAATCTATGGATCATGGAAGGAGGGGCTGGCCACTTGGGAGGAATATAGAACTGTTGCCAGAGGATGTAGGGAGGCAATTAGGAAAGCTAAGGCCACCTTGGAACTTAACCTTGCAAGTCAGTTCAAGGACAATAGAAGGGGCTTATTAAAATACATAGCAGATAAAGCTAACACTAGAGGCAGTATAGGCCCACTGCAGAATGAGGTGGGTGTCCTAGTGACAGAGGATATAAAGAAGGCAGAGGTGCTGAATGCCTTCTTCGCCTCTGTCTTTACTGCTGCAGGCTTTCCCCAGGAGCCCCAGATCCCTATAGCCCCAGAAGAAGTCAGGATAAAGG
>NW_009952047.1:1270630-1270917 GCF_000747805.2 Chaetura pelagica
AGTCATGGGCAACAGGAGAGGTGCCTGAGGACTGGAGGATAGCAAATGTCACACCAGGCTACAAGAAGGGCAAGAAGGAGGA
This sequence comes from Chaetura pelagica, assembly GCF_000747805.2. Classification (NCBI taxonomy): domain Eukaryota; kingdom Metazoa; phylum Chordata; class Aves; order Apodiformes; family Apodidae; genus Chaetura; species Chaetura pelagica. Next base: position 1,270,713 of record NW_009952047.1, read on the forward strand.
CCCAGGTAACTATAAACTGGCCAGCCTTAACTCCATCCCTGGAATGGTGATGGAACAACTTGTCAGTACTGGCACTGGTGTTCAATATTTTCATCAACAACTTGGATGAGGGTACAGAGTGTGCCCTTAGCAAGTTTGCTGATGACTCTAAACTGGGAGGAGTGGCTGACACACCAGAAGGCTGTGCTGCCATTCAGTGAGACCT
>NW_009952047.1:1270934-1302882 GCF_000747805.2 Chaetura pelagica
AAGGGACCTGGGGGTCCTGGTGGACAGGAGGATGACCATGAGCCAGCAATGTGCCCTTGTGGCCAAGAAGGCCAATGGCATCCTGGGGTGCATTAGGAAGGGTGTGGTTAGTAGGTGAAGAGAGGTTCTCCTCCCTCTCTATTCTGCCTTGGTGAGGCCACATCTGGAATATTGTGTCCAGTTCTGGGCCCCATAGTTCAAGAAGGACAGGGAACTGCTTGAGAGTCCAGTGCATAGCCACAAAAATGATGGAGTGGAACATCTCCCTTATGAGGAAAGGCTGAGGGAGCTGGGTCTCTTTAGCTTGGAAAAGAGGAGACTGAGGGGCAACCTCATCAGTGTTTACAAATATATAAAAGGTGAGTGTCAGGATGATGGAGCCAGGCTTTTTCAGTGATGACCGGTGATAGGATATGGGGTAATGGATGCAAACTGGAGCATAGGAGGTTGCATGTGAATTATCAGGAAGAACTTCTTTACTGTGAGAGTGACAGAGCACTGGAACAGGCTGCCCAAAGAGGTTGTGAAGTCTCCTTCACTGGAGACATTCAAAACCCGCCTGGACAAGTTCCTGTGTGATGTGCTCTAGGTGATCCTGCTCTGGCAGGGGGGGTGGACTAGATGATTTTTCGAGGTCCCTTCCAACCCCTAGGATTCTGTGATTCTGTGTGAAATCTCTTCTGCAAAAGGCAGGGTGCCTGGCTTCATAAACCCTTCTAAATTGCCACCTGGAACACCCTCCAACAGTCCTAGTTCCCCAATTCAACTTTAGCATTTGAGAATTAAGAAGAATTCAAGACGCACACTTAGAAACGGAAGTCCCCAGTGGATTCCACACCGTGGAGAGGGAGCAGCTTCTTCTGACTTGTAAAAGTTGATGTTAGCCAGCCCTGCCAAGGAACAATCTGATCAGAGAGCAGAGGAATTTGTTAAATCAGCTTGAACTTGTGTTTATGTGCATTTGCTTGTAGTGGGAAACAGTGATGATGCTGTTGGAATAAAAACTAACTTTAAGTATAATTTAATTTCATCCTATCCACATAGGAGCTAAATAGGGAAGAAGATTCAGTGTGGAAAAAGGGAAATGGTCATGCAAAATGCTTCACTTCTGTGTGCACTTGCCTTAGCAGATACTGAACTTTGTTTGAGGAAACCAGCTCAGCCTCATCTACAAGTGGAAGCCTCATGATGGACAAAAAATCAGGAGACTTGCAAAGGTGGTGTTTTTTCAGTTTAACACATAAGAGGCCTGGCTCATGTCTTCACCCTGGATGAAAGACAGAGGAGGTGTATGAGATGTGCAAGTGTCTCTGTGTCCTTTTCAGCAAACTAAAAATTAAGCCTTTAAAAAAATACATCATGTCTGCATGGCAATATAAAACCATTTGGAAAGTTTAGGATTATTAATATAGTTTAGGTACAGTGTTTGCCTCTAATTATTTCTCTGCTGCTGCTCAGTGGAGTTTGCCTTTGTTTTTGGAAGTTGCCATTTTTTACCCCTTGTAATTATGTTGTTAACCTTTGTACATTTTGTAAAAGTCACCCACCTGCCCATCTGCTGTCCCAGAGAGACTTCAACCATAACAGTTGCTAATATTGTTTGCTGCCTTTAGTCTAATGTAGAGGTTCATCAGATTGAATGTGGAGATTTAACTTGTAATGAAAAACATGACTGGTTATCCAAGAAGTAGATAAGCTTAGTCTCTTTTGAATTTTGTCTTAAAAAGTATAAGTTTAGCCTTCATGTAAGAGCCAGTATTGTGTGCAGTCTGTATTTGAATTTCTGTGCTTCTTCGTGGTTTGCTTATCAGTAGCAGTATAATTAACTCATTGAGAAGCTCATATATTTCCTGTATGACCACTTGTCTGTAGTCCTTACATGTGCGCTATCATATTTTGCACTAGCAGCATAATTTAAAAAAAATCACTGACATTCTAACAACACGTTCTGTCCTAATATGAAGCTCCAGTGACTGTAAGCAGTAATGAACTGCAGTGCATCTTTGATGCTCAGAAATATTGAGTTTCTCATGCTGTGCTCCTAGAATCAATAATCTCTTTTGGTCTGTAATCTAATAGAATTGCTTAATGGATAAAATTTTGGTCCTGTTTTATCTGTTTAGCTTATTTCACTCTTTTGATTAATTTGCTCCATTAAGTTAACTACTGAAAACAACCAGACACATGTTATATGCCTATGACAATGAACATTGTCTTATTTTTCCACATATATTGCAGGACCCAGGTAACTTGCATCCCTTGAAAAGAACTGGGATGAATATATGCTCTGCATAAAATCAGAACTGGGTGGAAATGAACAACTATGATGGAGGAGATCCCGACTCGTCCTTGGTCTATCAGAAGGTATAGGGAGTGTTCTCGGAAGAAGCAGTTCCTTCTTTTCTTCTCCCCGACTCTTTGACAGCAGCACAGAGCAACAGCAGTCTCAGTCCCAGCCTAACTGGGAGTCAGCTGCTTTTATTAGAAACATTAGTGAGTATTAGAGAAGTGTCTCACCCAAAAAGTCAGTGCCGAAGTTGCTGCTCCTTTGTGAGAGGCGAGCACTGCATGTGGACCTCTCGGCAGATCCCGATAAGTTAAAATCACTCCAAAAAGGAAATAAAATAGGTTGCAGATTGTGACGACCCAGGTAACTTACATCCAGAACTGGGATGAATATATCCTCTGCATAAAATCAGAGCTGGGTGGAAATGAACAGCTGCTGCTGGGGAAGTAGAAGCTGGGCAGAGAAGATTGGATGCAGGAAAGCTGCTGGGTAAAGCCCCACTCATTACCTGCACAAGCGTGTAACCTGCACTGCTATCAGTTGCAGGGCTTGAAGAGACAGGACAACCTGTCATCTCTGTATATGATACCAGGTTATTCTCATTTGGCAGGTGCATTATAGTAGAGCCCAAAAGCTCCATGCAGGATCAAAACCATCTAAATTGTGGAACAGAGTATGTGCTAGATTGTGCTAGATTCTAAAGGTATAGGACAGAGGTGAAGATGTAGAAAGCTGAATTTGGAGGAAATGAGAAAAAGAATAGGTTTCAGGACTTGGCACCTTGATGAAAAGGAGCCAAAGGATTCAGTTCTGCTGATGTGGATGTTGGATCTTTGGCTTTAAATGTGGATACTTGGGCATCAGCTGTCTATGCTCTTTTATTTTACCCAGCCTCTCCCATCAGAAGATTTGCCTATAAAGTTATTTTTAGATGCCGTATGAGCAAGTTTTGTGGGAAGACAAGCAGTCAGCAGCCCTCAGCAAGCTTTTAAGCCCACCCTTCTCAGCCTACAGCATGTAATTAGCAGATAATCATGCCAAAATCAGACTCCAAATGGCTAATTTTATCATATGTGCTGACATCGGTAAGCTTGTTGAGATTAAGTTGTGGGTTGTTGGTTAAATGTGTTTCCTTGCTTGTTTATGAGCTTATGTTCCTGCGTTTGCTGTGTAAAGGCAAGATCAAATACAGGTTTTGTAATCTGGCAGCCACTGTTTTGATTTGGTTAGATAACACTGGACATTTGAGCACTGAGACAGGCTGCCCAGGAAGGTTGTGGAGCCTCTATCCCTGGAGACATTCAAAACCCGCCTGGACCTGTTCCTGCATAATCTGTTCTAGGGAATCTTGCTGGAACAGGGGGGTTGGAGTAGATGATCTCTAGAGGTCTTTTCCAACCCCGACCATTCTGTGATTCTGTGGTGTCACAAGACTCACTGAATTACCAGCTTATTACCGTTCCTGTTGAGTGTCATTGAAGATCAGAACAGTGACTTTCAGGATAGATTTGTTTTCCGCCTGCATTTCCGTAGCTTGCAGGGATCATAGGCTGTAAAGTATCTGGTCAATTGGAATGAAGAAATACAGCTAGAAAGATGAGAAAGGGCAGGAGGTGGGCTGGGATTCACGCAAGGGTTGTGCACTTTAGAACAATTTCAGCCATCCCTGCCTGTAGGTCTGGCCACTGTACAATTTAGAAAAGTGAGGAACGTCTAATTTTTTACTAGTTCTGTGATGCCGTCAGTCTTTGCGCCTGGCAGTGCAACGCAGCCGTGCCCCATTGGAAAGATGTCTCGGGAAAAGTGTCAGCCCTCTGAGCTGTTCCCTTGAGCCTCCCATCTGTAACAGCTGATGGGGTGTCATTTCTCTAGTGAGCAGAGAGCACTGACCACCTTCATTGTGACAGTGGCTAGTTAAGGCAGTACTTGCATTCAGTATGTTAAATTGTTTCAAAGAAAAAGGGTCTGGATTTCAGAAGGATTCAGTAGGACATGGAGGAAAGAAAAGACAGGCTGAAAAAAGTCTGTGGCCTTTTAGAGTCTTGGCTCAGTGTCATCACTGTCATGTAATTGAGTCCAGTTCCCTTCTATCATAACTGTTTCTGTGAAAGCAGATTTTCTTGTATAAGATTTTTTTTCAGCCTGTAAAAGCTTTTTTCTCCAGCTCAGTTTGTCAGCTGCATCACTTACTACTGATAGCACATTCAGTAGTACTCATTTCACAGTGACCTCTTGAAACTGCCATGGTTTTCTAGACAGCAGCCTGAGTTGTGGCATTTAAAGCATCAGTAATAAAGCCAAGTTTCAAAGAGTGAAAAAGGACCTACCTTAATCCTAAAAGGACCAAGAGAAGCAACCCATGGATTACGAAATCAGTAATATTTCTGGGAATCTGTATCAAAGAAGACACTGTCCTTATAGTAATGTTAAACCTGTAGAATATTGGCTGAAAAATACAAGGTCTCAGATTTGCTTGCTTGAATTTACTATCTTAAGGGAAAACAAACAAATAGCCTTTACTAAGTTCTTACTTAAGGATTACCTTAATCTAAAAGCAGTTCCCTCAGGCCTAAAAGCATACATCACAGGATTTAATTTTAATGTAAGGTTTTGTTTGCTTTTGATTTGAAGATCTTTTGGTTAGAGAATATAAACCAAAGCTATGCTTTTCTGTAGCAAGATTTAAGAACTAAGGGAGAGACAAATTAAAAAAGGAACACAAATGTAACCTTGTTTTGCTCTTAGCAACATGTGTGCCCTCCTCAAGAATTTATGATACAATTTCTATAGCACAGAGTTTTGCCATAAGAGCAGGACTGATTCTTCTCTGTTGGTAATAGCTGTGATACAACTGGAAATACAGTTAAGAGATTTATCAATAACAAACTTAAACTGCATGAGTAAGAGAGACCAGAGCTCATGGCATCTGATTTATCACTTACCTTACATAGAAGTAAGATTACAGGTTGTTGAATGTGGGTGTGCAGCATCCCTCTGTTCTGCTAATCACTGTAGATTTACCTCAGGTACTGCATTTTAGCTATAAATGGCCCCATCCTGAGGCAACAGCAAATGTTCCCTTGAAAACACTGTTTTCTTGAATCCTTGTATTGACCTGCATTTTTTCCTAACAATAAATAAATAAATAAATAGAATCCCTTTTACAACAAATATACAAGTACAGAAGACAAAGCTGTATTTGAATGTTTGACTCTAAGAAACAAAGTTCTGCATTTACAATTATCACATCCACTCAAGCCACTAATTACATGCTTTTAAAAATCTGGTTTTCCTAGCCTCATTTGTGTTTCTTTTCCCTTCTAAGCTAAGGAATTTTTCTTTTCCTGTTAGTGTTATGCAAGGAATGAGAGATAGAAGTTAAACTAGCACCTGACTTAAAGAATGTATTAGGATGTTATAGTCAAATGGACCCTGGGTACTTAATTTAACGTTACAAGGTTTTAAACTACCAGGGCTAACAAAGACACTCGAGGCTACTTACATGCAAACATTCATATTCATATTTTTGAAGACTGATTGTGTTTTCACAAGCAGTGCCAAAAGATTGTGTTGCAAAAATGAAGACATCTGCTCTTGTGTTTGAGTGATATTTAATACAGTGGAACTTATAATCCTTACAACTGATCAAGTGTGGAAAAAACAAATTTAAAAAAATTATTTTATTCCATTGTTTTTATGTAATTGTTTTTCCAGTTAAAAGGAGGTGTGACTGCTTGAGCAAAAAAAAGGGAACAGCTAAAACACACATTGATGAAATGTGCACCTAAAATCTTCTGCTGGGTGGCAACTGCATTATCTGTTGCAACAGAGGTCTAAGCAATTTTCCTGCATTGCCCCTGAAGAATATTGTATTCTTTCTTATGGAAATAGATTGGAGCACTGTGTGTGACTGAGCTGAGTCAAATGTGAGCCAGTGTGCAAGTGCTTTTTAAAAAACTCTGGGTAGATACATAGAGGCGGGTGTTCCAAAATCCAAGTCTCATCTTGTAAACTGTGCTCTCCCATAATTCTCTAACTCAACAGAACCATCCAGTTTTATACTGTTTTGCCAAGCAGAATAAAGTGTTGATTACATCTGTCTTTCCTCTGTTTTGGTGTAAGGCCTAACTATTCTAGGATTTGACAACTATTGTAAAGATAGGAACAGGCAGCGAAGTTTACAGTGGTTCTTTTTTTGAGTTGTGTAATATTTGTTTGCATTTCTCCTTTAGTAAATACAAAGAGAACAGGAATTTCAGTCTTCTGAGCAGTAGCTGTGTGCATGTCCCAAACCATTCAACTTATATTAAGTGTGGACCAAAGGAAATCTCTTCAGAGTTAGTGTTGCTAGCATACATTCAAGTCATATATTCATAGCCTTTTCCTGTGCCGAATCTATACATTATTATCCTGACTGCTGGATTTCCATTGCAGAGCCACGTGGTTTGGCCAGCTGCATTCCCTGCTTAGCTTTGCAACTCTTTGCTATTGTGTAAGTCCTGCATTAACAAGGCTGTGCCGGTTCCTTTCTTTCCCTCACACTCCTGTTAGTCGCCTCACATCTGTTTTCCATGTCCTTTTCCCTGCACCTTTATCTGAGGGGAGGTAGTGTCAAAACTGAAAGAGCTGAAACAAATATTTCTGCATTCTTGTTCAGGAATAAAACACAGTCTGGTCTTAGTTGACAGTGTGGGACATTCATCAAGAATCTGTTTCAAGAGGAAATGCTTCTTCACCGAAAAAAACCATCAAAACCAAACCAAAGCAAACTAAAAATCCCCATCACCCAAGCATGACCTCTTTTAAAAACCACTGGGTGCCAGTATTGTCTTGTCACAGCAGTTCCTTTTCACTGCATTTCTCTGCTACATAAAGTGTTGCTGTTTGTCCTTAGCAATTACATACGTAATTCCAAACACTGTATGCCCCTTACATCTGAAAAAGATGGGTAATACTGAGCAGGGAGTCCCTCTGTGTTTGCTTTACCTACATATCTGGAGTAATCAGAAAGTTTCCTTTCTAAGACCACTGTTTCTACAATGTCTTCTTAATAACTAGCATCCGAAAATATAGCTAATAAAGTCTGCTGCCTCAGGTGGGCATTTCCATGCTGTGCACACTGAGAGCAACGCACCTGCCTGGCAGGGGGGATCTTTGCAGCCAGGTAGAGCAGGATGGTCAGGGTGGCCACCTTGCTATCTCAGCAGGCAGTTTCCAAGGCAAAGTGCCTACCTGGCTGCAACCATGCTGCTATGAGGTACTTGAGAGACAGCCTCACATTACTTGCAGTTGCCTACTTTTTGTTTTCTTCCTCATCTGTAACAGCTTTTTGATTCAATGCTTCTACTACATAATGTTAAAAAACCTGCTTACCATTAAACAGTGACTATAAAATGGTGACACAAAGTTTCTGTGACGTGAAGCTGACACCATCTCTTTGGCACTGGGTTGAGAATGATGTTTAAGTTGCAGTATTTTAATTCAGTGTTGTATTTTTCCACATGCTGTCAGTCTTCCCAGGAAAGAGCTCTGCTAGTCTGGGAGTGTATTCAGTGAGATAGCTCTGTTGTCTCACAGTTTAGCTGGCCTATATGTCATTCTTTTGGATACGGTTTCATTGAATTATTGCCTAGCTATATTGTTGATGCTGAGCACACTAGAGTTTTGATGAAAACAGTTGAGCTAGGTAATCAAAGAAGTCCTACTAGAACTGCATACCTGCATTTGTAATTGGTAGTTAATTTAATCAGTGGCAGCAAATTTAATGATCAATGGCAGTATTTTTCCTTATAGAAAGCAAGCAGTAACTAATGTACTTGGTGATTCCAGGAAAGTGAGAAGATTACGGATTAGAATTCAAAAGTGGAAGCTACTCTGTGTCTAGAACTGACTAAAGTTCCCCTTCTTGCCAAAACTCAAAACTTGCCAGATCTTTTCTGCAGGACAGTTTAATGTGTAGGCTGTAAATGTATCTAGAACACCTTAAAAACATAATTAAGACAGGTATTCTGGGGCATCATACAGTGCAATGCAACACAACACAACACACAGTATGGAGCTTAATTTTGCAAAAAAAAGGTTTGGTTTAGAAGCATAGTTTCTCTTATTGTAAGTGTAAATAATTTTATGCCCCTCTTCTGCTGAATTCCTCTATTTCATAAATACTTGCAGTCTCATTCCCATGTAGAAATTTTAGTTCATTAACTTTTCTCTGACTGCTTGCTGTTTGGTATGCAGTTATAATCTTACTTCTCAATAAAATTTAAGAAGACCATTCCCATGGTGAATTAATCCATGCTGTTAGAGAAGCAAGTTCCTATATATAGAAAGAAATTAGTGAGTGGTGAGCAGAGAGACAAATGCATAGTGTAACTTAAATGCACTTAAGGATGTAATGAGTAATACTCTGCACTGTTACTGTCGACTTCATGGAGAAACCTGTTGCGTTTTTTTAAATTTGTGGACAGTCTATTTATTCATTACTGTATGAATACATATTGTATGCATACCCCTCCCCCCCCCCCAATTCTTTATTCAAATGTTTCTGCTGCAATGGCTGTGTTAGAGACATTTTCCCTGTCTTCCACACTGATGGCCTCTTGTACACTGTTGAAAGGACAAATAAGGTTCTTCATGGGGATTCCTGCAAGGCAGGTGAACAACAGACTTATGAGTGTTTTTTGCTGAATCATTTTCCTCTCCCCCAACCATCTCATGGATGTAATGTCCTGTCAGACTTGCATTTATGATAATTTAGTTCCTTGTGTTGTAACAGCTTTGCTACCTTAATCTTGAAGTCAGATTTGAAGCCATGTCTCTGCTTGCCGGCGATCTGCTGCTTGTGACATGTCATGTGGGAGTCTCATCTTCCTTCGCCAGTCACAGCAGTATGCTTTAATCTCCTCCCTAACAGCAGGCCTACATGCCAAACGTATCTTCAGTGGTGGCTCCCTGCCCAGGGGCCCATATGGCAGAACACTTGCTCTCCAAGCTGCTGCCAGGAGCACCTGCAGGAATAGCACAGCTTTCTTAAGTGATGGTGAGGGGGCCTGAAAATGTGGCTGCATGCTTGAGATTATCAGACTTGCTGTCTGCGATGCTCTTGCCAAGGCACCAGTGCTTCCTGTAGAAATGTGCTGCCTGCTTTCCATTCCAGTATGCTGCAGGCATGGCACAGACTGGGGTGTTGTGTCAGAGGCATGAGAGATAACTCACCCAGCTGCTGCTGCCATGTGCTGAGTGAGACATGGGAGGAGGAAGAGGAAAGTCTCTGGGTCCGTTTCAGAGCTGCCGAGAGCATCAGCGTCCAGTTGTTAGAGAACTGTGATTCCTAATTCCCCAGTCATGGGCTCATTTTAAAGTTGAACTTGCAGGTGACATTGAGAGCAAGAGCATAACACTGGATCAGCAAAGAACTGAAGACCAGTTTTGGAGATGATCTTATAGAGCCTAATCTCCTGTCCACAGGAACTGATGGGAATCTTTAGAACTGGCTGTAGTGGTTGATGTCATGAGCAGTTGTGAAGCTGGGTCAGTGAATACATTTATAGTAAGAAAACAAAGATTAAGACTTTTTTTTTTTTTTTTTTTTAATCCCATCCGGCGTAAATGGAAGAAGAGCAGCCCCAAAGTATATTTGCACAAGCCTTAACCATACCTAAATTCCTTTGGAGACTGTGGGAATGTTTTTTTTTGCATTCTGACTGGAGAAGAACCTGAGGTCTGAAATAGCAATCCTATGATCATCAGACAAGAAGACAGCAGCAACATGAGTAGCAATCAGAGGAAGGAAATCCGTTTTGATTCCTGTCAGAAATAGTGTTCTGTTTCCAAGCTGGTAAAGTTGGTAATGGGAACAAATTAGGTTAAGAATGTGATTTGGTGAAAAGTAAGCACTGATGCAAATATTGACCCTTAAATATTATTGTTATTCATGACCTTAACTATTTTTTCCGCTGGAAGACACGTTCATTCTGGTTAGTGGAAAGGCCATGTAGTTCAGTTATTAGTAGCTTTTTATTTGTTAATTTGCTTTCCAGAAGTGTGGGAACTGAAAGAAGGAAAAGAACTATTCTTTATATTATCTCATATGGCAAGTATGCTCAACTTTTATGCCAGTCTTTTCTGCTGGATAAAGTCCCTAATGGACAATCTCTCTTTTCACCTCTCTTACCACTGTCCCTGGTATTTGTTGTAAATATGAATTCTGCTGTGATCCAGAAGCTTCCACAGGCTTGCTGACCCTCCTGAGAGCAGAGGCTCTTCAATAGCTATATCTAGACCTACCACAACAGCAGATCAATGCTGAGCATTGAGTATGTGCTCATAGACAGTTCTTGGATCTCCAATGATTATCTGTTTTTACTGTGATAGTTTATTTCTCTGGGATGGGTGATGTCATGGGCAGGCATGGAAAGTCTTAAGGTCACTTAAAGAGTCACCGACAAACATATCAGGGAAAGGTGATTTTAATATAGATTTATGAAAGTGCAACTTAACAATGTTATGGCAAGGTTCACGCTATTAATAACTATGTGACAGGGGTATGTAGGGGTTGGGAATGGAGTAATTTACATGGGGATCAGAGGCAATTATTTATAAGGGATGGGGAAAACCGAGTCAGGATTGGGAATTATTTGCACAGGGATTAAGAAAAAGAGTGAGGAAGACCCTCCTGTTGAGATACAAGGTTCAGTGTGAACTTCCCTTGCTTTCTTAACTCTTCAGAGAGGAGTTGGGGTGCAGCTGAATCCAGTCCTAGTGCCAGACTCAGTCAGCCATTCATGATAAAAGGGGATAAGTGTATTCATTTTAGTGTAGTGCTTTAACATGTAATTATGGGTTTGGTGTTATTTGGAATAGGAACAAATTGAGGTTGATTAACACTATTATAAAAAATCACAAAATTGGATTATAAGATTTTCTAGCAATACTTAATCAATAATCAACCAGTTATTATAATCAATACAGAGGTTCACTTAAAGTTATAACAAAGCTTCTAAACTAAATTGTGCACATGCACACACACACACACACACACAGATATAGAGGTTAACCTGAGTTAAGATGTTAAGTTTTGGTAAGTAAACATCCCCAAACTTCATGAAGAGAATTTGCAATGAAATATACTGCTAATTCACCCATGAGATTAGTATAATTTGATATTTTTACCATATGTATAAGAAGTAGCTGGCTACTTACCCTTTCCCATTGGATAAACCAACTTACTTTGTGAAACAGGTGCTTGGTGCGATTCTGGAGAGCTCCAAAGAGCCTTCCTTTCAGGCCCAATATTTATGGTGTCTCAAGATGATTGACTTTGCTCAGTATTTTTCCATGATGTCCACAATTTGAATTAGGTCATGTTTGACAACTTTCAGAATGGGCTTGTGTTCTGAGCCAGAGGAGTCTCATGTATGTTCTGCAAACAACATAGTTCAAGGTATTGTTGAGGAGTGCCTGATCTCCCCAAATCACTGTATTTGCACTGGGACTAGAAGGTGCCCAACTGTTTGGACTCACTGCTCCAGTAGGCAAGATCAGAAAGTGCAGGATTGTCTCAGGCTATTTCACCAGCTATTGAAACGAGCAATGTTGGGCACCACCATTGTAACTAAAGTAAGAACAGTGTTGGCTGGCATTGACATTGCAACATAGCTCAGTAAACCAGGGGTCTGCACCACCACAGGTGATAGTGGTTCAAAGTGTCATGAAATAATTTGATTGCTGAAGCAGCAGAACTTGCACCTGAGCCTTTGTTGATCAGAAGAACAGCTTGCTGGAGAGCAGTTACTGGGCTGATTCCACTGAAAAATGCTGGTATTTGGTGAAGATGTTGTGGCCCTTGCAGTGCACAGCCAGTAAACTTTTGCATCATGGGAGAAGGATGCCAGTTAGACCAGGAAGATGGGCAAGACTTGGATGAAAAACAAAAGCCTGTATGCATGTAAGGCTTTTTGCCCAGACCTACATCTTAGTGCTGTCAGGAGCTGCAGAGCGCACTTGATGCGTTCAAGACATGTATGGAAGAGAGAGAAGTCAGTTTTGTGGCTTGTAACTTTCCTGAATTTGGGTAGGGCCTACCAGCCTGGGGCATGCCCACATGCCAAAGGGCAGCATCTCTAAAACTGGAAACTGCAACTATTTCTGCATAGTGCATGGTTGTCTTCTGGAGATTGTTGCTCTTGTTGCTGAATACACTGAATATCAGAGCCTGAGAATTGTAATTGTCTCTTGCACATCAGTGGATAGTAGAGGTACATGATGGCAAGTATTTAAAATTCACCTGCACAGCAGTGTATGCTGTGATTGACCTCTGCCTTGCAGACTTCAATGTGACCCTTAGACCAAGCTTGTAAATTTGTCTTCAGAAAGAAACTAGCACTGGTTTCTGCTTTCCCCTCAGAAAATAAATTGTCTGAAGTCTTAAGGCCTGCTTTATGCCACTTTAATTCTTCTCAGCAGATATGAAGGGACTACTGTGAGACATATGCTGTATATTGTAGGTAAGTGTTTACATACTTATTCTTCTCTGTGTCTGCTGGAATCTGTTAAATAGATTTAGCTTTTTGGGCCTCTGACTACGCAACACTACAAGTATTTTACACTGAAGTATCTGGATAATTTATTACTCCCAAAATTACTCAACACTGAGCTGCTTTCTATTTCAGATGTGAAAAGAGTCTTGAAAGTCCCATAAGTCTCCTAAACTGTTGTGTTTGAACAATCGAAGCTGTCCTAGCTAAAACCTACTTGTGCTTTAGGCCACTTCATATTCTGAAAATGTCCATTCATGTTGATACAGCTTATATAGCCAGAATGGATTATTCCCTCCATTTATAATTTCCTGTTTTGCTAGTACATCCAAAATATATCCTTAAAATTTTACTTCAAAGGATAAAAAAGTTAGAAATTCAGACTTAAAGAGAACCTTTCAGTTTATATGCTTTGTGGCACTTAAAGGCCAAAGAGCAGCATTACTTCACTGGAAGACCATATGGGGTAAGTCTTGGCTTGCCTCATTACATCTTTCTCAGTAATTCCTAATTTTGCAGTTAATCTAGACACTGAAAAGTACTCACATTTTAGAGCATATTAAGCAAGGAAATTGTTTCATCCTTATATCCATGGCACAGTTCACGTGACTCAAGCACTGGTGATCTTCTGTGCTCTTCCTAAGTGGACCATGGATTTAGGAGACTGCTCTAATTGACAGCTTGGTTCAATGCTCTGAGATAGACTGCAGGCTTAAACTTTGTTCAGAGAACAAGGAGGTGATACAAGACCAGTTTGGGATATTGGAGAAGATAGAAGAGCAGGATGTGTTCCAGGAGGGAAGTGTCTTTGTCTTCAGCTATAGCACAGCAATAGTTTGAGAACAGGATGAAAGGAGAAAATGTGAAGTACTATCCATGTTAAAAATCAGAAATCCATCTGGATCTTTTTACTTGGAATAAGTTTACGGTGACTTTGAGAAATAAGTTAATTTTTATAAAATGGAGGCACTAATGTGCTAAGGTAATCTTTCTCACTGAAAACTGGGTGGGATTCCCCAGGCCCTAATACAGTACCTTTAGCCAAACTGGATAATTCTGTCCTCAAGAGAAAAACTTCAACTGGAGCTGTGGAAGATATGTCCAGGGTGTTTCTCTTGGCTCCCATTGATCCTGCTACTGAGTCCAGGTTATTAAGAGGAAAAGAAGATGCTTTGAATACCAAGGCTATAGCAGCTAAACATCTGTGTGCATGGAGTTTACTTAGGACTAGATTTCCCAAGTGAGTGACACTGTTGGAAAATAATAGTCGGAGAGAGACAAAATTAATATTTGAAGTTTTGGAGTGGAGATACTAGGGCCAGAAATTGGGGTTTGCATTGAAAATGTCTTTGCAAGATGACAAGGGATAAGAGGAGTATCAAAGGGTAGAGAACTTCGACTTGGCAGGACACAAAACTGGAACTGACCAAAGGGAAAAAAGTAAATCTAGATAGATGAGAGGGGAAGACAGGACTCAGTAAAGGCAGTGCAACTCATTGTGCAAACCGCTGATACCTTGCTGTGATGTTGCACTCAGATATTGAAAGGAGTATACATGATAAGGTATCTAACTCTCTCATTTCCTAGACATCTGGAGAACAAGCTCTTGCCAGAAGTAGTGATTTCTAGGACCTCCAGTTCCACTTTCTCCCTCCTGTCTCTCTCCATATATGCTCTCCTCTCAAGGTTACTTCTGGTGATCTGGATTTGGGTTCATGATATCACCAGGACATCTACTAAATGAGAAGTTGCTTCATTGTGAACCTTTTTCCTCCCAGCCACCCTCATCTGCACCCATCCCTGCCAAGCAAGCTCCTGGAGGAGCTGGATGGTTCCATGGTTCAATGACTTAGTGAGTCCACCCCTACTGGAAGGGCTGCTGTGGACACCGCACGGTGGGAATCATGGGCTGGCCTGCAATGATGACCTGTGAGGACAGCCTGTAGGACTCTGACTTTGAGCCTCTAAGGCAGGCTTGAGGTCTCATCCCATCAACCCTCTTGCTGGAGGTGCCTGTAGATGCCTACAATGGCCAGAATGACTAGACAGGCCTCTGGGAGGACGAGGCTGAGGCCTTGGTATCTGGTGTGAAACATTGATTCCAAACAGAAAACAGACAGGGAGGAGTGTGGAAAGTGGCTCTGCAGTAGCCCCAGAAGTGTGTGCCTGGACACCCTGGCTGCATCACCACCTGTGGCAGGGAGACAGGCCATTCTGTGTGTGATGTCATGGAGCAATGGACTGAGACCTCATGTCCCTTGCTGCTTATCTTCTGGCACCAGCAGAGCCAGGCTCTCTCTGGACTCCGACCAAGCACGCCTGCAAGGTCTGGAGACTTGAGCAAGGCTTGTGGTGCTGGGTGGTGCTCTGGGGACTGCTGTCAGCAGCTCTTGGTGCCCATCCCAGAGCCATCTTTTGTGTTTCCCCAGCCCTGCCTGGTTCAGGCAGCTGGGCACTGCTGGCTGTGCTTGCAGCAGCAGAGTTGAGCTGTGTGGGGAGACATCCTCCCGGGGCAACCATGGGGTGGGTGGTGGGGCTCAGGGAGGTGCTGGCCCCGCAGTCGGATCAACTCCCCGCCTCAGAACAGAGAGTGACCATGGTCTCTCTGCCTTTGCAGCACCCGCTGCTGTGGGCGAAAGGGAGCAGCTCCTCACCCCCAGCACTCCCAGCCCGCCCCAGCTTGCAGACAGCGAGGCGGCTGAGAGCGAGTGGTGCTGCCCCGTCTGCTGGGTCTCCCTGCAGCACCGATTTTGCCTGGGCTGTGCACGGTGCTGAGCACAGCAGAAGGAAAACTGCCCACTGTGCAGGACCGTGGAAACGGCTGTCAGGTTCAGATTTGACATCAGGGAGCATTTCTTTACAAACAGTTTGGTCAAACTGTGGAACAGGTTTGACCCTGGAGCCTCCTCCTTGTACTGGCTTTTTTTGATATCTATCACTTTCTGATGTGACTGTGAACCTAACTGTTTCTCATCCCTTGAGGCTGATGACAGATTCTTTTCTGATTCACTGTAGAATAATAACCGTTGTGCTGTCTTTACGCACTGCACTAAAAACAATTCTCTATCTGATCACATGAAAGTGAATATTAGAGCAACTTTAAAAAAATGGAATTACCTCCTTTGAAGTAAATTCTTTCTGACCAATGTAGTTAGCAAGTTTCCTTTTTCAGCTGGCATTCCCAAAGGTCTCTGTATTTTACTTCATTTTTACTTGATTGTTACTAGAATTCTGAATATTTTCCCTAATGTAAATATTTTAATACTTTTTGAAAGTTAGCCTTGCAAAGCTTCACTGATTCTTTTGGAGTTCTCAGTGGCTTAATATTGTTCTGGCTCTTGTTGAAGTGTAACTGAGTCAGTAAGTGAGTTGTCCAGGTCTACTCTGGGTAATGAGATACAGAGATTTTGTACTGAAGTTTTCCATACCACCCAAACAGAGATCCATTTCCATTTTGAGCACAAATGCTTGCAAATACCAGTAAACACTGCTGTCCTTGTTGTCCGAACAATGAGATCTTATGCAATTTTAAATAGGGTGGAATTTTTCCTTGCTGTGGAAAGAAACATCAATTTTGCTGCTTACAGAAAATTAGTTTTTTGTTAAGGGTTAAACATGAAGAACCAACATGTATTACTGAATCTTGTGTCTAATAAAACTGATTAAACTCTCATTGGTGTAGTATAACCATGTTGTCCTTCTCAGCAAGGTTATTCTGAGACACTGTACAAGTGAGAAAGCCTGTTTTTCTACCTGATGGAGTCATTGTTAATCAAAGCCAGCTGAAGACTTTTCTGCCTTGGGAACAAAGCTTATCTAGCCAAAGATGAGAAACAGGACTTGTTTTTTTCCTTAGGGAGAAAATAGAAGGATGAGAAAACTCAGGACTTAAACAGGAAGCAGGGCAGATGTCTGCAGTGTAAGACTTGCACTTTTTAGGTTTTAGAAGCTGCAACAAATGCCAGAAGCAAAAACTATCCCTTAGCTCAGTTCTCTGATATCAGCAAATCAGACAATAAAGCCATTATATCTTTGAATTTGCTAGTAGTTTTAACCTTGCCTATGTTTACAACTACTGTTGTTTGGACTGGTTCAGCAGATATTGAAACTAAAAAACGCTTTCAAAGTGAGGACTGTAACCATGGCTTACCCTCAATGACTGTCTGGCTCCACGCGTGTTGGTTTGGGCCAAATAAATCCTTGAAATTTAAGACTACCTAAATAGATTACATCTCTGGGTCTCCCTCAGTAGAGATGGCTCCATTAAAATTAAAAGAAAAAAAACTGGGTTTTTTTGGCTTTGCTGCAGAATTTCAAGTCATGAAAGTCCTTGTAAAAGCTAGGCATTTACCCTGTGGCATGAAGAATAATTGTTTCTTGGTACCTGCAGTAACATGGTTATCGACTGATGCTTAACCTTTGACATACAAAGAGAAATAACTTTTGCCAAAAGCAGAAATACTTGCAGCAGTACTATAGTTGTAAAGGGAAACACAGGTGATTGGTATGATTTAATCCCTACTGTTAAAGTCAGAGGTGTTTTCCTGTTGATACCATTTGGTAGTGTAGGTCAAACCCTCACAGAGACACGCAGAAATAAGCCGCAACTGTTACAAGAAGCAGGCATGTCTGGTCTCTTCTAGAAATGTCTCTGAACCACCTATCACAACAAACAGCCAAGACAGTTTAAGCAGCTTTTCCAGCCACTGAAGTAAAACTGTTTCAAGTGTGACTCATAAAGTGCTCCATGGCTTAAGTGATAATGTACTTAGAACCTAGATTGCGGGTGATATTGCATGCCTTTACTTAAGGTACTTAATTTATTCAACCTGTTGCCAGTACTAAGGCAGATTTAAAAAGCTTTCCCTTTGCCTCATAATCTGTCTTCTGCTAACTCATCCAGAAAGAAGCCTGAGGTTGTGTTATGGAAATAATATAAGTTACGAATTCAGGGTTTGCAGAAATTACATTTGTTGTGCTTCTCTTAATGGATGTGAATAGGAGAGGTTCATAGATGGTTACAGAGAATTGTCCAACATGTTTGCTCATAAATTAGCTGTTTGTAATACAAAGCAGTATTTTTAGAAATAATTGGATCTAAGCTTATATGGCATTGAAGAGTCTGGGGTTATTGAAAGAAGAAAGAAGATAATTGAAAGCAGAGGAAGGAAGAGGAACAATGTAGGGACAAATGCGGAATGTCTACTTCTTTATTTGAAAGACAGATCAATCGCAACGCTTCTGTCCTTTGCTGTCCTTTTCTCTCTTTTCACCATGTCTCTGAGCAGAAGGCTCTATTGTTTCAGAAGGAAATTAATGCTAGAAAACCCTAGACCAGTTCTTAGTGTTTATATTAATGACTGTGTACAGCTAGGTCCTTCATGGATGCTGAGTAACACTCTTTAGTAAGAGAAAAGGAAAAATGCATATGCTTCTTTTTCTTTTTTTTTTTTTTTCTGCTTTAGGAGTACCTTATCAGTTCCAATGTTTTTAACACCCTTCATACCGCTGATATAGCAAACAATATTTGCTATGAAGAGCACTTGCTTCTCCTCAGTGTGGAAAATATTTATCTGACCTTAAAAATACTACATTTAGTGTAAACAAAAGCCAAACATTTTTGCTAAAATGAAGCAACATTTGTGTAATGCTTTTGTTCCTTGGTATTTAAATATGACTTTAATTTGGGAGGAATATTGACTGTTTTCTGAAAATGTATCTTGCTTACTCAAAAACACAGGTTCATTATCTTCCAGGTTTCTGTACAATAATATATTTATAGAATGTTGTGTGGAAACTTCCTGAGTAAATTTTGAAGATTCAAAGAGAAATGCATTTGTAATGGCATTGCATGGAAGTGTACTGATTAGCAGTTCTCACTGCACACTAAGGCAGCCTTTCTGCTTTGTTCTGAATACCATTATTTTCCCTCTTTCAAGGAGTCCTTTCTGTCTTAATTTAAAATGGCTATTTGATGAATTTATGATAGTAAATATCCTTAGACATTCAGCTGATTGCTCATAGACCTTTAAATAAAGCAGTGGTTGGTAGTCGTCAGTGTGTGTTTAGCTGCGTCCTCCAATTATTTTTATAAGGGAAAGGAGACAAGCGTATTATTTGCATCTTATAAGGATGGAATTTATTTCAGAAGATTTTCGAGTTTGAATTTCTAAGAATCAAATACGTTTCCACCCAGTCAATCTGTCAATTAGCATGAGAATAAAATATGTCCTATTTATGTGTGTTTTAGCTGCTAAATGTGTTATGGTTTATGAAAACAGTTATTTCCATGGTACGTGTCAAGAGAGAGTCTATATATAGAACTACTAATGCTGATAGACTACAAGAATCACCTAACTGTTACAGGATTTAAAATATCAGAATCCTACAGAATGCCAGCCACCCTCTGATTAGTTGTGGTATGACAGAAAAAATCTAGAATAAGCAAGTACCTAATTTATAGTGTTCTACATTGTCAAAGGAAAACCTTATCTTAATAAAAAACATAAAGTGGAAAAGAACAATGGGAATATATCAACACTGATGAAAAGTGAGAATAACTTATTCACTGCTGAAGATCATGTTCCCTTGCTAATCGCATTAATTTCCATTTCCCTTGAAATGTTTAATTCCATACAAAAGTCCCATAAAGGAAACTATAATCCAGAAAGCAGAGGAACATAATACACTGTGACTGACTTAAAGCTGGCTTCAGACTACAAAAACAAGAACACTTCCACCACCACCCCCAAAATACTGACATTCAGAGAACAGTGTAGCCAGTAGCCTGTAGGATTGAAAGTATTCGGTGAAACTTTCATTCAGCAGTTATTCCTGTTCTTCCGGTTTATATTCAAGGACTTACATACGTGCAGCTTTAGGTAAATATTCTGTTGCTGTTACATTTCCTAAGTGAATTATGAGGATCCAGGGTTGTGTCTAGCACACCAGACATCTGGGACACTGAAATGTCAACATTGTATAGAATGCCACGGAAGTCTGATCCTCCAACTAACTTGATCACAAATGAAATGTCCATTAATGACAATAAACTCTCTTATGCTTTTCTATTTAATCTTACTGCTTTAATAATATGTTCTTGATTGATTAGTGTCTGTTGCCATCCAGGAGGATATTTGCCTCTAGACATACCACTTTAATACTGGGAGGAAAAAAAAAAAAAAAAAAAAAAAAGGCAGTTTTGTTATGTTTTCAATCTGCAGTATTTGGGAGCTGCTGTGTACTCTTACTCTTATCAGAACTCAGTTTCTATGTTCTATACCCACAGGCTATGAGACATGCTAGAGACCAGCCCTGTGAATAAAGATCTGGGGGTACTAGTGGGTCAAAAGCTGGACATGAGCCACCCGTGTGCAATTGCAGCCCTGAAAGCCAACTGCATCCTGGGCTGCATCAAAAGGAGTGTGGCCAGCAGATCAAGAGAGGTGATTCTGGCCCTCTACTCTGCCCAGGTGAGACCTGTCCTGGAAAACTGCATCCAGCTCTAGAGCCTCCAAAACAAAGAAAGTCATGGACATGTTGGAGTGTGTCCAGAGACCTGAGCAGAGCTGAGCTGGAGGGGCAGAAGGGTGCCCATAGTTGTTGAGGAAGAAGAAGATGCCCAAGCAGAGGTTTCCCAGCAACCCATGGGCAGATGGCAGGCTGACCCCCTGCATTTATGGAGGAATGTGGTGGAACATGGGGGGATGCCAGGAGGGGAAAACTTAGTTTTGCTGGCAGTGGATTTGAATGATGCAGCTGTGGAAGACCCCAGTACCAGGGGAGGTGACTGTTCCTGAAGGAGCCCGTGACTCTGTGAGCAGCCCACACTGGACCAGCTTGCTCCAGACTTCATGGGAAGGAGTCATGAAGGAGACGTTTGTGGAGGACCCTCGTGTGGGAGGCAGAGAAGGACTGTAAGGAATCCTTCTTCTTGAGGAGGAAGGAGCAGCAGGAACCACCAGCCTGTGAGCTGACTCTGAACTCCATCCCCTGTCCCCCCGTGCCCTGGGGGGAAGGAGGGAGAGAAACCGGGAACAAAGTGATTTGGGTCTGGGGAGAAGGGAGGGGTGGGGTAACCTGTGCAAGCCCTGCTCTGTGTGTTGTCTGTGTCCTGTGTGTGTTTGATTAGTGTTAAATTAAGTTGATATTGTTCCCCAGTTGAGTCTGTTTTGCCTCAGTGAAGAACCCCCCTTGTCCTTTGTCTTGACCCATGAGCTTTTAGTTGGCCTTTGTGCTCCCCATTCCACAGTGTGAGTGAGCAGCCATGTGGCTGCTTCCTTGTCGTGTTAGGCCTAAACTACAGGAGTGTCCTTCCTGCTGTATCTGCTGACATTTAACTTACACTATTCTCAATTGCTTACGTTAAGTGTATCTAGTGCATGTACAAGGCATTTTCTTGCAAAACTCTCAGTTCTGCAGAGCTTTGTAACCAGTTACTTCTTGAAATTGGCTTTAAGACAAGCTTCCCAGAAGAAGATACTGAGGACTGAGAAGAGTAGGTCAGATACTTAAGCAGTCAGAGACTCCACCTAGATGCTGGTTTATAAATTTTTTTAATAAAACAGGTTCCTTATTTCTCTCTTTGTTTCAAAGACTGGCAAGCAAGTGAATTTTCTTGTGAGGTTTGTAGCTTTTTAACCTTTTCAGACAAAATATGACATGGTGTTTGCATGGCACTTCTCAGTTGGAAACAGCTGGTTTGAATTTGGAGTTGACATGAGAAGCTCTGATTGTGTGTTTAATTTCAAATGAAATCCTTGTGGCAGTAATGCAGGGCAGTGCTGTGCTGGGTCCTAGTTACAGTGAGCACCTCTAATTGAATTGACAAAAACACTCTCCTTTTTTCCCTTCCCCTCCAGCTTCTCCAAGTTCAAAGCATTAATACAAATAAAGACTTGGCATGAACTAAGGGCAAGAATCCCTTCCAAACTGCATGCTCCAGAGCTGCTGGATAAGGAAACAGTTTTAGCTGATGCCATGATACAGGTCAAACAGCAATCAAAGTCACTGCAGAAGAAAAAAAAAAGGCAAAAAGTGGGGAGAGTTTGACAGAAAGGCCAGAAAAAGAAATGTTGATAAGTGGAAAATGCAGGGATCTTCAGCTGCTGGGGTTAAATGCTGTAGATTGGGTTATTCTAGAGTGTACACCACCTGCTGGGTGCTGTGGGAGGAGACTGCAAAGACAGAAAGCATGCTCTCTCCATTTTGAAGAGAGGCTCTGGATTCTCCTTGAGACTGCTTTGAAGTATATAGAGAGCTGCTTTTTCTGTAGCTGTTACCTTCAGACTGAGTTAGCTAACTTTTTGAGGATTTAGGGTAAAGTCAAACTGTCTCTGATAGTAATTTTCCCATTAAAGTGAATATAGAATACTCTAAAATCTGGCTTCTCTGCACAATTTCCTTTTACTTATAACAGCCATGTGGTTCCTGGAAAGAAACACAAATACAGCTCACTTTTTGCAAGTGAGACTTCACAGTATGCATTCCCAGAAACAACTACAACACAAACAGGTCAACAATGGGAAGCTGTTGAATGGTTTCTGGCTCATGTGAGACATCTGGACTGTGGTCTTGTTGAAGTTGCAGAATCTGTTTCTACTGACAAAACCAATATTGTTATTGTCCCTTCCTTAGACAAGACTGAAAAACAAACCAAGGGAAACTCTGTTGTCTCCAAACCCCCTGGGCAAGGTCTGGACAAAAAAAAACTTTGACCAATGGGTTGTTAAGTCTCTTAGATACATCTTGACCCAGCCAGCACTGTTGCACACCTCACAAGGTGATGTCCAAGAGACCTCAATTTTTCATATTTTTTTTTTTCTCACAGCTTGGGCCTTATGTCCTAGGGTTAGGCACAGGCCTTGTGCTGCTGATGGTAAAGCTGGGCACTGTGCACATAATAAAAAAATCCAGTGGGATGAAAAATCAGTTAGTCAAATACTCTGCTGCGTGAGTCCTCTTCATTTCTAATCACTATTACTGTTCTGTATCATCAGTAGAAGCTGGGTGAGAATGTTACTTCAAAAATTTAGCAGACTGTACAGAGGACAGACCAATCGCTCTTTCCTATAGCTCACCCAAGTCCTGAGAAGAGCCCAAACCTCCTTCCAATTCTGGCACTCATCTCATGATCACTTTCTTTCAGTTGTCTGTGTGCTTGGTGTTGTGCTGCCATAGAACCCATGTGGCTGTTGGTCTGCGTGTTCCGATATGACTTGTAGAACACAAACAATCCCTTTGTCTGGTCATTTAAAACTGGATTGGGCACAGCTCTGGAGATGTACAGTCAGGATTAGCTCTGGGCTTGCTGAGATAGCCTAACAAATCTTTTCTAACTTCTAACTTCTGTGATGTGTTAAATTGCTCATTCATTACATTCTCATTCATTCATTACATTGCTCATTCATTACATTCTCACTTTGCCTAATTTGTAGCCATTAGTGGCTTTTAGCTGATAGAAATACCAAAACTTTTAATGTGAAGCCTAACTAAAGCAATCAGCAAACAACTGTGTATCCCTCCAAACTTCAAGTCTTTTAGCATTACAGGAGGTCCTTGGAAGGTGAAGCAGTCTGAGGGTGACCTGAAGAGCAAACTTATCAGTGTTGCTTTTCTTTGTTCTCACTACTCCCTTTCCTTCTTGCATTAGGGAACAGACCATTTCCATTCAACCACTCCTGATTTTTGCTATAAAATAAAGCATGAAATTGGAAGACCTTTAGACTCTGTAAGTAAAAGTAAGTACATCTGTACTTAAACCCCTGATCTATAGGCCTTTTGTTATCTGCTTTTGGGGGGCAGGAAGTAAGATTCTGTATTTTGGTAGCTGGGTATAGAAATTTAATCTCTAATGAACCTGTCAGTGAAAAGTGACGTCAATATTTTAGATGTGATTGTTTCTGTGGTTTTACCAAGCTGCTAAACTTGTTAGTAATCATATGGCAGATGGATGAGTGTCTTGTGAATTTGAGCAAATGTTATCTGTTTAGAAGGCATGAAAAATAATTGCCAACCCTAGCTGCCTAGGCAACTGGGAATTTTAATATATAGAAATACCATAAAGCTTTCTATGCACGCATAAACCCTCCCTTAGAGCACTGAGGCTTGGTGTCAGAGGCCTTCTGAGGAAAACCAGATTTCTGAAAGACAAGAAAGAGGTGAACTACTCTTCAGCAAAACCATGGTTTTACAGAGATTCCCAAAATCACATAATGAGAAGTGGTTTGTTTTTCTGCAAGTAACTCAAGTTATTTTCCTTTTCTGCTAAGAAGTTCCAGGTAGCTGCAATGAGATGATTTTTTGCTTTCCTGTAGCCTGAAATTTCTGATTGCCTGTGATATGTTCCCTGAACTATTTTTGGAGCTGAAGTAGATTTATTCCCAATTCACCATCCCAAGAAGGGCTGAGCACTTCAGCCCTATTCTTCCTCTGTTCCAATAATTCATTTGCTAATGACCTGTACAGAAACATACCCTGTACTGGCTCAGCCTCCCAGGAACCAGTAAGTCACCCTATCCCTAATCACCTGCTCAGAAAGAAGGCTGCCTTACTCAGAGGTGCCCATATTCAAAGCCACGCATAATGAAATGCAATTGAAAAGCTATGATTTATGTTCAGATTTATCACTAAGCAGTTAGAGCACATATTTTGTGATATACACCTCAGTATTACTTGTTTTCACAAGTCTATTCAAGGGGTGGAGCACTGCTCATTATACCGAGAGGCCTACAAGCTAATAACGTTTCTTGCTTTCGTAGTTTTTTTACTCATAAGGAAATTTTGGGACTGGTAGATGAGGTGCTGTGGTTTCAGGACTCATTCTCCCTCAAAAGGTTGACTCTGAGCAAGCTGTTCAAACTGAACACCCAGATGCACAAGGTTTGCATGGCATCTGGCTCCTGTTGGTCTAGGAACAGCAGCTGCAGCTCCATGACTTCCCTCTAAAAATGAACAGTCCTGCACTTTTGGCAGAGTTTTGAACACTTTTTGGATGTTTTCTAAAAATTGACCATCTGAGTAGAATCTACTTGGGTTCTTCTGAAGGTGTTTTCCATTTTGAGTACCCAACATGGAAAGACATGGAGCTCTTGGAATGAGTCTAGAGGAGGGCCATGAAGATGATCAGAGGGCTGGAGCACCTTTGCTATGGAGACAGGGAGAGACAGTTGGGATTGTTCAGCTTGAAGAAGAGAAGGCTCCGGGGAGATCCTATAGTGGCCTTCCAGTACCTGAAGGGGCTACAGGAAGCTGAGCAGGTAGTGAGAGAGTAATAGATTAAAACTGGAAGATGGGAGATTTATATTTGACTTCAGTAGGAAATTCTTCACTAAGGTTGGTAAGACAGTGGAAGAGATTGCTCAGAGAAGCTGTGGAGTCCCCATCCCTGGAAGTGTTCACAGCCAGGCTGGATGGGGCTTTAAGCAAACTGGTCTAGTGGGAGATGTGCCTGCCCATGCAGGGGAGTTGGAACTAGGCGATCTTTCAGGTCCTTTAAAGCCCAAAGCATTCTGCGGCTATATGATTTTGAGCTAATTCAAATAATTATTGAACCATGCCATCTTCATAGATGAGTTTTAAAGTGATATGCACAGTGTGTAATGGAATTTTCTTTTTGGATAGAAGATCCTTCAGAAACCCAAATTATCTTCTCGTTCATATCAGACTAATTTATGCCATTAGTATTTATATGCAATGCTACTTAAGAAAAGAATTGAAAGAAAGTCTCATTTAGGCTCTGGACCAGAAGAGTGCTTATGCATGTGCTCTGTTCTTAGTGATAATGGTGCATAAAACTTTTCTTTCAAAACATATCTTTGATAAAACAGAAGTAATCACTGTCATTTGAAGGAAATCTTCTCTTTTTTGGGGAGGGAGTTTGCTTTTTGTGTTGTGGGGTTTTTTTAGGGTTTTTTGGGGGTTTTTTTTAGGAATACATATGTCCCCTAACAATAATATTTTGTTTCAAAAATGCTGTTTTCATGCTTCACCAGTGCTGTATTTCTGAATCACACTGTTCATGAAGGGCAGGTCCTGTTTGACTAACCTCATCTCCTTCTACAACAGGGTCACCTTCTTATTGGAAGAGGGAAGGGCTGTGGATGTTGTCTACCATGACTTTAGCAAGGCCTTTGACAAGGTTTCCCACAGCATTCTCCCAGAGAAGCTGGCTGCTCGTGGCTTGGATGTGCACACACTTTGCTGGATAAAAGAAATTGGTTGGATAGCTGGGTCCAACGAGTTATGTTGAATGGAGTTAAATCCAGTTTTTGGCCAGTTACAAGTGGTGATCCCCAGGGCTTAGTGCTGGGGCCGCTCCTGTGTGACGTCTTTAGTGATGACTTGGATGAAGGGATAGAGTGCACCCTTAGTAAGTTTGCAGATGACACTAAGTTGGGTTGTAGTGTCAATCTGCTTGAAGGCAGGGAGGCTCTGCGAGAGGATCTGGATAGGCTTGACCGATGGGCCAAGCCCAATGGCACGAGTTTCAGTAAGGCCAAATGTCCGGTCCTGCGCTTTATCCACAACAACCACAGGCAATGCTACAGGCTTGGGGAGGAGTGGCTGCAGAGCTGCCCAGCAGAGGGACCTGGGGGTGCTGGTTGACAGCTGGCTGAACATGAGTCAGCAGTGTGATCAGGTGGTCAAGAATGCCAACACCATCCTGGCCTGCATAAGGAATAGTGTGACCAACAGGACCAGGGAGGTGATCCTGCCCCTCTAGTTGGCCTCAGTGACGCCGCACCTTGAGCACCGTGTGCAGTTCTGGGCACTACAGTGTAGGAAGGACATTGAGGTGCTGCAGAGGATGCAGAGAAAGGCAACTAGGCTGATTAGGGGTGTGGAGAACAGGTCTGATGAGGAAAGGCTGAGGGAGCTGGGGCTGTTCAGCCTGGAGAAGAGGAGGCTGAGAGGAGACCTCATTGCTCTCTACAGCTACTTGAAAGAAGATTGTAGTGAGGTAGGTGTTGGCCTCTTCTCCCTAGTGACTACTGATAGGACAAGAGGAAATGGGATCAAGTTGCACAAGGGGAGATTCAGATTGGATATTAGGAAAAATTTCTTCACAGAAGGAGTGGTGAAGTAATGGAACAGGCTGCCCAGGGACGTGGTGGAGACGCCATCCCTGGAGGTGTTGAAAAAATGGGTGGACATGATGTTTTAGGAGATAGTTTAGTGGTTAGGGGTTGTGGGGCAGATGATTGGACTTGATGATCTTGAAGGTCTTTTTCAACCTGGAGTAGAATCATTAATGTTGGAAAGGACCTTACAGATGATCAAGTTCCAACCCCCCTGCCACGAACAGGGAACCCTACCACTAGACCAGGTTGCACAAAACCTCATCTAATCTGGCCTTAAAAACCTCCAGGGCTGGGGCATCAACAACCTTCCTGGGCAACACATTCCAGTTCCTCACCACCCTTATAGAGAAGAATTTCTTCCTAATATCTAACCTAAATCTCCCATCTCTCAGTTTAAAATCATTGACCTGTCTCCTATCACTATCTTCTCTGACCAAAAGCCCCTCCCCAGCTTTCCTGTAGGCCCCTTTCAAGTACTGGAAGGTGCTGTAAGGTCTCCCTGGAGCCTTCTTTTCTCTAGTCTGAACAGCCGCAACTGTCTCAGCCTGTCTTCACAGCAGACGTGCTCCAGGCCTTTGATCATCTTGGTGGCCCTTCTCTGGACCATTTCCAAAAGGTCTATATCTTTCTTGTGCTGCACAGGCCAGGGAAAGAATGCAATTAGGAAGTACTTCTTCATGGAGAGGGTGATTAGACATTGGGATGGACTCCCCAAGGAGGTGATGGAGGCACTGTTCCTGGATGTTTGCAGGGAAAGGCTGGATGTGGCATTTGGTGCCATGGTCTAGCTGATGTTGGTCATAGGCTGGAGTTGATGATCTTAAAGGTCTTTTCTGGCCTTGGTGATTCTGTGATTCTGTGATCTCTCTGAATTCCTACACAAAAAAAATGGATAGAAAAATAATGCCCTGGGAACACAGTAGATCTTCCCTGTATTTTCTTCAGATTAAATGAAATAGTGTAAGAAGTGAAGGCTTTTGAAGAGGCTCTTGTTCAGTAGCATGCTAACTTATGTAAAATTTCATTAAGTTAATTGTACTGTACAGCTCTTCTGATATATTGATGCTTGCTTTTGCTTCCCAGGCTAGTTTCTTCACTAAATGAATAAAATATGGTTGTCTGATTCTGCAGAGAACTGTTACTTCCTTTTATTGGAATGCACTTAGAAAGAAAGATTTTTTTAAAAAGCTATGAATTAAGTATCATAGGTTGAAATATGCAAACAAATGGTACTGCAAGCATGAGTCAGAGAAGAGTCAGAAAGAAAAAGAAGAAAATAATCTAGTTGTAGGGTCTTAGGAACCATTTAAAATCTTCATATTCTTTCAAGTGTCATTGTTGAGGCCTTCATGTTTCCTGTAATTTTCTCATGCCTAGTTTAAGACAACAGCTAGTAATAGTGAAATCATTTCTCATGGCAGTTGAGTTTGAGCAGGGCACTTACTTTCAAAGCTAAACCTAAACTTTTCCTTTTGTACTATGACTCATTCCTTCCTTCCCACTCTTCCAGTTCCTGATACAGATGTTTTTGCTGGAATGATTACAATTTTTTTTTTTGTTAAAGTGGTTTTTACTCTTCATAACTTATGCATACCACCCAGATTTGATATAAATTCAAAACTAAGGTTCAAGCTCATTCCAGTGAGGGAATAATGACTGTGTATCAAAGAAATCTGGAACACAGAAAAACAGTAATGCAGATATTTTCGTGTAGATGTTTACAGAACTGCTCTTAGCCCGGTGGTTATGTTTCCCCACCATGTGCCTTTTTCTTTTTTTTTTGTTTGTTACTAAAAATCTCCTGTACTGATTTTAACTATAAACCTATGGGGAGGGAGCAAATAAGAATGGAGAGGGATGCACAGTAAGTTACTACTTCACATTTTTACATGCCTATATACAGATTTAAAAGATTGATAGTCAGTTGAAATGTTGTGCATTGGATTTAGCTCGTAAGTAAGAGTACCACAAATTAAACACTCCTAAACAAAATTCATCCCTCTACAAAGAGAAGTGGGAGAGTATGTAAAGAAGAGCCTGAAGAACTTCAGACATGCTCAGAGTTTCATTTAATTTTGAAATCACACCATTTACCAACCTGTTGCTGGTCAAACCAGTGTCTCTCTTCCATTGGTGTTGCCATACAGGTGGTGCAGTGGGTCTTAACACTAATAGGAGTGTTGCGAGATGGCTCTTGTAGGGTAAAGAGAATCCTATGGGGACCTGGAACCAACAGACAAACTCTCCTTGCAACAAGTATAGGGTTCTTTGTAAATTAAGTAGACTATTGTGTGTATTACTGAGCTATCCCCCCCAAAAAGTGAGACTACAGAAGTGCTAGGCCACCCTTCTGTATTCCTTGGCCAAGCCTAGTGAGAGACCTCTTGACTGTAGTAAAATTCCAGGAGGAGAACAATGTCACATGCAAAGATAGACTTCCTTGTTGGCTGCATCAAATGAAATTTGTTTCAGCGTGCAAGTCCTTTCAAACCTGTATTTTCACACTCTGGACTGTAACTATAAATAGAAAGCTCCTCCTAATATATGTTCTGAAATTCTTGTGAAACATAGAGAATGGCTTATTTTTCTCGTCATGATTGCTGAAGGTCATTCTGATGAAAATGAAGGGTTTGAGAAGGAGGTTTAGCACACAAAGTCATGTAATTGCAAATGGCACATCCTGCAACTGAAGTCTTGTAGGAAAGAGAAACAACTTCACAGTTGTGTCAGTTCTGTTTCAGAGGCCTATAAAATACTCAGGGAGCATGACTTCAGATTATTCTTTAGGCTGGAACAGCAAGTGTTTGTGTGATCCTTTTTCCTCCCCTCTGAAATCAAATTAATTTGGTTTCATAACTGTCCAACAGAATAATTACTTGTTATGATAGTTCTGAAGCTCAATTAAGATTATAACTGAGATACTGTAGTATTCTAGCAGTGAGTCAGAAAGAAAAAACCCAAATTTGGGTGAGGGGAAGGGGCTTCTTTGAAATAAGAGAAGCTCATTAAACCCCTGTGCTCTTTAACTGCAAATTTGTTATTGTATATGATCAGCCTTCCAGCAAGGTCCAGTGTGTAATGTTCCTTCAATCCATCAGGTTTATATCTCCTCCTGTGAAAACAGTTGGGCAGTAGTCTGCTCCTTGTGACCTTCGGATACCCTTCCTGTGTGACAGTGATGTGGTAGGGCTGGGTACAAGTGAGTTATTGTCTGTGCTTGCTGGATGAGTCTTTCCCATCAGTGCATGGTGCCGTGCTTTGCTGACAGCCAAAACTACCCTCCCACACACACCTTTTTCTTCCCTGTTTAAAAAAAAAAAAAAGCACCAGGATTCAGTATTTCTGTAACTTTTGGGACCTCTTGGTTGGAGAGGAAGGGGGAGGGAATGAGAGAGGGAGGATGCAGAGCAGCCACAGCAATCAGATTCTCAACTAGTCTCTTGGAGCTTCTTTCACTGGGTAGGAGCTGAACAAGCCAGCACTGCCGTGCACACTTTTTCCTGGTAGGAAAAGTCTCCACTGCTCCACAGGGCAGACATGAAAGAAGCTGGGGTCAGGATGAGTGAGTGAAGTTGCCAGAAGACTTCTGGGGTCACAGACTGTCTGGGAACCAAGCAACAAGCCTGGTGCTCACTTTTTTATGTTTCTGTGTTCAAAGATTGAAAACTCAAGGGACCCCAAACTTCCTGGTCCTTTAAACTTGTAGATCATTGGGGATACTGAGTGAAACTTCAGCTCCTCTCTAATTTCAATGGGATCAGAGTTTTCATTTGTTAGAGGTGAGTAAAACCAAGGAAACAGTCTGGTTTTGTGAATATTAAAAGAGCATTCATTGCTTGTCTTAGCATACTTCTTACGTGTCTACGAGTACAATAGCAGAACCTCTTCTTTTACCTCTAGTGTAGCTGGGTCACACCAGCCTGCAGTGATCTACACCCATAGCTAACAAATAGTATGCACATGAAGTATTTTTAATTTTTCAATAGACTGCCATTTGTTTTCTAAAGGTTTATTTCCAATTTGCACCTTACTGCTTCACTTCTCTAGATACGTTAAAGATCAGATAAATGTTCTCTTTGCAACATCGTAGCAAAGACGTGTTCTACCAGGCATATAAAGATCTAGCATATTTAGGATAACTTGTGCTATTAGAAAAAAAAAAACAAAAAAACACAAAAAACCCCACAAACAAACAAAAAAACAACACAAAAAACCAACAAACAAACAAACAACACAAAAAAAACCCAACAAAAAAACCAAAAACGAACAAACAAAAAACCAAAACCAAAACCAAACTGGGCAAGTATACGTTGTATAATTTGAGCGATTGACTGTGACCTCATGTCCCTTGCTGCTTATCTTCTGGCACCAGCAGAGCCAGGCTCTCTCTGGACTCCGACCAAGCACGCCTGCAAGGTCTGGAGACTCAAGCAAGGCTTGTGGTGCTGGGTGGTGCTCTGGGGACTGCTGTCAGCAGCTCTTGGTGCCCATCCCAGAGCCATCCTTTGTGTTTCCCCAGCCCTGCCTGGTTCAGGCAGCTGGGCACTGCTGGCTGTGCTTGCAGCAGCAGAGTTGAGCTGTGTGGGGAGACATCCTCCCGGGGCAACCATGGGGTGGGTGGTGGGGCTCAGGGAGGTGCTGGCCCCGCAGTCGGATCAACTCCCCTCCTCAGAACAGAGAGTGACCATGGTCTCTCTGCCTTTGCAGCACCCGCTGCTGTGGGCGAAAGGGAGCAGCTCCTCACCCCCAGCACTCCCAGGCCGCCCCGCACGGTGCTGAGCACAGCAGAAGGAAAACTGCCCACTGTGCAGGACCGTGGAAACGGCTGTCAGGTTCTCGCAGTGCTCAAACAGTTATTTTCAATGGACATCCCAGGCCCTGGAGAGCCATCAGATGAAAACCACCAGGATGTGCAGGGCGCTGCAGAGCCAGTGCCCAGGCCTCAGGTGGGTGGCTTCCCTCCTGAGGTCTGGGTGGACTTTTTCAAGAGTGACCCAGTTAACATCAGGCCCCTGCTGCCGTAGCGGACACAGGAGCTCAGGGTG
>NW_009952047.1:1302896-1358002 GCF_000747805.2 Chaetura pelagica
AAAGGGTGGCTGGTGAAGGGGTGGACGGGCATAATTGTGTCCCAGCCGTGCTCCTGTGGGCTGGACGAGGAGCAGCTGTGCAGTACCTGCAGGGCTCCCTGCCAGGGAAATCACAGGCATTTATGCACCAGCTCATCACCATCACATTGGACTTCTGCAGCACTGAGCTGCAACAGCACCTGGCCCAGAAAAACCCTGCAGCCAGCTCCAGCCCCACTGCAAGCCCTGCAGCCAGCTCCAGCCCAACAGCGTCCTGTGCCAGGACTCCCAACTCCTGCCTGGCCTCCTCCAGTAGCTTTGCAGGCTCCCACATGGAGGAACAAGCTGGATGCTGCCGTCCATGGGGGACCCGGCCACCCCTCATCTGTGCCAGTCCCTGCTGATCGAGAGCAACCCCCGGAGGAACTGGGGGCAGAGGCGGCAGGTCTCTCTGCCCAGGGCTGCAGCCCCTCTGCTCCCAGGCAGGGCAGGGACTGCTCACTCAGGGGGGCCAAGCACCCCCGAAAAGGAGGGCCTGCAGCCCCCAGGACTCCCTCCAGTCCCTTCAGCAGCACCAGCAGGGCCACAGCAACCCTTTGCTGAAGAAAAGGGAAATAAATTATTATTTCACTGTCACAGTCTCTGGGTGCTGCTGTCTCCCCCTTCTCCTGGAGGCTCTCCCTGCCCCGCATGTCCCTCAGTGGTTGTCCCCATCCTGCTGGGGAGCACGACCATGGGCCCCCAGATCCCTCAGCCCATGTCAGAGGTTCAGAGGTTCAGATTTGACATCAGGGAGCATTTCTTTACAAAGAGCTTGGTCAAACCATGGAACAGGCTTCCTAGAGTATTGGTCAGTGCTCCGCTCCTCTCCGCATTCAAGAGGTGTTTGGGTAATGTCCTCAGTAACAGGCTTGAACTTTTAGTCAGCCCTGAATTTGTCAGGCAGTTGTACTGGATGATCACTGATAGATGCCTTAACATTGTTTAGCTCTTGTGGAAGTGTAACTCAGTTAGTAAGTGAGTTGTCTGTGTCTACAAATGGTCTCTGTAGTGCAAATCCAGAATGATAATTTATTGACAATGAAGCCACTGTGATATTTGCACTAAAATATCTGTAGCCACCAGTGTGCTGGTGGGCACATGAAATTTCAAGGAACCCACAGAGTTCCAGTGGGATCACAAGTGGATTGTGACGAAGTCTGGGTCCATCCTTGCTTGTGGTGGCCAAGGCTTTGGGACTTTTTCCTTCTCTTATGTCATAGGTCATTAGGGTTATATGGAGCAATGGCAGGCAAGGGGTCAATGCCAGGCCACTGATAGGTCAGCCATGACTGTGCCCCAGGAGGCTGTGTGCTCCAGCAGCTCTGGGAGAGCCAGCTACATGCAGGGAGACTTCGAGTTTTGGTCATGCCTCTACTCTTCTGGGGCCACTTTCCAAAGTCCTGAAGAGGCTTTTGCTGCTGACTCTGAGCAACACAGGTGTGCAGGGATTATTTTAAGTGAGCAAAGATTGACAATGTGTAATGGCTTTGAGTGACTGTATGAGAGGGGCTGTCAAGGCTTAGGTTGTCTCATACATTCAGTTTAAAGGTTTTACCAGCATGTCTGACAGTACCTCAATCATGTCATCTAGAACCTTTTTTCAACCTAGGTGGCCTACAAAGTCATCCAGATGCGTTAGTCTCTAGATTTGTGGCGTAAGCGGTTGCTTTGGGATGATATTATGCCAGAGGTTGAAATCTCTTGCCAAGAAAGTATCTCAGAAAATGGTGACAGATCTGCTTTCATCTCTGTGAGGAACAGCACTTAGGAGGTTGTCACAGTTTGACTCACAGTTGGCAATTAAACCAGTGACAACAATGCTGTCCATCTCCCTGCAACCTAGGTTGGGAAAAGAGAGAGAGAATAAGAAGAAAGACCTTCTGGATTGAAAACTAAGCTAGACAGCTTTAATTAAAACTAATGATAACAGGAAAAATGTACAAATATATACAGGTATGTGCAGGGATGTGCAACACCCCTATCAGTTCCCTCCACTACCGGCAAATCCTATGGCACCTCCTGAGCTGTGAACAGTCCCAGAATGTCCCGGAGCTGCTGGAGAGAGCGGCGGAGCAGACAGGAGCTGAGGGCGGAGTTATGAGGGTCAGGGATGCATGGGCCTGGGGATCAATGGGGATGGTATGGGGGGGGGGAGGAGGAGGAGAAGAAGGAGAAGAAGGAGGAGAAGAAGAACAAGGACAAGAACAAGAATAAGAACAAGAACAAGAACAAGAGCTTGACTACCATGATCCCTGAATTTATACCAAGACTTGCATAGACATACAGATGGAATACCTCTGGCCAACTTTGCTGCCCATCTAATCCGCTCCTCCCTTGTCCTGGTTTGAGCCAGGATAAAGCCAATTTTCCTTTTTACTGATTTTTTTTTCCTTCAGCAAGCTTTCTTGTAACTAGCAACAGTGTGTTCTGCTAGGCTGATAAGACAGTGGAATGTTTTTCTAACTACTGAGGCTTCAAGGCCGCACCTGCACTCTGCCGGCTCAGACACTATGGGGAGATCTGTGACCCCCCCCATAGGAGGCTGAGTTAGACGGACAGCAAAATTGGCCAAAGATACTCCATTCCATATATCTACGTAAGCTCAGAGGAAGGTCAGAGATCACAGAAGACACCTTCCTTCCTTCTTTTTCTCTCCTTCTCTTCCGTCCATGGCCGGCGTCCAGGGAGGACTCTGCTCATCCATCACCGTCGATCCTCAGCCTTGATCTCTCGTGACCCCCATAACTCTCTGCCTTCTCCAGCAGCAGCTCCGGGATTCCTCAGGACTCTTCCCAGTTCAGGGAAGTGCTGTGGGAGTTGCTGGGGTGGGGGGAGGCGAGAGGCTTTTGCCCATTCCTGAATATATCTGTATATAATTGTATATATTTTCTTGTATGATTCATTAGTGTTTAATTAAAGCTGTGTAGTTTAGTTTTCAATCCAGCCAAGTCTCTCTCTTTTTCTCTCTCTCCTTCCCTACCTGGGTTGGGGGGAGGGGGGATCGAGAGCATTGTTGTCGGACCTGAGTCAAACTGTGACATCCCTATGGGAGGGTTTTGCATATGACTCTTCTGCTCCTTTAGTATCTGAAACAGTAGATGCAACAGAGCAAAGTGCCCTTCATCTGTGATCACTAACTATAAACATCCAGACTTTATCAGTCCACTAGCTGGTAAACTTGTGTGCTGCTTAAAAGAGAGTTTACCGAAGAAAAAAAAAAATCAGTAAGAAGAAAATTGGCTTCAACCTGGCTCAAACCAAGACCAGATGATTTGCACAGATGGTTGCTCTAAAACACCAGCAAACAAGTCCTGTCCTACAGTGTATCTTTAGCTACCTTCTGAAGATTTCTGAAAAGCCATGCAGTCTTTATACTGCAGCTTAGGAAACACAACCATAACCTTTTTCAACTTTGTCAAGAAGACAAAGCTGTGATGAAAATGTCTGTTCAGTGCATGTTATTGAAATAGGTGGGTAAGAACAGAGAACAGGGCAGAAAATTGGAGGTGAAAGTAATAGTAATTATATCATTTAATCTTTTGGCATGTTCTTATCATGCCCCTATATCTTCTCATATTGACAGACAATGGTTTATTTTTTAAGATAACAGGCTGTTACTTATGAAAAGATGAAAAAAACCCACAAACCTCTTAGGTCAGAGAAAGAGAAAAGGAGGTGTTATAGAAGATGAAATATTTAAAAAATTAACATGGCCAAGTAGGTTATTCTGGTGTCCTATTTAAATAATTTTGTAATGTTAGGGAAGTATGAAACAGTATCACGAATTTAACTTTTGTATCTTGCTGCTGTGTATATGATCACAGCAGATTTGAGAAGAATCTCATATTACCATGAAGAGAGAAAGCATCCACCACCATTCAAAATGGGATAAAATCTGCATTATGGCATTCTTCATGCCTGAGAGTGTAAATTCCTAGGTGTGCTGTGGGTTAAGAAAGCTGCCAGTGGGGGCAATATATCTTTCAGTGTTACAAGTATTGTGTCCCATGGGAATGTCTGGCAGAATCAGTAAAAGGTCCCAGACAAAAGGAATACTGGACTGATAAGGACTCTGATAGTCCTATGCTTGATAAGACCATTTATTTTCATTCCCCAGAAGGCCTTATTTTAAAGCTTGCTTGCAGGCCCTTGACATCGTGTATATGAGCTGGAGAAGTGATTTGGCCTGTGGTCAACCAAGCTTTCTGAGCTCCTCAGGGGTCTCAAGGACTGATTTCTGCAGCCACATCTCTGCTTTTAAAGAGCAGAACCTCACCTGAATGCAGGCTTTTATTGTGTCCTGAAGCCTTCAGGCTCTGACTGTGTGCATCAGTTTAAGTCAACCAGGGCAGGTTTGGCTCATTGATTGTGAAAGCATGGCATTTATTCCCTATGAATATCACATTCAAGCGTGTCTTGAAATCCAGTTACTTTAGATTTGCCTTTTTTCTTTTTCTTTTTTTCTTTTTTTTCTTTTTGATTTTTTTTATTTTTTTCCTTCTCTCCCTTGATGTTTTAAGACTTCCAGCTGCTCAACTTTTCTTAAAAAAAAAGAGAATGTATTTGCCAACATTGTAATGAGTCTTGGCTCATCCTATCTGAAGAAGCCGGGACATCAGGGAGAAAGAAAAAGTGCTGAAAAACGTAATTTCCAGTGCTTCGGTCCTCTGTGCATGTTCCGTGTTTGCCTATTCCATCTTCCCCTCCCCTTTCCACTCCCCACTGCAGACTCCATCTGTTCAATCTCTGGCTCACCTCACCCACTGGTCTCCCATCCAGGAGGAGAAGCAGAGCTGATCTCACTCAGAGCCCAGCACTTGGTGAGCTGCATGGGCTTTACTCACAGGGCTTCAGTGCCCGAAGTCTATATTCCTGCAGGGCTTAAAAAGCCAACTTCTATTTCTGCTTCTTTTTGATCTTAGCAAAGGCTTACTCTGTCAAGTAAATTGCTGACACACCAAAAAAGTTAGTTTAATCATGAAGAGTAAATTAATGCAGTTAAAATAAAGCCTGACTATGTGTAATAAAATATTCAATAACTCATCCATATCTCTGCAGAAAGTCACCTCCATGGTGGACAGAAGATTCCATGCTTGATGTGCATACCAACTGACTTATCACTCAGTTCTTGCATTCTTGAGTTATGTGTGATGGACCCAGAAGAAGGTTTATGAATGTTGCTTTGCCTTTTTGGAATCACTTGCTCCTTCTACTTCCCCGCATAAAGTAGAGAAGTCTGTTCAGTTTCTTCACAGATTCATGCAGAGGGAATCACAGTTACCTTCCTTGTTCTCATCGGAGACAAACTAGTGGCTTCCTCCTCATATTTGAAGGTACGGGTCCTCAAAGTATTATTGTGTGTGTTGTGGCTTTTTTCCATTGTAGCCAGCAAATTTGGCCTACTTCTGTGAGCCTGC
Organism: Chaetura pelagica; assembly: GCF_000747805.2. Lineage (NCBI taxonomy): Eukaryota > Metazoa > Chordata > Aves > Apodiformes > Apodidae > Chaetura > Chaetura pelagica. The sequence goes on from NW_009952047.1 coordinate 1,308,335, forward strand.
AGAATTAGAATCCAGACTCAGAAGCACTAAGGTATCTAGGGACAGCACTGGATTAGCATTATGGATGTCTCTTATCTGTGGCAAGTTGATTAATTCTATGCTGGTTATATAGGGGTGAATCTTAGCCCTGTTGCTTTTTTAATATCTCCTATTTAGGTTCATTCTCCACTACACTAAAATAAGTGTCTATAGCCTGTGTGTCTCAACGTGCATGGTGATCACTTGTGGCCCAACATTTTCAGAACATGGAAGCTGAGCAGTGGCTCTTTTTATAATAAAATTTACAGATTATTTTCTAAGATGTAGTTGGGGTAATATATTTTGAAAAGAGAATACAGTCATAGAAACAGGTTTCTAGTCTGAGAAGTCCTGCCACTGTCTTGCCCTGGCTTTCCTGTACGGATTTGTCAATGGACAGATATGCCTAAATCTAGTTGTGACAGCTTTGACATTTTTTATTGTTGTTGGCTCAGAGCAGTAGAATGAAAGTGGAGTAGGAACAAGAAGCAAGGCAAAGACTATGGTGAAGACTGAATCACTGAGTCACTTTTTCCAGATACCTAATTCAGGTTCTTAATTTATCTTTTTCCTGAGTCCATGGATGATTCTGATCAAATGTTTTCAGACATGCAGCCTTGGGGGTGATTCTGTAAATTCACCAGGTGAAACCTTGAGTCCTTGTGTGGTGTCAGTGGAGAATCAGCTGACACTATTTAGATGCCACATTATCGCAAAGGCAGATCCTTTAGGAGCCAAGCTGAAATACAGGCCTGATTTCATCAAATGAATGAAGTGGACATATGGATGTTCACCTTTTCTGGAAGCCTGATTGCTAATAGATAGAAGTACCTTCTTAGATAACTGAGATGGGAGCTCTGTGAGAGTCAGTCCCTGTCCTGAATGTACTAAACATGAATATCTGACATATAAGGGACTGAGACACACAAGTGGCATCCCTAACTCTTGTTTCTTTATCTGACTCTCTCACTGCAGAGTTCAATGCATTATTAGGATCTGGGGAGTCAGCAGAAGAACTTTAGATTCTCTGAAATTTTGGTCCAGTGCCATCTTTTTTTCATGTGATTATGCCAAATTTAATGGAAAAAAACCCCTCTTTCCCCTCCTTAGCCCACGCACCATCAACCCCATATCCCCAAAAACCTAGTCTCCAAGTATCTTAAATCCATATGCTGGCTCTTTAATGTGGTATATTTGTCTGAAAGCTACTTTTGTCTCAGTATGATATGGTGAGGGACAAGGAGCAGGAATTATTAGAAACTGCTGTTTTCCGCAAGCGGTTTTGCTGTGTTGTTTTCATTTAATGTTCTTTTAATAAAGACTGAGAAAACAGTGAAATTGATAAAGCTGCATAGGAATAAAGATTTCTTCTATTTATGGAAATTCCTGCAACAAAATGGATTTTCAAATCTTAGGAAACCAATCAATAAGCCAGTCTGAAGAATTCTCTCTTGTAGCCTTCTATTAAATTAGTCTGTTGAATTCTGTCAGGTTTTTTATCCTGTCATAACGTCATAGGATTTCCTGTTAGAAGGCTGGACCTGTTCTTGTTTTCGTTTTGTTTGACTTGGTTTCTCTCAATTGCTTCTACAGCTGCAGTGAATAAAATCTGAAGCATTGTAATGCTTGCTTTTCTTATAGTTTTCCTTAGAAAAATCTCTGCCATGGTTTAAAACTTTCTGAAACAAACATTTTACAAAGGAAAACAAGTCTTATAAAAAAACATTTTGAAGGAAATCTTGCAAGTGACAGTGATGGCTGTGTATGTCTCTTTAATCTTTTGTCAAACTGATGTTTTCTTCTTCTGTGTTAGTTCTGCAGGACTTGGCTTTCCTCAACAGTAACTGGGGTCTCAGTGCTGGAGAGTGTATGTGTATAGAGAGGAGCTGTCTGTTGCATCTGGATTGTAATAATCCTTGACTCCTTTCTCTTTTCTATCCATAAGTGAACCACTATGAGCAATGTCTGCATGCCATCCAGAGGAACCTGAACAAGCTGGAGAAGTGGGCCCAGGTGAACCTTATGAGGATCAACAAGGCTAAGTGCAGGGTCCTGCACTTGGGCTGGGGCAACCAGAGATGTCAATACAGGTTGGGGGAAGACATGCTAGAGAGCAGCCCTGTGAATAAAGATCTGGGGGTACTAGTGGGTCAAAGCTGGACATGAGCCATCCATGTGCAATTGCAGCCCTGAAAGCCAACTGCATCCTGGGCTGCATCAAAAGGAGTGTGGCCAGCAGATCAAGAGAGGTGATTCTGGCCCTCTACTCTGCCCAGGTGAGACCTGTCCTGGAAAACTGCATCCAGCTCTAGAGCCTCCAAAACAAAGAAAGTCATGGACATGTTGGAGTGTGTCCAGAGGAAGGCAACACAAAAGATCAGGAAGCTGGAACACCTCTCTTACGAAGACAGACTGAGGGAGTTGGGGTTCTTCAACCTGAAGAAAAGAAGACTCCAGGGGGACCTTATGGTTACCTTACATGAAAGGGGCCTATAAGAAGGCTGGCGAACACCTGTTCACAAATGGCATGTAACGATAGGACAAGGGGTAATGGCTTCAAGTTGGAGAAGGGTAGATTTTGGTTGGACATGAGGAAAAACTTCTTTAATAAGTGGGTAATGGATCACTGGAATACGTTGCCTAGAGAGGTTGGGGGGGGGGGGGGGGCACCCCTGGAGACATTCAAGGTCAGGCTTGATGGACTGTGAGCAATCTGTTTTAGTGTGAAATGTCTCTGCTTAATGTAGGGGATTGGACTAAATGACCTTTAGAGGTCCCTTCCAACCCAAGACATTCTGTGATTCTGTGACTGTGATTCACAGCTCAAGTAGTCTTGTGCCCTGTGTGTGTCCCACTGCAGGCTGCCTGTGGCAGCAAGCACTCAGCCACATCCTGAAAATACAAGAAGGGCAAGGGATGCTAATGTGACTTTTAATAGTGTACATTACTGTCAAGTGACATTTTATTGGTAGAGGTCTCATAAAGAGTGCTATTGAACAAGAATCAGGGAAGGCAACATACAGTTAAAATTTCAAAAATTAGTACACTTCCAATTTGTCCCAAGTCTGATCTGTATGATTGTTGAAATGACCTGAATTCTGCTTGTAGCTGTGCCCATTTTTCTTTTCTCAGTTATCTATTGTGAGATATAAATGGAAGATTTCTGTGAATAACTTAATGGTTCATATCTCACTCTCAAGTCAAGATGACCCACCTAAGGAGACAAAAAAGAGGCTTTCTTAAATTCCTGCATGAGCAGAATGATGCTCTTGCCTCTGCTTTTAAGTGCCTCACTGAGGATCGTGTACTTGCTGACATGTTTATGAAGCATGGCATTCATCAAACCACACCATTTCAGCAGGCAGAGCAGCTACGCTGCAGGCAAACATGGAGATGGGGAGTGGTCACAGGAGGAAGGATCATGGCTGGTATGTTATCAAAGGAGAAATAATCTCCTCCATCCCTTTCAAAGGACCTTATGTGTGTAAAATTCAACTACAGGTAAAACCTCCAGGAAGATGCCAATTAAAAACACTTAATACAAATTATTCAGCATCAGGAAGGATTAGGAGGGAAACAGTGGAGAGGAAATGAGATACACCCTTTTCAAGGTCAGATGTAAAGCAGGAGAGCTTTGCTTGTTTCATATCAGAGCATGGGGGAGAATGACAGACCCTAGAAAATTATACCACTTTCAAATTGTGCTCATGATCCCCCAAACCACAGCCCACAGCCAAGGAGGGAAAGTGTCAGACAAATCTGTCTCATTAAAATGTCAGCATGTGACAGTTAGTCACCCACAGATGGTAAGTTATTAGAGGATTTTTGTTTTTCTTTAGGGTTGGGGTATGTTTTTGTTTTTCTTATAAGTTGGCAGCTGTGGGCATCATTCAGCAGGTGACAGGAAATGTAGCTTGTCTGTTCAATAAAACACACCATTTTCACTTGGCTCATGTACTGTCACTCCAGAGTCCACTGAATCATGCATGTTCCAGCACTGAAATGAAGTGTGATGGAAATTGCCTTCTGCCTTCAGTATTCCCACTAGCACCACCACAACCATTTAAACAGCTGATCTGGTAGATGCCCCAAAAGGACAACCCCATGTCCACTTTCTTATTAATTTCAATGAGGAAACTGAGACCTGCATCAGCTCCAAAAAGCTGTTTGTTGTAGAGGGAGGTAGGCAAAACATGCAACCTGTGAGTATGTTCAGTGGTGCAGAGAGAGACAGGGAAGACAGGGAAACATTCGGTAGTTGCTGGAGACCTTTGAAAGTGGGGGGGCGAGGCGGGGGGAAGGATAGGGATTTCTCCCTTTACACAGAAAATACAGGAGGAGAAAACAGAAAGTTAAAGAAACTTCCTGCTAATCACAAGCTGTTTAGGGAGAAACTTCTGTGCAGAGCTGCCAGAACAGACTTCGACCTAATGGTACTGATGGACTTTTGGGGGCTGGGGATCTTTGGAAGGAAAGGCATGAGCTGCTCACAGTTGTATCGGAGTTTCTCTTTGTCCAGGTCATAACTCCATGCAATGGGCATGGGTGTTGGTGAATGGTACCTGTTGGCTAGGGTGAGCTGCATACTACCCAAGGGTGGCTTCATCCATCCCTCTGGGTTTTTAATGATTCCTAGGTCTTCCACTGGCTTTTTTGAGTGGAATGAACTTCACAATCTGTGAGCTGAAGGGGATTTGGTATGATGTATAATTAGGCTAAAATGTAGTGGCAAAATAAAAAGGAAAGGGAAGTGTTTGTTTTGTGATCAGTGCTTTTCATAATGAATAGTGGATCCTGCTCTTGTTAGAGACTATATGGACAAGAGGTGGGAAATGCATGAATTTTACACTACTGAAAAGTGTAATCTGCATGATAGGTGAGAGAAAATTTAAAAACCATTAGAAATTTAATAACCCATGTCTTAATGTAGTGGTTAATTTAAAAAAAAAAAAAAAAAAGGTAGGTAAGTGTATCTACCTAATAAATGAAGGGAAACCCACCTGTGGGCATCTCAAGTAGGAGGCACCCAGTGGACAAAGTAATTTTTCCTTGTTAGACTTCGATAAGCCTTGTTTGAATCCTCATTTACACTACTGCCTTTTTTTGTAGTTAGGCCAGCCAATAGGTTTCAGGCCCTGCACAAATCTAAAACTGGCTAAAAGTACAAAGATTATAATATTATTTCTCTAGTGGTTTCATTTTCTTTCTGAACCACCAGACTGGTCATGTTTCCCAGCTTGAACTTCTGAGGTAGCAGATGCATATTCACACACATCACTTTCATGAATAAAAGGAGAATACTGAGGATTTTTGTCACTTGCTCAAGCTATGAGGAAACTAAAGGAATACTGAACCATAGCCTCCTGCCTCAACTGAAGATTGAGTTTTACACCTGCACATTTTTCCATGAAAATTAATAGCATCCTGGAGACATTTATCCCTGATGCTCTTGTTTATGCCTGGTATTGTATACCACTGGCTGCTTAAGTGAGGAGGTAGAGGCAGGCAGCCTGGCAGCTACCTGAAGAGATGCCCCAGCAAAATGGGCTGGCAGGTGAGATGCATTTGGTGGCACCTGTGGGAGGAGAGCCCTGTAGGACACAAGGTGCTCCAATTCAGCTATACAAAGGATGTCATGTAGGGTGCCAAGGCTCAAGGGACTTCAGAGGGATGTAAAAACTGGAAAATCAGGATTCCTTGGTTTCTGCTACCAGTGGAACACCTTGCACCTTCTCCTCCTTTCTCTTTTTTTATTTTGGGAACTAAGCACTTCTGATAAGCAGTGAATAGGGTTTACTCCTGTCCCACATGGTTGCTATACTCTTAAACTGCTTCTTTCCAAAACCAAGACAGAAACAAGTTAAAACACATATTATTCAAAAGTGTTTGATCTTCTATTTTTTAACCTACAAGCCAGTTTCCTTACTTCACTCCAGTGTAAAAACACATGGAAAAAAACATTGCAACAAGAGGAAACCTTTGGCTGTCTTCCAGATCAGGATTAAATCCATGTCTGAAAGGCTTCTGAGCCTTCTCAACTTTGGTTACTTTACACTGATCTGTTACGAGTGCTATAATTTCTCAAATGTTTTCAATCCATTATACCATTCACTATTTGCACTTTACTGCAGTCACTCTTAAGTCTGTTTCAAACAAGCCAAGTATATATGTCCAAAGAAAACACATTTTAAAGACAGAATATGGCAATGATCCTATTTAGATATAAATTTTTGTTTTCACACACAAGTAGTCCCACTGAGTTTGAGACTTTAGCAGAATTGTCTTGGATAGTCTCTGCAAAATTAGGGCCAAGAAAAGAGGGACCTCTGGTCACAGCTCTGTTTTATGCTCTGTACGTAGATTTGAGCAGGTCACTTTGCCTCTGTTGTCTTCAACTTCCAAACATCAAAATGTCAGCTACTTGCTATGCCTAATATTAGAAACATTAATATGGTCAGCATTATTTTAATGCTTAAAAACAGTGTTCAACACTGCTCTGAGGAAAATTACAAGTGCATAGGCATGTTGTGACTGAAAGAACACAAGGAAAGAGGACAGCCTGAAGTTAGACAGTAAAACTGAGTGGAAGAGGTTGAATAGAAAGAAAAAGAAAAAGGGGAAAAATAAAGAAAAGAATGGAAAGGACAGCTGAATGTTTGTTCAGCTTGAGAGACAGATTTCTGAAACCTAATTCAGAGTGATTTCAGGTGAATGTAACCCTTCATTTACTTGTAAATCATGTCATTTTTAAAAATGTAAATGTAAATTAAAATTTAAATTTTACTCATATGTAATCTTTTTTAACTGTGTAAAATGATGTAACAGAACTGAAAAAAAGCTAGTTGCACAATAACTAACAGCAGGAGTGCTGTTTTTGTCAGATATTTATCTTTTCAGTAAAAAAAAAAATAATAATAAATACAGATTTTGGGGCAGCTGCAATGCAATTTCTTATTGTACTTGAGTATTAACCAAATCCAGTCATATTAATGTTTTAGAGAGTGACTGATGCATAAAGCTGAAAATGGTAATACATTTATATTAAGAACTAGTCCCAGGTTTTTAATGCCTCCTTCACTATGTGTCGCCAATGGAGTTCTACCTTAAATTTTAGGATGTCTTTTATTGCTTTTCTCTCCCAAAGAGCCAACAGTCCTCAGATAATGCTGTCCTACTTCTTCCCCCTTCATCTGGAAGTGCAGTCATGTGGAGCCCACTGAAATAAAATGGAACAGCTATTCTACTCATATTCTATTGCTAAGTATTCTTTTCCTTTCCTTTTGAGGAAAGACCACAGGTAGTTTTATTTGGCACCACTATTGTGTCTTTTTCAGGTAAATACACACTTACATGTTGCCAAACTTTTGGCTTACTGCTGTTCTTATGGATGCGAAAGGCTTAGTATCGGCATGTTTAAGGCAATCCTCCTATTTAAAGGTCAATTCAAAAAATGATGGGAATATTTTCACCATCATAAAGACCGTCTTGATCTTCTTACAGATTTTAAACCATATCTGATACTGAAAATGTGAGTTAGTTTTTAAGCTAAGCTGCGGTCCTGCTTGACTTTTATTATCTGTGTTGAATAGAGACACTTTGCTAACGGAGAGAGTTCACAGAAGCTGCCCAATCTCACAGAGGAGCAGGAGGACTCTCGGCATGCAGGTATTTGGCACCTCAGACAGCCTTTCAGCTCTCTTATGGGCACTTCCAGTTTAGTCTTCACAGATAAAAATACTAAACTAATTAGATCTACATAGTAATAAGCATTGAACCATTCAAATAAATAGTGCATATTCACAGTTCTAGACCAGTTTCTATATACGCTTAAGTGTCCTTCAGCAACCCAAGGTAGCTTTTGCATAAGACATCTACCAAATCACACCAGAAAAGAAGTGGAGAAAAGGAGGAAAACAAAGGCCTTCCTTGTTCACACGCCCTTTGGACCATCCAGTCCAACTTACCAGATCAACTGGGGTACCTCAGCAAAAGCGTTTTAGTTACTTATCAGTAAAACACATGCTTGGGCTTAATGTCTTTGTTTTGCAATTGAAGATTTCACAGGTATGAGATAGCTGAATTGCCAGAGCCTTTTTACAGACAAGTAGAGGACAGTACACCTAACCTGCCCTTTCATTTGAATGTGAAGAGAGAACCTACATTGGTGTAATGTGCAGCAAGAAAAAAGAAATATAGGTATACATTAAGAATGATTTAAGCTGGAGTGAGTACTTTTGCCATTTTGGTGAAATAAAGTGTAAAGCAGTATCCAGGGGAAAGGAAGTACCCCAGTCTGCCCTGGTATTGAAGTTCACACTGTGATAAGAGTATGATTTCCCCAGCACAGGAGTGAGGTCATCAGAGCTAATTAAATAGTGGGCTCACCTTAGCAGTGCTTACCTGCGGGCATTCAGATGGGAATTCTGGTCTTTTGGGCCTATTAAGTCAAGGTTCTCATTAAGAAGCAGTGGTCAGATTTCTGCTTCCCTGGGCTTCATGATGCCAGAGGAGCAGAAGAAGCCATGTGGGTATGGACCAAGTATCTCCAGTCCTTCCACATTACAGAAATAATTTTCTGAGCTGTAAGGGATATCATTCTTCTTTTGCTCATGATGCCTTTTTCATGGGAAACTACACCTCCTGACAGTCTCTAGCTGTAGACTTAGGAAAATGTGTGGCATTACAGGAGCTTCCAAAAGCTGAAATTTTTAGGAAAAAGTTAAAACTGAAAGAAAGAAATTAGTCAACCTGCTAAATGAGTAACACTCTCAAGAAGATGTTTGTGTGTGTGTGTCTGAGAGTAGAGGGGAGCACCTGCAATTTATTAAGAAGACACATTGAAAAATCTTCACCTCGTAGTGAATATATGCCTCGTAGAGCATATATTTTAACTTGTGTCATCTTGTCCTCATTATTGTTTAAGGGTATAATACTGAAGTACCCAGGATTTTCACCTATGTTAAATTTGCATTTTCAGGTGAGTTTAAAAAAAAACCTTTGCAGAGGATTTGGATTATATCTTTATTGTATTTAAACATTACCTGTTTCTAAGTTTGAACTGAAGATAAAACTTTCTTTCTATTTAGTGCTGTATGTTTCTGCAGAGTTACATTGTAGACTACATAGAAAAAATAGAGCACACTTTAAAAGCAGGGGCCTGTGATCAAGTGCCTGTACAGTAAATTAATATTATAGGCTCATAACTAGTAAAAAATTGGTCCAGTGACTGATTTTTCTAATATGAGGGGGGAAAAAACACAATCAGCAAAGCACAAACAACCAAACAAAAAGCCCAAAACCAAAAATTAAAACTTCCAGCTATATTACTTTGCAAAAACTGAGTATTAGTAAAGTTTTCAGAGCTTGCTTTTTTCTGTATATGTATACATAAATGTGCATTTTCACAGTGAGAAGGAAGAAAAACATACATCATTTCAGTCAACAGAGAAGAAAAAGGATTTTAAAAGGCCAGAATCTGACATGACAATGCAAAGGTAACTGCAAACAGCATTTCGTCTTCTTCAAACACCAAGTGCTGCAAAACAGCTGCCCAAAATTCCAGACATTCTAGTCCCTTCCTCACCAGCTTCAATGGGACATGACATGTAAACAATACAATGCACTCTCTACAGGAATAAAATAGATGAGAAATGTGCAAGTGTGTGGCTAAAGATCTTTGTCAGGGCATGAGCGGGATGGATGGGAACATCCTTGCCAAAGTTTCCATTCCTTTCCCCTTTCCTCCCTCTCCATCTGCCAATTGGTATTTCATAACATGATGAGTTACAGAAGGTTGTGGACCAGCACAGCCTTACCTCATATGCCTGTGAGAAGGCTGAATGCGAAGGCTATGTGCCTAATTCCCCAAGTAGAGCATAGGTCATAACCTGTTATTGTTGTTTGGTTGTAGTGGTGCCAGAACAGACATTTTTCTTGTCTGGTTTCCAGTAATATATCTCACAGCTTGCTTTTTTTTCATTACTTGGGTAGTCTGTCTTCTCAGTTTACATTTTCCCCAGTACCGTGGGTCTCTCCATTGGCTACTAGACTGTTGAAATCTGTTGCAGTCATTCCCCCCATGATGATGTGGGAGAATATGACCCTGTGGCTGGGGAATTACTGTATGTGAATAGTAGAGGGAAAGAATTACACATGCTTTGTGCAAAGCTGACCACTGGCTCACGCACTGTTGCTAGTTCTCCAGAACTTCCCTCTTTCTGTCCCTGTGCAAACCTGAAATACGAAAAAAATAAATTAAAAATAAATAAATAAAGAAAAGAAAAGACAGAGTTTTCCAGGATTCTTTCCTGGTGAAATTGCCCTGACTCTAAATGAAAAAGTGGGATGGTGGGAAAGAAACTCCATGTGCAGACTGATCAGATGTGATCCCTGCTGTGTTGCTGTGGCAGACCTAGACCTATTCTCTACCTTCTCACTGTATGGACTTGTTTCTGTAGAGAAGGTGAAGAGGAGTACCCAGCAGTGTATTTTTCTAAGAGATGATACATCTATTAACCCACATTGTGTGATAGTCAATGTATTTTGCTAGGAAGAGATATGGTGAAAGGATGTGAAACCTTGCAAAGAAGAGAGACATGCACAAATAGTTATTTCCTCTTTATTCCTCTGTCTTTGTGCCATTGATTAGGACCACTAAGTGTTTCAGTGTGATGCCAAACAATATTAATCTGGCAGAAAATTAGGAAAAGACTGGGTCACTTTTAAAAAAGCTATTCTTTAGTGATTTTACTGACTCTTTTAGAGGAGCAGAATTCTGTTGCAGAGTGTAAAAAAATTTTTCCACGCCTTAGTTTGGTTGAATCTTACCATATTCATAGATCTCATTCCATTCCTCTCTGCAGATGTAAAGTGCATCCCAACTGTAGGTATGGTGCGAAACACAAAGGAATTATCTTTTTTGTATGTTTTCAATGAAGTGAAAGTGAAGTCATGTCTTGATACACAGCTTGATTTCATTTTGAAACATGGCCTTTGCATTTTGAGATAGCAGATGAAGTTTACAGTAATTGATCGCAGATCTTACATTTTTTTATTTGTTTCTTTGCCTTTACTGGATTCCACAGAGTGAAAGTGAAACTTGGCTCCACTCACTTAACACTCCCCACAAATACTTAAGATGTTTTTTTACTTGTGGACAAATATACCACAGAGATTCAGAGTCAAGAGTATTTTTTAAAGAATTTGTGATAGTTTTGGCCAACTCCCTCACATCCTGGAGTCTAAGCCATGACACGTCAGGCTGGAAGTCCTTCGGAACCTAGATGCAGTGCCAGCTGTATCAGCTCTCAAGGGTAAGAAAAGACCACATCTAAATGAAAGTAGCTGTTCTGTAACAGCCTTGAGGAGCTTCGAAGGTGACAGGAACAGTGGGTTTGTCAGTGCAGAGGGGAGAAATGGGCGACTGGGCTTCGTGAAGAAGCTGGGTGAATGAAAAAGAGGAAAAGAGGTTGTGTGGAGACTCATACTGTTGCTTATCCCCCCACCAGAACAGCATCACATTTGTAGAAAGCACACTTCTGCAGTAGCCTAGATGTGCACTAAAGTCTGGGAGACAAATGCAAACACAATTCAATTCTCAAATGAAAACATTAAAAGTCAGGCTCTATAGTTATACTGCTACAAACTGAGTGGCTAATTGAACAGCTTAAACCTGGCTGACTGCATATTTTCTTGTGTCTTAATTCAAAGACAGAGATCTCAGCTGAGAAAATAAAATATAAGATATTTTAACAGAACCTGAAAATAACATTATTTATGAATAAGAATGATTTACACTGTTGTAAGATTCATGGTGTTGAAGATTCTGGCCTAGTTACTCGTTTCTGGGAAAGCTGGAAAAATAAAGAGGCCAACCAGTATCATGTCCAATTCTTTTTATAAAATATTTCAGAAATGCTTAAACCAAGATCTGAAAGGCACTGAGCAGACACAAAGTTCCATTTCAGAAAAATTAAAAGTCTAGATAAACAAGGCATACATTCAGTTGTAGGTGCTCAATGGAGATGAAATTTGCTTAAGATAAAATACGTGACTAGTAAAGCTCAGAGGGCAAAATCAGGTGTCCTAAGTGCCATAGGTAAAGAATAACACTGCTTCCCCTGCTCCAAAGTAAAAAAGAAGCAAACACATATTCTAATTTTGTCATTCTTACATTGTGGGAAAAGTCTAGAAAATGATGTTGATAATTTGGAAACAGTTTGCAAGAAGCCAATGAGAACAAAGTTGAGAATGAGGAGGTGATTGATGGCAACCAATATGGCTTGACCAAGGGCAAATCATACCTGAAAAACTTCATGGCCTTTTATGATAGGATCACAGCATCAGTGAACAAGGGAAAAGCAACTGTTTTCATCTACCTGGACTTGTGCAAAGCATTTGACACTGTCCCACATGACATCCTGGTCTCAAAATTGGAAAGGTACAGATACAATGGATGGACCACTCAGTGAATAAGGAATTGGCTGGATGGTGGGGGGGTACTTTTTAGGAGAGCTTGTAGCAATACGATAAGGCCTATTGGATTAAAAATGGAGGATGGGAGATTTAGTTTAGACATTAGGAGGAAATTCCTCAGTAAATTCTTCACTATGATGGTGGTGAAGCACTGGAACAGGTTGTCCAGGGAAGCTGTGGAAGCCCCATCCCTGGAAGTTGTTGACGACAGGTTAGATGGGGCTCTGAGCAACCTGGTCTAGTGGGAGGTCTCCCTGCCCATACAGGAGGAGTTGGAACTAGGTAACCTTTAAGACCCTTTCCAACCCAAACTGTTCTGTCGTTCTATGAAACTGATGAGAGTGAGCAACACAAACAGGAATTATTTAGTCTGCAAAATGGATGCTGAAGGGGAAACAGAGCAATGCTCTAATGTGTCAAAGCCTGCTGCAAAGAGGAAGGGAATTATATGCAGTCCTTTTACTACAGATGTTGAGAAGAAGTAAGAGGAAAGACTTGGGTTCAGCATGAGAAAAGACATTCTCATGGTAAGGATGAAGAGTGGATATAAGGATAGACTGGAGTGAGAGTCACATTGACTCTACTAATTGGAAACTCTCCTTAGGCTGTCAGGAATGATGGGAATCCTTGGTCTTTCCTGGAGGCAGCTGTATACATTAAATGACTCCTAGAGATCCTTTCCATCTCATCACCTATGTACTCGAACCCTTAGTAAGACCAGTTTTGCCTGATGCATTTTATAATCCTTTGGGATTTCCATATATAAACTGCTCTAGAGTAACAAGACAGTAATGATTAACACTGTGTATTTGTGCATATGTGATATTATGTACACAGATGACCAGGACATGGGAAAGTGAACTCTTCTAGTGACAGTTTGACAACCAAGGAGCTGATATCATCTTCCCCTGTTGCCTGTCTTTAGAAGTCACTTGGTGTCACATCTCAGAGTGTTCAAAGGGAAATAAAGAGAATGAAAGAGATAGCAGCGTTACTCCTAAGCACACTGGCAGGGATTACCTTGTGTTCAGCTATCATAGGCATCTGACATACCCTCTTATTATCCGTTCCAGGGAGACAATGGATACCTGAGCACAGCCAGCAGATCTGTGACTGTCTTGCAATGCTTTAAATTTTTTTTTAGTACATTAAACTTTGGTGCTTAGTACCAATGTATTTTCCCCACTGGAAAATGCTTTCCTTCATGAGTAGGATGTCTGTGGCCAGTGTTTCCTCCCATCTTCCTCTTGACACTGCTATGTTTTTCCCCCCTGCAAAGGCATTCTGTAACTTCTGCTTCCTTTCTGCTTGTGTATTTGGCTTCAAGTGTCGACAAAACCTAACCAGCAGTTCAGGCCTGCTGTCTCAGTTGTCTGTGTCGGTGTCTGTTTATAACACCCACTCTGCCTGGATTATGTCATTTGGTGCCCAATAGCTTCATTTGATGCAGGTAGGCTTTCTCCTCTGCCTTGAGGGGAGGAATTGCAAGGGGTTCTCTGCTTTTTTCCAGGAGGGATAATCTGAGGAACAAGATCATCTGGCTAGTCAGTATGCCCTATTTCCTTGTTTCTGTGGCTGTATGACAGCTTTTCTTTAACTCCTCAAATTGCATAATATTAAGGAGAGACAGCTTCATCTCAGTTTCCACACCTTCTTTCACCAAGGGTCAGGGGCCGGGGAGAAATCAAAGGCCAACAGCAGGAACGTTTTCAAAGCTTCACACACATTAGGGACAGCTGGTGAAGTAAGAGAGGCAATCAGGGGAAGGCAGTGTTTTGTGAGGGTTTCTATCCCATTACTGAAAAATAAATTATTTATTCCTCTGCTATGGAATACATTCATTAGAACAGTTTCATTATTCTTTATGGACAAATACTCTGCCTGCTCAAATCAGCTTTACTCCATCCACTTCAGAGGAGTGACACTGATATATGCTTGTAAAAGCATATATGATGAAAAAGTTGTTTCAAGGTTTAGATGAGCTGAAATCCAGCTTCACAGCAAGCATTATACAGCAAGTATATAAGAGGAATGTTGCTGCAGGTGTCTAGAACAAAAAACAAATAACAAGTAACACTCCATGTTGTATGAACTAAACTTTGTGAAATATTATACCACTAGGGAGAGACTTGCCAGCTTTGATTAATTATTTTCCCTTTAAGGTGCTTCATTTCCCCTCCCAGTCATCTGTCAAGTTATTTCTTTGCCACAATGCCCCTTGAAGTGTAGAAGTGCTTCAGCTCCAGGTCTGGCTCTTGCCCTCTCTTCTCCTCTGTCTGTGACCTTACGACTTCAACACTATTTTCTTTCCTGCATCAGGAAGAAGGGGGCAGCTGGCTAGGACCTTGCACTCATCACTGTTTTTCCACCTACAATATGTTTGCTTTCCTTTTCCAGCTGCAGTTTTATCTTGCCTCCTTCAGTCACTTATTCTTTGGCCTGTATATTGTGGGCTCAGTTATCCACTTACTTAGCATGTGCTCAACATCATTGGCTTCAGAAGGATTTATGGTTTTAATGGAGAAGACAGCTTAATTTGGTTCCTGTGCTTGTGGACACAAGTTCTACCAACCTCAGTGGCAATAAATTGCCACATATCATGAAAATCCTGTAGGAATGTAAGAAGTTTGTTGATGTCATGCTAAAATGATTTTTAAAAAAGAACGAGGAAAAAATAAAAACCAAAAAGCAGAATGGGCATATCTATCAGCATTGTTGCTGGAAGAGGGAAGGGAGGGGAGAACAGCTGCAATTACCTTCCTTTCCATCATAGGCAGACTGTGACAGTATGATTCTTTTATCAGTTTTCTTATTGTGTATCTTTTTCTTTACCTTCCTGAAGCTGGATAGATTAGTGGTTGGCAAGATAAACATTAGGCCAGATAAAATCTAGGTGTGATACATGGCTAATGCCAAGGTTTTCTAAAATAAAAAAGAACGTTCTGATTTGTGCTGGATTGATATTTATTCAGCATTTCAGTTCAGAGGTAGATGAATAGGAGACTACAGTTCATCAGTTTTCACCTGCAGATACGTAATTATAGTCCTGCTAATTTGTAAGAATTTTCTCACTAAATAAAGGTAGCTTAAGATGTCTGTGAATATACTGGAGTTTCAGATAAGTCTCCATCGTGGACTGTTGTTTTTGGACACAAGCACTTAAATTCACATAGAAGTCCACCCTGCCAGTTATTGCACGCTCTGACCTTAGTCCAATGAAGCACTTAAACACATGCTTAGCTCAGATATGTTGTTCTTACTGTATTTCCCTGCATGCTTAATATTAAGCACATGTTTAATAGCTTTGCTGGAGAGGGCTCAGGATGCTTTGCAGCTTGCACAATGGGACCCGTCTCTCACACAGATAATCATACAGGTTTGAAAGCTTTCATAAATTAGCAACTAGTGATTTACTATAATAGCTATTGTTTCTCTTGTAAATGAGGAAAATAAACTCATTTTTTAACAGAGTCCCCTTCGTAAGTTCACTACTCTTGGCTCTAGCTTGTCAAAGTGGTCACTGTTAGTTAGCCTTTAGTAAAATAACATTAGTCAGTGGCATAGTGGGGCCTTGAAACAGACCTCTGCATGGACGGCAAACAGGACCATTTCTACTTTGGGTTGTGTAGGTTGACCTGCCTGTCTTTAATTTACTTTTAAAATTGTTCTGAAACTGCTTTGTGGTTTAGAGTCCAGTATCTAGATGATACTCACAAACATGTGGAAGGTTAGCAAGGACCTGCAGGGCAGCCTCACTGACTCTCACTGAGCTGTGTTCCCCAACCTGCCATTCTCCTGCCTGTGCACAAAAGCATGCATACCTGCACACAGGCATAATCAGGCACGTATTTCAGGATTTTGTTTTTTGTTGTTTTGTTTTACTTAATAACCAGAAGGGAATGTGTGCATCTATTGGACATGACAACCTTCTGGCACATCCTGTGCGACAGAATCTGCTGATGCCATTTTGGTTTCTTTGTGCTGTAATGAAGAAAGACATATAATAGAAATTTTTGGCTAATCTTAGGGTAAAGTGAGACTAAGCATTACTTAGTACTATTGAACTTGAGCCCTGGTTTTAAACTTCCACTAAACTTTCCATTTTCCATATAACCTAGATTACTGGAATCTGCTTTCCATCATACAGATATGGTTTTACCATATTTTTTTTCTGTGATTGAGCTGCTTCTGCCATCACACAGTACACACTTACTGCTCTGATTATGCATTACTTGGGATTTTACAAACATTATTTAGGTCTTTTTCATGCCATCCTCAAAGTTCTTGGCTCACTTTCAGAAATCAACATTAACTAGACATAGATTAGTTCAACAGAAACTCTGGATAGCCATGGCAGCAGGAAAATATTTTTATTCAATTTTTCATGTACATATTTTAAATACATTAATTTATTTTCTCTGTATAACAATTTATAGAGAAAAGCAGAAGTAATTTTGGATCAGCATGCCAAGAAGGAAGCTGCAACAGCAAACATTGATTTCTGCATTTAAAATGCACTTGCAAAAGTGAAATCTACTTCCTTTTTAGTTATGTTTCCGTACCTACATTAGAATCCATCGTTTCATCTTTCTATTAATTTTCACCTCTTTAGCCATTACTAGGAACACTCCTCATTGGCTCTGTGTTCTTTTTCTTAAGGTTGCAGTGCACACACAGATGTTTCCTGAGGGATGCTGCAGAAGCTGGCAGTTGCATATGTGCTAGGGATTCCTCCATCACTCCAAAGTGCCCTGACATCAAATTGCAGGGAGGATATAACCCTGCCTTAAGGCAAGCTATAGGCACCCTGAGTGAATCTGGAGATCCATCCTGTGCTTTGGACCAATCAGCTGGACTTGCTGCAGGAAAGAGAGTTTTACACAGTCACCATTGCAGCATTTGACTGAGCTTGCTCACCTTCCATAAAAACCTTTAGCCTTGACTGAAGGCTTTAAGAAACAGGTGTCCTGGCATTTCCCTGAAACATCAGTGTGTGCATATGGCCTTGTTCACTGGAAAAACTGTTTCCCGCTGTCCTGATGGGAGGTGTTTGGTTCTATCTTGTGGCTGTTGCATCATGCTATGTGGCAGATAAGGGCCATGGTTGGTTGATTTTTCACTCTCCATGAACATTATTGTATTCAACATGCTGCTAAAGTGTTTTAACTGCTGGCAGAGTGTAATGAAGAAGCTGAAAGAACTAGCTCATGTGTCTGGGCATAAAACTGACAGAGCATGTCAAGTAATATTACTAAATTAACACCAAACGCTCGGAGGTTATTGACAGAGGTGACTTGTCCTTAGCATTTTTAGAACTATATGCAGTGTTGTTTTTCTTTTACCAGCATGTGACTTTGACCACTGCATGATGCCTTCACATCCTATGTGCAGGATCTCCCACACTCAGAGCAGAGTAGGGAAAAGACAGAAAGTCTGTTTGCCCCAGGCCACTACGAAAAGTTGGAGATGATCTGAGCAAAAGACTGTGCACAGTCAGTGCTTTGCCCCCGCTGCCACAGACCCATCCCTACAGCTGTACTGACCAGCAGCTCCAGCAGCAGGAAGGTGGAGGAGAGGGAGGAAGTCCTCCTGCAAAAGGAGTGGCTTCCTGCCTGCCAGGCATCAAAGTATGAGGGATGTGCACCAAGTGCCAAAAAGCAGCAGCTTGGGTGCAGGAACCCAGATGACAGCCCGAAGCACGAAGCCCACCAGTGTCTAGACTCTGGTGTGAATGCAGCTAACCTCCTCATGCATCAGCCAGAAAGCAGCTGAGCAGGGGCACGGGGATTCCCAATTCCCAATCCAGTTGCAAAGTGCCCTTTTAGGGGCTAGGAAAGGACAAATGCCATCGGTAGCTTGGTAAGTATGGGATCTGTGAGCCCTCTTCCTGGCTGCCTGCAATTGCTCTGGAAGGAAAACTGTAAGTAAATGGGCATTTGATGTTCAATATGACTGTGCTGCCAAGCTCACATCCCAAGGTGCCACACAGGGCACCTCTGTGGTGATCAGTGTGTCTGAGGGTGCCCAGCTACATGCGCAGACCGAGCATAATGGCCTGCAGATGTCAGAAAGTTGTTCTGTAATCCTACAAAGCTGAAACTTCTTCACTAAAGTGCCCTTCCAACCCTGCTCTTAACTTAGTTTTTACCTCTAAAGAACCTCCATCACCAAAGAAAATATATTTGGAGTAAAATGTTTAACTAATTTTTTATTATTTTAATTTTTGGCACATAAGACATTTTGAAGCTTTACTTTTGTGTAGTGTAATTACAGCAAACAGTTAACACAGTTGTTCTTTCTAACAAAAATATTTACTGCTTTTAAACTCACAGGAAGCAACTGTTATATGTTTTTCTTTTATCAATCTGTATTGGCCTGGCTTGGTGAGGAGGTTGGCATGCTTTCAAAGACACCTAGCAGGTATTTGCCAGATGTTGCTGTCATTTGTGCTTTTAGGTTGTCCTAGTTCACAGAAAGAATTAACATTACCTCGTTATCAGTGCTCAAGATGCAGTTGTTTAATGTTGTAATACAGACCTGTGAGATTTTTCTTGTGTTACATGCTGGTGCAGGTCAAGAGTACAGACACCGCACTAGGGCCAGCTTGTTAGAAAGGTGAGGGGAAATGCTGATCCTGGACACCTAATGAGTAGAAGAACAGGAGCCCTAATGAGATGATAATTCAACATGTTAAGCAAGGGGATGTAAAAGGGTTTCTGCCAGGAAGAGTGCAGATTCTGGAGAGTTTGAGAGTGATGGAAGGTGGGATTGTGAGGGGAAGAGTGTGTGCCTTGGAGTGGGGCAGGAAGCTATTGACTGCAAACTGGGACCTCGTATCCAGAAACAAGGGGGAGAGATGTGTGAGGAGCAAGAGTGACTGCAGGGGGCTATAGTGGGAAGTGTAACACAAAAGAAGACAAGAGGTGCTTTGGCTGTGGGATGCTATGCAGGCCCTTGGTGCTGAAGAAAGCTGTGCCAGGTAGGACACATCCCCAGGAAGGGCTTCCATCCCCATTCACGCAGCTGGTTTTGAGGCTCGTGTAGAGTTGCATTGCCAGTGGGCACCCTCCACTGGACTGGAAACCCTGCCAGCTGCCAGCCATATGCTGTCCCTATGGCTGAATGTCTGTTGGTCTGTTTGAATCTCCAGATGTAGAGGCTTCTGCTTCCCGTGCAGGAAACCTTACAGTCATACTTCATTCACAGCACATGACAAGAAGTTGTTACACAAAAGAAGGGATGACAGTGCAGCACCAAATATTTTTCTATACTGCAGAACTGAGTGAAATTAGCCAGCACTTTGTGGTGATGATGAATTCACACAGCAAAATGGGAAGTCACCACAGAACGTACACGATTGGTAAGAAGTGTTTTGTGCTCTGTTCCTGATCAGCATATATACATTGTCTTAGTGATAGTTAATATTAACGTTCACATCCCTAGATACCTTGTTCTTGCTTGGTTTATCAGGACTTTGATCTCCTCTTTAGCAGTATATTGTCAGTGAAATTCTAGAATGTCTAAAAGAAAAAGAAAAAATAGAAAAACGGAGGGAATTTCTGTACTTGTTGTCCACACTGGCAATATTAATTATTGTGTTTTATGCAAAAGCATCAGACTCTTGGTGTGTCCAGCAACCATCATAACTGTATTCTGTCAATCAACATTTTTTCTGTCATATTTTGATTTCTAATTTAAAATATTACTAAAAAATCAATAAACACTAGAGATGCTTCAACTGCAAATACCAAGTGTGAAATTCTGAGGCTGTAAGGAAACTGGTAAAATGGGTGTGATTTCCACTATTTTAAAGAAAATCACTATTAAAGTAAATTAAAAACTTGGGAAAAAAGTCAAGTTCCCTTTGTCTAAGTACACAGATTCTTACTCATATTATGGTTATCATAAGCTACTAAATATATTTGAAAGTTGTTTGATTTACCAATTTGATCATTGCCAGTTGGTGGATTATACCACTCTTTAGTGGAATCCCAGTCTAAGACTATTCCTTAAGAAAGGTTCTTTTGTTCTTCCACTGAAATTTCCTTTTTTATATTTAGCTTTTGCATTTTTTTCTTTCACTAGAGATGCTTCAACTGCAAATACCAAGTGTGAAATTCTGAGGCTGTAAGGAAACTGGTAAAATGGGTGTGATTTCCACTATTTTAAAGAAAATCACTATTAAAGTAAATTAAAAACTTGGGAAAAAAGTCAAGTTCCCTTTGTCTAAGTACACAGATTCTTACTCATATTATGGTTATCATAAGCTACTAAATATATTTGAAAGTTGTTTGATTTACCAATTTGATTCATTGCCAGTGGTGGATTATACCACTCTTTAGTGGAATCCCAGTCTAAGACTATTCCTTAAGAAAGGTTCTTTTGTTCTTCCACTGAAATTTCCTTTTATATATTTAGCTTTCGCATTTTTTTCTTTTTCTAGGTGTCGCTAGATGTCCCACTTGACATTTAATACTATCTATCTGAAAAACAAAAAAAAAGTAGACAGTAGACACTGTGTAAACTAGAACTTAAATGGCAGTGAACTTTACAAAATTTCTGTATTCATTACAGTATGGTAGTTTATTGAAGAGTTATTTGTGCATTGTATGTGTATCAATAGAACATTATATTAGTAATAACATTTCAATTTGTCATGTCATTAGTCCATTAGTCTTTAAAGGATACTCTTGTAACAGTCACAAGTAACTTGATCAGGTTGAGCTGAAATAAACCGTCAAGTAATGAAGTCTTAGAATTGAAAATTATCTTTAACTGTATATACCTTCATATTCCCTTCATATTCCCTTCCACACCTACAGCAGACCAGGTGAAGGAGAGGCCACATTTCACTCCAGACCAATGCTTCAGGTTTCTGGGGACCTTGTTGGGGACAGTCATCACCAGTGGGAGCTCTTGGTCAGTCTTAAGATTATGGTGATGAGTGGGTCTACTGGCATGTGCACATTCATATTTACTTACAAGGAATTTATTTTTGGCATAAATAAATATCTATTATTTTGCAATAAGCTGTGCATGAGACAATAAAGGAAAACACTGGTCACTGAAACAGAAAACACCACAGAACTTGTTCTGAACAGAGGTGTCACCACTCTGCAGCCTGTTAAGAGTTTAAAACTTCATGAGGTTTTGTGAGGCGAGACAATGACATAAACCTTTGCCACGCTTTCCAGGCAGAATGTTGCTTCTCATTAGCTGAAGACAATAGGATCAAAGATGAAAGCCTTTGTCCAGTGTAAGAATGAGTGATTGCTTGCTTCCCATGGAAAGACTGTTTGAGGAGGCCTCCTTCTCCATAGAAATGGTTTTGAACAGAGCATTTTTCTTTAGAGTAGCCTTGATGCTTTGAATCTTTTTTGCAGTGAGTTAGCAGGCTGCACAGAAAGCCGGAATTAAACTGGGAGCTGTTGTCAGTCTTTGTTAATGTTATTCCTGGCTTTGAAATTTATTCCTGTCTTAAAAATAAAACTTAAGACCAGCTTAAGTTAATTTTTTGGCTGCTTACCTTCTGTAAGTAAAATATTCTCAACATTTTACTTTCTTCTTTTGGGAAAACATTTTTGAGAATTTATTAACTCTATCTGCAGCATGAGATGGTGATTCTATTATTTTTTCTTAATTGGGTAGAATTCAGCTTTACTTTGACGAGTGAGAAGCAAGTAGATCTGCCAAAGAAAATTCTGCTCTTAGCAGCATAAGATAATTACATTTAAGTCTCTGAAACGATACTGTCAAAAATTACTCAGCAATACAGAATTGCTAGGTAACTAAACTTTTTCTCTATGTTCTCTTTGAGTACTCTAATTCATAGAGTTAGCTGTATCCCAGTCAAAATATTAGGCACCTAAGAACAACTTATGTCAGGATTCGCTGCTACTTTCACCACAAAAAAATGAGTTGAGATTTGAAAATCATTCCCTGAAATCAGTGGTGGAATTGAACCAAATGTTCTTTCCTTCCTGCTGGTTTCAATATTAGTTCCTACCTTTTTATTACATGGGTTTCTTCAGATTTATTTCTTCACAAGTTCTTTCAGAAGCTTTAGATTATTTTATTTGCATATATGATTTCATGGAATCATTTCCAAGAGGGTACCAGCAACTTAAAAGTCCCAGACCAGTTCTGAAAATGAGTGTAGCTGTTTAGCTGCTAATATTCCATGCACTCTCAGATAAACATTTCCAAGACCTTCAAAATCATGTTGGCATCTTAAATATTTGAACATACAAGAAAAAAGTAATTTGCCACCCACCTAAAAAGGCGGGGGGGTTGGGGAGGGATGGTGGCGGGGAGCAGAGGCAGGGGAAGAGAACAAGCAAATATGAGAATTAAAGTCACTAAAAATAAGATCAGGGGAATACTGTGCAGAAGTCTGAAAAGTTGACGCCCTGAATTGTCTTGTCCCTTCCTCTGGTAAGACTTACTGCATTTAGTGTCCAGTCAGCAAAAGAGGGTGCATGCTTCAGTCAATTTAACACAAAGTCCAATGTCTTATTTTGAAAAGTTCAGGAAGAACTTCGTATAGTGGTGGTGATGGTTGGACTCAGTGACCCCAAGGGTCTTTTCCAACCTGAACAGTTCTTTGATTCTGTGAAAAGCCCATAAAAATAGGCTGTCAATACTACTACGCCTGATTTTGTTCTAAAGAGGCTCAAGGTGTGATTTGAATTATCTTCTGCTGCCATGGTGGGGTGGCAAAGGAGGAGAGAGGACTGCAAGCTGTACTGAAGAAGCAAGGGACTGGTTGGAGTGGTCATCTCTTAAATTATCAGTCCTGGTTTGCCCCAGTGTGCCAGGGCTGACCTCGGGCAATGCTGTGACACTCTCAGCAGCCTGAGTGGCTAAAGCCATAGGGTTCTTAATACGTTTTTTTGCTGACTGGCAGGATTAATGAACCTTGTTACAGGGTTTCTGCCATCAGTTGGGTGAGTTATGTTCCCAGAAATGTACCCTGGTTGCTAAGTTTAGAAGACATGAGTGATGGTGCTGGTCCAGCAACATCAGATTCAGGGTTCATGGAGTTGTATAACCAAGCACCAATGAACATGGCATTGTGTTCTGGTAATGAATGTACATCAGAGGAAGTGTAGAGGAGGCACTATTATGAAAATTGAGTCTCCAGGCCTCCTACTTGCTGAACAATATCTTGGTCAGCAGGGGAAAGTGAGCCAAGGAAGCTGAAAAGGCCTGATGACCATTTGTTGCAAGCCTCCAGACAGCTTCTAGATTTTGGTATGTATGTCCAGTGAGGGAATTTCCATTGTAATTTGCTAACAGGAAGTTAAAATATCTCCTCCCACCCATCCAAAAAATACCTTTGATCTTTAAAAAGCAACACAACTGGTTGCAAGCCCTGACTTCTCAGTTGGTTTAGGTCAGCAGCTCACAGGCCGCAGCCAATCACACCTCTTTCTCTTGAGCCAGCAGCTGGGAATAAGAGAGAACATGGAGAGGCCAGGACCACTCTCTCTGGTGTTACTGCTTTCCATCTTTCAAGTAGGATGGTGCCTGGCAGTGCCCAGGATCCTGCATCTCTTGATGCCTGCACTGTTCATGTCTGGTGCAGCTGCACTCACCGGTGCAGCCACAGGTCATGCCCAAGTTTTTTGTAGTCGTCAGGTGCTACTGGTCTTTTTCAGTCATCACTGTGCTATGCAGTTCTGCCAAGGTTTATAACAGACTGAAGAAGGTTGAAGAAGAAGGTGATTAATAATATACATTGGCAATGCCTTATTAAAAAGAGGACCAGCTATAACTTTTTACTCCAAATTAAGGGGAAAATTCTAACTTTCTTCTCAGTTGGAATATAATCAATAAAATAAATCCTTACGAATTTTACTCCTTCCCTGCTTAATTCCCCTGTATAGATTTGCTGAATGATAGCTTAATAATTTACTGCCTACATACTCATTACTCTTTTTCTTTTCCATACCACTCAGTATGGAAGTATTCATGATCTCCAGACTCTCCTTGCCCCAACATCCTTATTAATTTTTACATAAGTTGAAGTTACTAAACCCTTCTCATCATGTCTTCCAGCTGGAAAGAACAGTCACGCCTGTAGGGCTGGTCTCTGCAAAACCAGCTGCCCTTGAACTAGCTATTGCCTTGCATGATCTACAAGGTTCAGTTCTCAGAAAACAAAGTGAATTTACATGGGTGAGCTTTGTAACTTAGAGCCTGACGTCTGGGGCGTCACAGCAGTGTGGTGATACAGGCTAAGGTTCACTAGGGGAAAGAGAAATGCATGATGAATAAGCCTGCTTGTCATTAATGCTCTACAGCATTTAACTTGTCTTGAACAAGGAGACATTGATTTGGAACCCTGAAGAGGCTACAGAGATTAATGTCAGTTGAATTGAGCCCAGAGTATTTTTGCTTCATTGGACTATTTGTATTTGAGGAGAATGCTTTGCCAGTGCTCCTAGAGAAACTGTGAAAAGGAAAAATAGAAATTTTGGTAAAGCCCAGTTTTCTTGTGTATGTTGTGCAACCAACAAAGCAGATTCATCCCACTTTGCATATGGAAAATGTATAGGAAAAGTGTTAATTTAAATCCATTCATTATCAATAGTGTCCCACCACATGACTTCTCTGAATAAGTCACATTTTGCAAATCATATCAGACATTATATGAACTTCTACAAAGCATCTTTATGTGTGCTGCTGCCAACCTAAGTGACAGGGAGCTGAGTCTGTTACCCAACTGATTGATAAACTTTGTATATATGAGAATGCCAGGTAGCCAGTATTGAGTAGTGGTACTTAGTTTTATCACAAGTGTCAGTCTCGGATGCTCTTACAAGCAGAAAGCAGAGTATTTCTGTATGTGTAAAGAAAAACAGAAATGCTTTATTGATGTCATGAGACAGATTTTACAAATGTATTTCAAGTACAATTGTAGAGATGAAAAAATACACAGTGATCAAGGCAACCACTTGCTTTGTGGGCAAAGCTGTTGTAATCACTGTTCCCCTTCTAGCTTCCTGCATTGCTTCAAGGAACTTGTTAACTTCTCCCTGTGTCAAAAGTGTCCTTTTAACTTCAATGCATTAAGGATTCTTCTGTCACTTGTATACCAGCATCATCCTGAATTAACAAGTTGTCAACCTCACAGGAAGTTTTGGTGTCAAAATACTTTAAACAATTGATTTGTTCTTTTATATGCTATGTAAATACCTTAGGTTATTCAATCAGCTCTACTCAATACAACAAAATACGGAATCTTCCTGAAACAGCTGGTTACCTGCACGTACAAAGCAGTCTGAGTAGATGTTTTTGCCTCAGCTGTTATTGAGCAACTGCTCTTGGTCTGCAGTTTATGTAAGCTTAAACTGTCTTTACTCAAAAGCAAGATATTCTTCTTGTCATACATATTGAAGAGTAGGAGCATCCTCACAGTTGGTCAACATGAAGCTACAGAAACAGTGTATAAGATAGTTTATATACTATCTTATTTTGCAGCAATCATCTGTAAATCCAAGTCCAATGGTCTACTTCTAGGTGAGTAGGCCTCAAACATCTGGTCATAAATAAGAGAGATCCATGGTCTTAGAAACTCATGGAACTCCATAAGCTTCTCCCTGAGTTCTCCTCTGCTGTGCATTTATGTTGTTGGACTTCTGGAGACCAAGCTGAGATGAAAGTCACAAATAAAATGTGGAAGCATAGTCCACATTTTCAAAAAGAGAAGGAAGATCATGGAGTAGATCCTCCTGAAGGCTCCACTAAGGGACATGGAAAATGTGGAGGTGGCTGGTGGTGACCAACATGGTTTTGTGAAGGACAAATCATGCCTGACTTAGACTTGTCCAAAGCATTTAACAGTGTCCCACACAACATCCTGGTCTCAAAATTGAGACAGATTTGATGAACAGACCACTCGGTGGATAAGGAATTGGCTGGATGATTGCACTCAGAGAGTTGTAGTCAACAGCTTGATGTCCAAATGGAGACCAGTGATGAGCAGCATTCCTCAGGGGTCGGTAGTGGGCCCAATGCTATTCAATATCTTTGTCAGAAACATGGACAGTGGGATTTGTGTACACCCTCAGCAAGACTGCTGATGATACCAAGCTGTGTGGCATGGGGACACCATCCAGAGGGACCCTGACATGCTGGAGAGATAGGCCCATGCCAACCTCATGAAGTTCAATAAGGCCAAGTGCAAGGTCCTGCACCTGGGTCAAGGCAATCCCAAGCACAAAGACAGAGAATAGTTGGACAGAGAATAGGTTGAAAACCGCCCTGTGGAGAAGGACCTGTGCATGACGCTGAATGAGAAGCTCAACATGAGTTGGCAATGTGTGCTTGCAGCCCAGAAAACCAACCATGTCATGGGCTACATCAAAAGAAGTGTGGTCCGCAGGTCAAGGAAGGTGATTCTTTCCCTCTATTCTGCTCCTGTGAGACCCTACTGGAGTACTGTGTCTGGTTCTGGAGCCCTTAATACAGGAAGGACATGGAGCTCTTGGAGCAAGTCCAGAGGAAGGCCACAAATTTGATCAGAGGACTGGAGCACCACTGCTATGGAGACAGGCTGAGAGAGCTGGGGTTGTTCGGCCTGGAGAAGAGAAGGCTCTGGGGAGACCTTATAGCAGCCTTCTAGCATCTGGAGGACCTACAGGAAAGCTGAATTGGGACTGTGTACAAGAGTGTGTAGTGATGGGATGAAGGGTAATGGGTTTAAATGGGAAGAGGGGAGATTTAGGTTAGACATTAGGAGGAAATGTATTAGTGTGAGGGTGGTGAGACACTGGAACAGGTTGCCAAGGGAGTCTGTGGATACTCCATCCCTGGAAGGGGCCAGGTTGGACAGGGCTTTGAGCAACCTGTTCTAGTGGGAGGGGTCCTCACCCATGCAGAGGGGTTGGAACTAGATGATCTTTAAGGTCCCTTCCAACTCAAACCATTCTGTGATTCTATAATAAAAAGTGACTTGCTAGATTCTGTGTGATGTCTGCTTGAGTGTTACCTGTATTTGGGGATGCCATGATTCACTTATTTGAATGAAGCCATACAAGCCAACAGGTATAATTCTGCATTTGTTCACTGGGCATCCATAGCATGACAGTTTTGTCTCCTGGACATTTCCTTGTCACAGCATTTTCTTTTTCCCCATCTCTTTCACCTGACTGACCTGCCTCCTGTGCTTCCTCAGCCTGTCTTTGTTTAATATTTATTTATTTATTTATTGAGAAATCACTGGGGAAGTTCAAGTTACAGCTTGGAAGTAAGCAGTGACTTCAGAGTCCTTGGCATGCACATGCTTCCCCTGCCTCAGCCACATCAGGCATTGCCCACTCTCAGAGGGGCCCTTCCTCTGAGAAAGGGAACAGGCTTTTGTAGCTCCTGATTTTTACAAATGAGCTGTGGGCCATATATCAGGCTCTGGCTTTTCATCTGTTTGCCAAGCATTAGTTTTTTCAGGTTCAAGGCATGCATAGGTGTGTTAGACTGCTTCAAAGTTTGCAAATGATCAGTGAGGAAAGTAAAAAAAAAAAACCCAAACAACAAAACACACCAAAAAACACACCAAAAAAAACCCCAAACAAACAAACAAAAAAATACGCCTGCAATTCAAACCACTACTGACAGTTGAATTTTATGAATCTATGCAAAGTATTCTAACTAACAACCTAAGAAATCATAAAAAGATTAATACTATAAACAGCAGTGAATAAGATCCTGCTTTGGCAATTTTGCTTCTGTATTGATGGGCTCATTTATTTTTAAATTCACAAGTGTGACTTTCTAAAAACAGTCACCTTATCCAGCTTCAGTGTGAGCATTTCATTGGACTTTGCTCTCAGAAAACCAAAAGAAAGAAGTGCAAACCCTTCAAAGTATTTAGATACACAAATCATCAATTACAAACAAGAGATTGGCACAACACTGGACAGCAAGCATAAAGCTACCATCAGAATACATTTTTCCTGTGGCATGATGGTTGTTTTGTTAATTTCTTTTTTCCTTTCTATTTACATACATAGGCAAACCTTTCACCAACACCAGTAAAATCTTGATAAATTTAGTCACAATAAGTGATACACAAGACTATTTTGTTATCACTTCTGGTCCTACATGTGAATACTTCTTCAAGCATATAGGCATCTAAAAGTTGTATTTATGTATACAAATTCTATCTTACTCTGAAGAAAAGAAAAAAAGGTGCTGTAGGTTGTTTTTGTTTGTATATAGAAGTTTGAGGAAGATAAATTTGCTTCGTAACCTTTTTAACTCTTTTGAGTGGAACCTGACATAGTTCTTTTGAAACCTTCTCTTGAATGCTGAAAAACCTAATCCAGATTTTTCAGTTCTTTGTTAGAGCAATCACGAAGTTTTAGACAGGAAAATATCTCTGCTGGTGCTCTTCACAAGAATGGAAGCACAATTAGTATCACCTTCTTCTAGTTAGTCCAGTGACACATGAAGCAGCTGTAGTTTCTTCAAAGCTGGACCAGAATCTGTGCTGAGGAGAGGTGGAACATTAAGTACATCAGGTTGCAAGAAACTTACTCTGCTTTCCAGGTATAAATTCTTAATCTTAGTGTAGTTGAAATTAATAACTTATTTTCAATTACTTGGCAGCATTATGCTACTATATTTCCTACCTCTATATAGGTTTGGATATACTAATTTTAAGCTTTTCTCTATTGAAAAATAAGAAGAATTTGGAAGAACACTTAAAAACATATGGGCTAAGTATCACCACTTCTAGCCAAATCATCATTGCTTCCTTGAATATTTGTTTCTTGTGGTGTACAAACTGAGTAAGGAATGCTGGAAATTGTAACATCTTATAAGAAGGCTTGAAAGTGCAAAATCTGAAGGGTGCTTTCCTGCCATTCAAAGTGTTTGATCTTGATGTAAAGTCTTAGAAAACTCTGCTGAAGTTAGCAGGCAGGTTGTCTTAAGTGTCAACAGCCCTGTCTGCCTGGAACTAACCCACCATCTAGCCTCTATGTTGTGAATCTGTTCTGCCTCCATCATACCTGGCCTATAATGTGCTTTAAAAATGCCTATTCTTCTGATTTTTTAATTTGTCTTAAAACACTTAGCAATTAGACTACGTAGTGTATGATGTTCCCTTTAGGTTAACAATAGTCAAATAGCTATAAACATGTGTGAAAAGGTCCTGAGTTTAGCTGTTTGTTGTGCCCTGGATACTCACTTTATTATAAAATAGACATGACAGCACAGGGACAAATGTGGCATTGACTTCAAGAGAACTTTTATGACAGAAACCAACTGATTGCCTGGCTCTTGGGAAGAAAAACGAGTTGACATACACATATCCTCATGCCCACCATGATGTGGGATGCAAAGCTGTTCCATTCAGAGACAAGCAAGTGATGCCTCTGGGAATCAGTTTCTAAGCCAGTAAACAGTAATCATACCTTGCTCCCTATTTATTGAAATACAGTCCAGATGTGTGTCTGCAAGACTCCTTCCAAACTAGTGCAGGAAATTATGAAATGGACCATATAACTTCTCAGCACAGCAGTCTGAGTGCCCCTGCTAATTTCAGTGTCTGTGGAACCCCCTGCATTTCCTCTGCTTTTTTCAGAATCTGCATAGGCACTGGTGAATCATAAGTGAATACTACCTAGTGTGGCAAGATAAAATGCAATAAAACTAGAAATAAAGCACTTGGTTACCAGAGTATAATGAAAGCATGAGTAATGAAGACTACTGGGATACATTTTGTATGCTTGAATATGGGTTTAAGCCTCAAAAATATCATTTTTCTCAAAAATAAGTTATTAGTTTACTGTTAATGTTATTCTATAAGTGATATTATGTTGAAAGCCAATAAAGATCATAGAATCATAGAATTATTTGAGTAAAGATCATCTAGTTTCGACCGCCCCTGCCATGGGCAGGGACACCTCTCACTAGATCAGGCTGCTCAGAGCTGATCCTGTGGTCCTGTTTAACCTTCAAAATCAGTGCATTTCTGAACTGCCTTTTGTAGCAAGTGTTTCTGCTATTAAACCAATTCTAATTACTTCTAATTAGCTTCTCAGTGGAACACTATTTGGTTATGTGTGAACCCATGTAACAGAGCTATCTCCTGGTGTGTCCAATCTGGTGCTGCAATATCCCTCTCAGTGCCTTCCAGGGTTGCTGTGAAGGGCAGACAGAAGGAAACCCGTGGGCTGCTTTTACTACAGCTGCCCAGCTTGGATCCCTGTGTCAAAGGCTTGTAAGACAGAAGCTCTTTTTACTGAAGGAAAGCACATGGTATTAATGAGATATGCAGTAATGCCTTTTCAATTCCAAAGCTATTCCAGAGGGAGGTGCTTCAAGGATTAATGGAAACCAAAACACTGGTTATCTTGTTAGATTTTCATTTACAGTACTTCTTATGAGGACTTACAAGAATAAAAGTAATTTATGTTTCTAGGATGTGTGTTATTTCATTCTGTGAAGTGATTGTACTTCTAAAATTTGACTTCTGAGGTAAAAAACAGTCTAACAAAGAGAGGATCAAGATCTGTTGATTTAATGATCAGGACTTCATCAGCAAGGATTTGGTAGGTTTGAGAAGAGGAAAGGGATAGATTCCTTTATTTAAAAGGAAATCACTAATTATTTTGTTTTATTTAACTTTTCATTTCTTGATTACTCCAGAACAGCTCCGTGAGTAAGACAAGTCAGTCAAGAGGAGAATAAATGAAGCTGCCTCTCATTTTTTCCTGTTGTTTTCATGGGCAATCTCATATCTCCTGTAATACTACCTAAGAAAATATCTCAAAGCTGTCCCAAAGCCCTAGCAAATGAACAGAAGACTATTTTCCATTGAACCTCACTGTTGGCCTCAGGGTTTATTTTGGTAAAGTATGTAAAATGACTTTTTTTGTAATTATAAGTTTTGCCAAGACTTTTCAGCTTGAGTTTTTTTTAAGTACATGACTGCTAGGTGAGAAATACAGGATGTTCTAAATATTCACTAATCTTCTTCAGACAGTGTCCAGTGGAGAAAATTGTCAAAAAGCAACATTTTCATGCAGATGGAAACAGTTTTATTCTATAAGACACAGAGGCCCAAGAGCATTCTCAGTAACATAAAAATTATTTGCAGTTGGTCAGACAAGCTGACTCAGGTAATCTACAGTTCATCGGGTCATTTGCTTGAAACTGAAGTCCTAGATGAGAAAGTCTGCTCAGATTAAATGAATTGTAATGATTTTGTGTGCATGGGCATGCACGTGTGTCTGTCTGTTTGAGAATCTGGGATTATTTGCTGTATGTGTGCTAAAGTGTCTGCAAAGCTTTTGGATAGCAGCAAAGCAACCTCAAGGACAAAACAGACATTTCATTCATCAATTTACTTTAAGAAAAAAAAAAGGAAAAACCTGACAAATTATTTCAGGAAAGAAGACACAGATGTTCTACATTAAAAACCAAGGGAATTGAGAGAAATATTCCTTTAGCAGATGGACTAGTATCAAAATACCTAGTAGACTGGTATTCAAATACCTACTGATGAACAAAGTAATCAAATACTTCTCCTGAAAGAGGATGAAAGATGTGTTCAGCATTCCCATTGCAGCTACCAGCAGCTGTCCAAGTGTTTTCTCATTAACAGGGCTGGGAGAGGAAAAACTTGCCTTAGCTTTTCTTGGCTCTGTAAGTAAAAGGAGAAGAAAAAATTCAATTTTTGTTTATACTGTAGATGTAAACAGCATTTCCCCAGTGGAAATCCAAGACATGCAGTGTTAAGCTCTGTGCCAGCACAAGGTGGTGGACAATCCCTGTTGAGAGATTTTGCTTCTAAATGAGAATTAAAAGCAAAGGGAGGGAAACATCTTTTTCCCAGTTGCCATCTACTGACTAAATCTCTTGGCCTTTCAGAGATCAACTGGCACACTTGCCTACTTAGCACAATTGGTGAGGCAAAGAAAAGTTTAAATCCAGTCGAAACATCATATCAGGATGGTTTGGAAACTACTCTGCAATACTGTTGCAAAGCAATTACCAGAGCTGTCTTCTTCCCCAAAAACAAGTGGTATGGAGTTCCTTCAGCAAGGCTCCATGCCAAGCCACAGACCAGAGCTGGTGCCAGGCTTTGCTTCTGCCCTGGCAGCAAATTGCACCACACTGCTCAGTATGTGTGTGGAAAGAGGGCAAGTCCTTCAGCTTCAGCCTTGCTGAGCTATTTTCCTCACCTCTCTCTAGCCAGGCAGTCTCCCTGAAAAGCTGCCTTCAGGAAGTCTCAGCAAATCTGTAGTTAATGTTTACATGTGCTTCTGATTATCTCTTTCTCCTCCACCTCCCTCCACTGCAACCTGTGGCTTGTATGCAGATCAGAGAGAGCTGCCAGAGGAAGTACAGGGCTGGTTTAGGGGCCTGCTGGTTTTCTCCTGTTGGTCTGACTGTAACCAGTAACCAATTCTTCTAAGCATGTAACTTGTATGTAACTGTGCTGGGCATTTTTCTTCCTGGAGAGGAAACCAGCAGCAGCAGGAGAAAGAAGTATGGCTGTAACAACAGTGGCATCTTCTCCACTTCCTTATTCTGAGAGCCATGAGGGTAAAAGCCCCTGCCTGCACATCAGTGGCATGGGCATCATTTGGGCCTCAGCCCTGAGCCTTTGCAAGAGCCCTCTTCTTGCTCAAAAAACAGATTTCACTTCACTGCAGCACCAAGACACACCACTTTCATTGTGTCTTCAAAAAATCTTCAATATCTCAAGACTTTTGCTTTCTTTGCTCAAGTTTTCTTTCTTTCCTGACAGCTTGCTAGAGAGAGCCTGCTCTCCACCCCATGTTTGCAGGACTCATGGTTAGCCAAGGAGACTTGAAAGATGCCTGAATTACAACTAAGAAAAAGATGCATTTGAAGACAGAAGTGGCATGGTACTCATGCATAGGTTTTATGTTAGTTCTTTGAGAAGGGTTTTCCTCTCCCTAGGAAGGAAAAAAAAATTTTTTTGAGAATGAAACAAGATTTGCCCAGAAATGAAGAGTGATGGAAATTATTCTGTGCTTGAAACAAGCACTCTGAGAACTTGAACAAGAATCAGAAGAGTGGTAATAGTGTGTTTGTATGCCCTATATAATAAATTGCAAAACTAACAAAAAGGTTAAAGGTCAACAATGCCAAAATGTCACTTCCAGACCTCCTCTTCTGCTGCATTGGGACAATGAGCTTGTGTTCAGGGAAATTAGTAGTTGGTCATCATGTTGGAAAATCACAGTCCAGGAAACATCCTATATGGTCAATCCCACCTCATCAGATGGGACTGGTTTGAGATAGCCTCCAACTGGAGCAGCACTTCTCCTTCTGGCTGTATGGAAGTTTCCCCATGTTGAAAAGCACTCATTTATATTTTCACAGTATTTTATAATATATTATACAAATGCTTAGAGTCCCAGCCAACATAAGATGCTCACCATATGGTTTGCATGGGCGGGAGGACATCATGCTGTGGTGTTTAAAGCCTGCATAAAAACAAGACAAAATGCATTGATCAGAGATTGACAAACTCTGCTTATAATATACTGGTAGCAATGGTTTCACATAATATTTTGGTCAGTATTATGAGGAATGAAATCAATATGAATTCCTAATCTGTATCATTAGTTTTCTGAAGACTATCATGCACCAACACCATGAGCTGACTGGAAACTACTGATAATTTTCCTTGAGAGAAAACAGCTGTTGAATAAAATTGAATTATTTCTGGTTTTGTTTCTTAAAAAAAAAAAAAAGAAAGAAAAAAAAACCACAAAACAGTTGACATTTTGTTGTAAAACTGAAATACCTAAATCAAAGACTGTACTGGATTACACCGAAAATAAGGTTTGTCAGGCATTTAGCTTTTCTCCTGTTTGTGAAAGCAGAGGAGGAAGCTGTTGCACACAGTTTTTACAAAAGTAATCATTTTTTTAAACCTTTGGCTCTGTTCAGAATTATACATTAATTTCTCTCTGTCAATTTTCAAGAAATACCCATCTGCAAGTATTGTACTCCCAGTGGTGCTTACAGTGTGTCTGTAGGGCAGAGATGTTGGCAACAGCAGAAAGTTGGGGAGACACCCTGCTCCACTCCTTGCCCCTCTGGTGGCAGCCCTACCATGCAGGGCCCAGCCCTGCCTTGCTCCAACCTTGCTGTGTGCTGGAGCAGACCCTTCAGACAGCCTTACAAAGGGCCCGCTGCCATGTGTCCCCATCTGCTGTCAATTACTGCACAAGATCTGCCAGCCTCATGTTGTCAGGGGCCAGCACCCTGGTGGTTCTTCAGCTCAACAATAACACCGGCCCATCTCCAAAGCTGGCGGGTATCCAGCCTCCAAGAGAGCTCAGAGAAGTATTTCCTCTTTGAAGATACCATAGATCTGATGATGGATCCTTGATAATAGCACTGGAAAACTTGCTGGTTTCTTATGGGGAGTCATTACCCAGTGGAAGATCCCAGATTTTATGACATTTTCAAGTCATCTCACAACATCAGAGGAATGTAGATAAAAGGTGAGCTGGGCCACAATACCTGACGTCTACCTGTGGCTTGGCAATGTATTTTAAAGAGCCCACATACACCATGTGCAAGCTATTTAACATCAGCTGGAGTTATTTGGCAGCTAGGAATGGAAGGAAGAGGAAAAGGACTATTTCCAGCTTTGGAAAAATGAATTACATGTTTTGAGCTAAGTGATCAAGGATAGGAAACATTAATATGGGCAGGAAGTCTTACAGAGTTGCTTAAGCAATTGCATTTACCTTATGGGAACTGGCAGCCTGTCAAAGTTTGAGAAAATGTGGAGTGGTGGCTGATTCCGTTATCAGTTGAATAAGAACCTGAAGCATGACTGACAATAGGCTAAAATCTTCTAATTTAAAACACAGTCTGTCTTTTCTGGGATACTGACCTGCCTGTGCCTCTCAGTCCTGTTTTTGTAGTTGATGAACTGCAAACAATAACTGGCTTTGCATAAAGTAACTGGAAGTTGCACAGAGCCAAATACAAGTAAATTACATTGACTTTACTCCTTGAATTCCTGGCTCCCTACAGTGACCATGGTAGCACTTGTCAGCAGCACAATTCTGAGGTTCTCCCTAGCTCTGTAGAGCTGAGAGAAAATTAATACTGGAGAGGTCAGATTACACCAACCAATGAACATTCAAATTCTGTTTAATACAAGAGGCTAGATTGTTAAGAAAGACAGGACACTATATTTAGTCTGAAGACGACATAAGGGCAGCATCTCATCTGTGAAACTCTTCCTTCATTTACATTTCTGCTACGATTTTCTTTTTTCAACACTAGGTACTATAGTTGTGGTAGTGTTACTGTTGGCAGAGACCTGTTAAATTTAAGTACAAAAGCGTGTTACCACAACCCAGCTGTTTATATATCAAAAAGGAAGATGAGGACAGTTCAAATGTGGACTTTTAACAGCGATCGAGTCCTTGGAGTTTAGAAGAGTTTGACACTTTCTACTATATCAGCAGAGAACTTTCAAATAAGAGCAGTTTCAAAACCTTGAGTGCCATGAGGGAAAGCCCAGTTGGTGAAGAAGAACACTTGTGTGGAACAATCTCTGGCAACTCATGTTGACCTCATTTTTAATATTTGTATTTCCAGTCATGTCCAACTTGTCTCAAGTTTTAACCTTCTGCTGTTATCAACTGCAGAACCTACATTCCAAGGCAAAGTGAAGGAAGCATTTCATAAGCACTGGAGCTAATCTACAGTAGCCTCCCTTTCAGGAAGTTTCTGTTTTTCAAATTTTGGTGGTTTGTCTAAATCCTATGAGAACTACTGTGCTGTTCACACTGTGTGAAATACTAACATGGCAGACAGGTATTTTGCATAACTTGTCCGCAGCAAAGCCTAAATCTAAGCACAAGCCTCATTAGAGAGATACACAAGACTCCAGGTGACAGAGCATCCTGGACAAATAAAACGTGACCTCTGCTTAGTTTTTCTGGGCTTGTGGGATGCTCAGAACAGATGTTCACTCTGTCAGAGCAGCAGGGGGAGAGGGCAATATGGGTTGTTCCTTTCCCCTTAAAGAGGGAATCTGTAAAGCTTTTTTTACCTCTGATTGTTGCTTCTTTTCATCAAACCTGCAGGAATGGAGAGACATCTTCTATTTAATTAATCTGAGGATGGACAAAAAGCCTTTGAAGTTGCTGTGGAAGAGAAGAAGTCATCAAACTGTTCCCATCATGCACTGAGGGAAAGTATGTGAATGCACACAGTCAAACAAGCAAACAAGATACTGGTTGTTGGGAATGGTTTTTACTTGTGCTAGGGTAGAAATGTTGGAAGATGGAATATGGGGTTACCTCTGCTAGTTAGACCTGTACACTATACAAACAGTACTGTGCCTGCCCATTTTTTAATACACATTAAGTACACACAGGGAAACATTCTTATGATGTTTAATAGTGCACCATTTAGCTCTTAGCCTCCATTACTCATGCCTGACATTGTGGTTTTAAGCAGCGATAAAAGCTGAGCAGACAGTATAACAAAGGTTCCTTAAGCATTCATATTTTAAACAAATTCACTTTGACTGTCTCCAGCTTCCCATTGTATTAGTAAATATTTTAAGCCCAAATTTGGCAAAGGACTTAAGGACAAGCCTAAAGCAAAGATTATGTTTACATCCTAGTATTCTCAGTGCTTTTTAAACCTAGCATGTTTACCATTAAGCATAGGCATGAACCCTTCACAAACAAGGGGCTTAGAAAGCCTTGTGTGGACTCAACAGAAAGA
The DNA here is from genome assembly GCF_000747805.2 of Chaetura pelagica. NCBI lineage: Eukaryota > Metazoa > Chordata > Aves > Apodiformes > Apodidae > Chaetura > Chaetura pelagica. The sequence continues at coordinate 1,345,580 of NW_009952047.1, forward strand.
GTTAAGCTGACATCCTTGGTTTCAAACCAGACCCATTAAGAGTGAGCCTTGCTGCTTCAGTGTGGAAATTTGCCAGAAGGAGACTTCAAACTGCGTAACAAGCAAATTGCAAGTGTCAAACAAATATTTTAGTATAAGTGATTTGCCTGGGTCTAATCAGGGGTATGTTTCAACAAGTATGGTGGACCAGATCCTCATCTGTTTTTTATCAGACAAAATCCATGAACTTGAGAGGAGTTATTCATAACTAGGATAGCCAAAGAACTAGTCCATTATGTGTAATATTTCTGCTAGAATGAATTATACTCTTGAGCCTCCTTAGCCGAGTAAACAATGAAAAACTGTATTTTTGTGTGTAAACATGGCCAGCTATATACACCTAATCAGTCCCCAGTGCATGGCCCAAGACACTAAAATAACCAATATCTCTGAGGTTCTCTGGAGAACCCGGGGTTGGGGTGAGGGTCAGACTTTAAAAAGCACTCACTGTCTGCTGGGTTTTGCTGTCCTCACAGTCCTCAAGAGGTGGAGCTAGACCAGAGTCCGGCATTTCTGGAAATCCAGCCCTTATATCCTGCAAATCAGTAAACAGATCACACTTTCTTGTGGAGACAATCCACTAGAGTGCAGACTTTATCCACAACAAGAAGAAAAGAAAAAATCAGGACATATTCCTGCTCCTCTGTTGCATGTAGAGGAGACAGTAATTACTGAATGACCCTACGTCCACAACAGGGAGGAGAGTATGGAGGTGCTTCCAGTCTCGGGGAGATGTTGCTGCTGGCAGGTTGTGTGGCTGCACACATAGCTGCATGCCAGAGAAACAGACTTGGTACCTGGCCCACAGATCAGCATCCCTCTCCTGCAGTGTCCTCTCTGATTCAAAAATGCTTTTCTGTGTTGTGCAACAGGAAGCAGGTTTTGCAAGGGGTCCATCTCTGGGTCCAGATCATTCATAATTCCCCTGTCCTTGTCCATCTCACCACAGATCACACAGGAGACACTGATAGCTATAGGTGTTGAAAGTCTGGATTACTATTCAAGCTTATGAAAAGTTTGTGTCTGAAAACATCTTTGAGCGATGCAGCTTTGCCAAAACTCTTTGTTTCATGAAAGTTATTTGAATTGAGGAAATAATTCCTTTTTCCCATTTTGGACAAATTCAATGTAACTTTTTGTTTCTCAACTTTAAAACAAAAAAAAAAAGCACAAAAAAAACGCCAAAACCAAACAAAACCAAACAAGAAAACAAAAGCACAAAGAAAAGTCTGTTTTTCTTTTTTTTCTCATCCGTTTTTAATACATTCTTCTCATAAATTGAGAAAAAAAGCATTGAAAACCAAGGAGAGGTGAAAGGAGTCACATAGAAAGCCTCTCTTTCTTTCACTTTACTCTTCTTCCCATTTTCTTCTGACCTCCATCCTCTCAAGGGAGAAGTGGCACAGACTCTTGCATGTTTTTAATTTGAGTCAGATTCAAAGAAGTGAGCACAGGGCCCTTCATATATCCCTTCCCATATGTGTAGGAGGTGACAAAGCAGCTGTGCACACCCCTGCTCACCCCCTTCACTCCCACTGGAGTGGGGACCCAGGAGTTCCAACCCCCTCAGGGCCCCATATCCCTCCCAGGCACATCAGGATGCCACTTTCCCAAACTGGTCCTCTGCCACAGCTCATTTTCTTCCTCAACCAGGTGGAGTAAGGCTCCTAAACTAAATCCATCAGATTGTACATAATCCCGCCAGGCACAAATATAGATAAGACTGCTCCTGCTTCCACTGTCCTTGATAAAAGGATGAGGGATTTTGGACTTTATCGCCATAAGCAGGACTTGCAGGTCTGCTGGACACTCACCTCTGGCAATGAGTAGCCCTGGAAGTGTAATGTTCTGTGGAGCAAATGACTGTGTTTCACATACTTTCCTGCCATGATAAAGTTCAAGGTGATAAGGGAGTCTGATTTAATAGAAGTTCCCAAGCTTATGGCAATGAAATCTCACTTTTCATAGAACAGTGAACTGATCATGAACAACTGTGGGTGAAGTACTTGAACAGGTCACAGTGACATGGCAAAATTACCTCTATGCTTGTGAAAGCAATGGGTAAAAGATTATCATTATGGGCAGCTTATAAGCCTGCTGTGTAATTACAAAGTAATTTCATTTTATAGCTATTTAGGAGAGCATTAAAGAAATGGGGGGGAAGGAGGAAAGGAATGTGTTTATCCAATCAAATTGACAAAGATATTAGCAACACGAAATCCTAGCCTCCAAAAATGATGTTCTGTGAGAAGGTTATAGCCACCAGCGTGTGGGTTTTTTCTCCTTTATTTTCATGCACAGTATATACATGTGCATTAACCATCAGTCAACATCTTGGATTTTTCTCTGCTTTCCTTTGCTTCTTTATATCTCAAGTGCTTGCAGACCCTCCAGTATTTAGAAGTGTCCTGGGAGATTTGGATCAAGAAGCCATGCTGGTGAGGAAGGGGTTACTTTTCAAGAGGCAGACATGGCTGCAAATACAGGGTTAATAAATTACTTGAATCTACCTTATTTGTATTATTAATTAATTCTCAAGTCTGACTCCTGCTACACTGTAGTAGATACATATGGTACCACTTACACACCAGCCCATTGACACATGGGAGTTTGAAGCTCAGGGGATGGTAGCACTTAGACATGTAGCAGGCACATTTGTGAGTGTGGAGCTGGCAGCTAGATGTGAATTGCTACCATTTGGCAGTCATCTCATAGAAACCCCTTTACTAGCATGCATGAGTGCACATCTGTTGTGTTACAAACCATTCTTGGAGCCCTTTGCTAATTTCACACCTTGATTCTTTGAAATGATGAAGGTGGCATTCACATTTTGTGAAGTGTAATCTCAGTTTGGTTGTGCCACTGCTTATTTCAGTCCTGGTGCACAGATTTAAATAATGCCCTGGAGAAGTGTCATTACTTCCAGTTTTGACAAAATCCATTCCCCTCACTAACATTCATTAAATACACCTGCCATTTTATTTCTCCATTTCCTCTGAGAATTCTGTCCTCTGGTTTTCAAGACCACAGCTTTGGTTTTGACTGCCAGCTATTCTTTTTTGTTGTCCTTCCAGATAGTAACTGGACTCATTCAGCTCTTCTTTGCAATAGCGGTTTAAAATGAAAACAAGAGTGATTCTGTTTGGACTTACAACAGGGTTTTTTTCTGAGATCCAGTTTAGGCTTGACTTCTCTGCTCAAATCTTCTTGCTTTGCAACTCCTTGTTGCAAGGCAGGGAAAAAAGCTTCTTTTTCTGAAGGAAAACAGCATCGTAGGGATGGACTGTGCCAAGATTTAGTTATGGGTACAAGCAAATGTGCCTTACAGCTGTCTTAGAGGTGTGCTAAATAACCTTGTGACTGGTTTGTACCTCAGGTACCCATAGTGTTAGGAAGAGATTACGCTGAAATTTGCCTTTTAACACCTCTAACAGCATTTATTCTGGCACATCTAAGAATGTAGCAAAAAAACACCCAAAACTTAAAATGTACCTCATACTGAAAGCCTACTGAAAATGACAATAAGAACATTTTTGCCTGCTGTTTCTAGACAATTTCCCATTATTACAATGTGCATAAAGATATTAATTTGTTTTTCTTTATTATACATTAGGTCATGGGAAAATATTTTAAAGGAATGAGCTACAAAGACTACACAATACTTTTTTTTTTTTTTTCCCAAAATTGCACATCGGTTGACATCAACCTGGCTAACAACTGTTTAAACCAGATATTTTTACTGTGTCCTGTAACAAGAATTACATGTAATGTCCAGGAGCTGCTTTTCAAGTTTGGACTTACAGTGCCATTTTCTGTGTTTCTGAAGTTTCAGCGTTTCATTGGGTGTTCAGAAAAGCTAATACTTCCATGTTTTCTGTGAACACAAAGTGGACAGATAGCTCTCCAAACCACCCTAGCTGAGTGCAGGTGACCGAGCACTAGCCCAGGGGATGCACAGAGGGACTTGCACCAGACTGCCCTTGGATGTGTGGTTGCAATGTGAGTCTGGACAAGATCAAAGAGGCTGAGTGTCTCTCCCTGTCCCTCCTCATTGCTGGTTCCACCAGGTGTGCTGAGGAGTCTGGTGGCAGTGTGTGCGAACCAAATACAGAGCCTGTGCTGGGCTGAGATAGACCTGGAAAAAGAGGCAAAACTGCAGGTTGTCAGGAGGATGGCAGAGAGGGCTGGGGAATAGAGCAGGACAGCAGAGCAGGAAAGCAGCTGGATACCCTTTTATTTTACTTTTCCAAATGGAAGGTGTTTGTTCTATGCTCCCTCCTGGAACATAAGAGGGGGTTCTGAGGTTATTGAAGAGAAGAGTGAGGCATAAATAGAAAGGCAAAAGAAAAAGAAAATGCAGACCAAGGAGGGAAAACCTGGAAACATTCCAAAGCAAACCTCCCCCTAACTATGAGGAGCAGGCCTGTGAATCTAAACATGCTCTGTAATTTGCTGTAGCTCGTATCCTCTAATTTAGCCACTAGGTGTGATTGTACAGAAATATGGAACTAAATGCAATTCAGAGCATGTCAGTAAGTGAAGCTGAGTATGTGTTTCTTGGGACTTTTTGTCCAGTTGAAGTACACTTAACTACCTATTTGGGAATACAGGTTTGGCAAAAAACATAACCAGAAAAAAAAAAAAAAAAAAAAAAAGTTTTTTTTTTTTCAACACTGGTACTCTGGGCGGGGAAAACTCCTGCATGTCAGTAAGTGAAGCTGAGTATGTGTTTCTTGGGACTTTTTGTCCAGTTGAAGTACACTTAACTACCTATTTGGGAATACAGGTTTGGCAAAAAACATAACCAGAAAAAAAAAAAAAAAAAAGTTATTTTTTCTTCAGAACTGGTACTCATGGCGCGGAAAGCATCTGGAGATCAGTGGGCATAAAGGCCTGATTATCTTGCATCTCCTGCAATCTGGAAAGAAGCCATCACAGAGGTACATGTTGGGGTGAGAGCCAAGGGATCCTCTGGCCTGACACTGATTTTTCACAGTTTGACAGCATTTTCAGCTAACAGAGGTGTCAGTATTCTCTGTGGTCAGGGATTCTTTGTATAGAGCCAGCGCTGTAGAATCTCTTTCATGAACTAGATACACTCTGCGTGCAATGGATGGAGCACATGGAAAAAGTCAAGGTCAAGAGATAAAAATGGAAGAAAGAGATAAGACGATACAAATGGGTACAAACAAGGGAAGACTGAGAAACGGCAAGGCTGTATCTGTCAGGATAAGAAGCTGTGCTTTTGGTATTGATAAACCAACTCCTCAGTCCCTCAGTCTTACCCCTCCCAATGCCATTTCCTCAAGAGGTCAAACATCTTCACCTAAGATACCTCCTCCTCACGACATTTCACCCACTGGTGTTGCTGGTGCTTTCCACATGGAAATGAACATTCTGAGCCTTTAAAGTAAGGTCACCCACACCAATCATCAGAGGTGTGAATTATGAAGCATGATCAGTGTGATAAATGTAGTTCATTGGAGGCTACACCTGGTTATAAGAGATTGCACCTGAATCAAATAAAAGCTTTGAATTGGCTTATTATTTGAGTGGAATATTTTGTGCAGCAGTGTTGTAGAGGCATTTATTGTATCTATGCTCATGGGCATGGGGTTTTTAATTTTTAATAAATGTGGGGGTTTGTTTTTTTGTGGTTAGAGCTGTTCCATAACTTATTTTGTAATTTTTCTCCTGGTTGAGAGGGGACAATGCTAAATGCTGCAGCTTGTGAGAAACTCTGAAGATTTTAAATCCAAATTTAGCAATGAAGGCTTATCTGTTCAGTAAATCAGATTAGACAGAAATGGATGTATAATAGATAATTGTTAACAAAGTTCATAAATTAGTCTGAAGTAAATTGCTAATAGTCTGTGGTTTATAGATTGTAGTCAATACTTAGTATAGTTAATATAATAGTCTATAGGTAATAACTAATTGTTACTGTTACAGTGTCTGTTAATGCCCCAAGAACATCTGCAAATAATAAAGTAATCTATATAATGCTTACAGAAGTCTCATGTTTGTTATATCTGGAGCAAACATAGTCACCAATCAACTCGAGGTCTGAAATGGGGATATGCGTTGTACACCCAAACACCCAAGCTTGTGAAGAGGGCAGGTGAACAGAAAATTTATGTAGTTCCCCAAGGAACCCATTTCTGGCTATTGAATCTAACTGTCAAAACCTCTTAACATCCTGAAAGTCAATTGCCTGCCATTGAATATGTTCTGAAAATCTCTGGTGACTTCCTGGCCATCAAAATCAGCTGTTCATATTTAAGAGCATGGAGTCACTGCTGTGGTCACTTCCTTGAACTTCCTTCAGTTTTGCAGGGGCAGTGGAGTTTGCTGCAATATGACAGATGATTCTGGGCTCCCACAGTAGGAACAAACCTGGCAAACATTATGATCAGGGGCTTGGGGGTCTGAGAGTGGTGGTTAAAACGTAAAATTAAAAGTACTTCCATGCCAAGAGCAGAGACTAATAGCAAAAACATGACAGCTTAGTTTTATCTCTGCCTCTGTGTATGTTGAAATGCAAAAGGGAGAAAAGGGAATTATGCCCTGCTGAAGGTGTAATCAGCACTAGTGCACCCAAGCAAGCAGAAGTGATAGGCAGAGTTACTGCCTTGGTTTTCATCTCCACACTTGTAAACACGACCTGAAACACATATGAAGGAATTAGTCCTTGACAACATGGAGCTAATGTATCTAGCCCATCTTTCAGTGTGTTTGTTGTTCACCTCTACTTCCTCTGTATCCAACACTTGGAGGTGTGTACCTATGCACTTGTTTCCATGAAACTTCTCTCATACATCCCTTTTCTTATGTGTCACATCCCATGAGATACAGAATTCTGACTGGTTCGCAGTCGGTCATTATGCCAAGTAACTGCTTTTTGCAGTTATATAAGGTAAACCTGCTCCTGCCCTACACAAAATTCTTCATAAAAATACCTGCATTCTGGGCAAGAACATCCTAGTACTCAGTTTTAGCTCTCAGTACTCACAGTCCTCTGGCTGTTAAAGGTGATTTTGAATAACATTGGCAACAGATAAGGCTTGGCTAAGGGTGAATATTAAATCTGTCAGAGGACACTGCTGTCATCCCAGGAAGATCACCTCGCCAAGGGTTGGTGAGGCGTTAATTTTTGGCAGGTGTTAATGAAGCTAGTCTAGGTATACCCATGAGGAGGGTTCACAAGGGTGGCTAAGCTGGGGCTGGAGTTAGTATCTGCCTTTTTTGTGTTGAGAAAGGCAAGTTTCCATTTCCAAGATACATCAGTCTTCTCAAAGCTAAGATTTGGTGTCTCAGGTTTCTTCCGGGACTCCTGAATCAAACACTGAAAGCTGAAACACACTGAGAGCTTCCTATCAAAATCATATCCACCCATCTAGAGCTGCAAAGGCCAGCATCCTGGCTGCTCTTCCCAGTGAGCCCACAGGACCCTACCACTGTTGGCACCTTCCCCATATTTCCTGGGGTTGAAAGGGGCTTTGATTTACATTGAGTTTCAAATGAAGCACATTGACATCAAAGCAACGGAAATAAGGCCCCAGTAAGTGGTTTATAAATGCAGCCTAAGTGTTTTGATACAAAATAGTTTTCAGTAAAGTTGGAGGAGTAGGTCTGTTGTCCTTGTAATTGTTAATTTCTATCTTGAAAACACTGGAAAGTCACTGACATTGTACTCCTCTGGGGATCATTCCAAAAAAAGGCTTCCGTTCCTGGATGAAACTCTTTTTGTTAGGTTTTTCCCATTCTTTTTTTGCATGTGATTACTAGGAGGGGATAGTAATCAAAACGCAGAAGATATGTATGGATTACCTCAGAGAAACATCTTGTGGGTTGTGTTGTACGATATTAAGGAAAGGATCCTCAGCTCATGCATGCTTTACTCATCCCAAATGGAGAAGACAAGGCTTCTCTGCAGTCTCCACAAACAGCCTTGGGACTGTTTCGGACTGTTTTGGCCCACTGAACAAAGACCTTATGCAGAGGCATCCATTGATGACCAGATGTGTGACTCATAAAGTACTTAACTGAAATGACAAAGATATATGGGGTTGGTAGATTTTTATTTTAGCAAATATGATCATATCCCCAAGCTGGCAATGACTACATTTCCTTTCAAATCTGGAAGAACAGTATCTTTTTGTAGTGCTGGTGCATCTATTGGCTGCATCAGATATCACTAAACAAACACAATGTTACAAGAAAGGAGGAAGGAAAACACAAAGGCTTTTGAAATAAGCCTTTTGTATTACTGGGCATCTGAAACTTCTTGGAGTGCCCATGTATAAACACAGTACAGAAAAAGAGAAGTAAGGCTTGAATAAATATTTTGCATTACAATTTACCCAAACAGGATAATCATTTTAAAACCCAATCTTAATCCAGGTTTGAGTTTTACAAATGGATCTTGGGTATCTGATCAGCTGAACGAAGACTAGCACTGCTGATGCACTGAGGTGTACAAGGGAAGTACTGGGCCTCAGAGCAGTCTTATCATCTGCCTTCATCTGCCTGAAACAGCTGTGTAGGTGCAGTGATGTAATTCTGTTGATGTGACCAGGAACGGAAGCAAAAAAATTCCCCAAGGGAAAGCTTAGACTAACATAAACTGAGGTAAAGAATGAGGTCCAAAAACACAGAGGTGCTTCTGCATCTGTCTGACATTGAAACCCCTGGGAGCTGGTCACCAAGGTTTACTTGATGAATATGTGCCCAAATGCAGAAGGCCATGCTGCCTGGGTGACCCACTGCCAACCCAGAGGGAGGATGTCTGCTGAACATGTGCAGGAGGGTGCTGCTTCCAGGGCAGCTGCTCAGAAACCTGAATGTCCATTTCACAGAAAAATGTGGGACAGCAGTGGTTTTTATTTTACTTTCTTACCAGAATGGGAACAGATTTTCCCACATGTGTTGACAACAGAAGACTCCTCCACTGAGGGATGTAATTTTCATCCCAGGCAGAAAGATGAGATCTATTCTTCCCCCAGGATCACAGAATGGCAGGTGTTGGAAGGAACCTTACCCTTCTTGACACTAATTAATGAGCCAGAGAGAGTTTTTTTTCACTATACCAAACAAGTCTATGTAGGAACTCACCAAGGAAAGCCTTAATTCTGATCCATAATTAAATTTCCTATGGATCTGTTTTCAAAACTCTGTATGCTTGGTAAATTCTCCTTTTCAGTTTCATGTTGTCTTTTCAAAATGTGAAATTCAAACAGGCCTTTTTTGTTGAACTTCATTTGCAAGAGAACCTCCAAACAGAAAAAAATGAGAAAAGTTCAGCCATCTTTGAAAATATTCCTTTGATCAACATTGTTATGAAAATAATAACATTTTTTTTAACAACTATAGGCAATATGACCTTTTCACTGTGGTTAAAAACAGTGGGTAAACTGTACATTACTGATGAAGCAAGTTAAACTGTATAAATATTCTGCAAATTACTCTTCACAATGAGACGTCTGTCTAAGCAAAAGCTTATGTTATTGTCCAGACAATATAAAGAGCTTTCTGCCACTGACCTTAGAAAAGACATATTGCACAGACCAAATCCAAACATGAGCATTCAAAGTGTGGTAAATGCAAGTAAACCAGGGGTTCTTTCCTTTCATTAGACTTTCTCCCTGACCTCTGGATGACAAGGGCATAGGAAAAGGAAGCAATTTTTCTTGTGTCCTGGGGGAAGGAACATTTGAAAGACATTTCCTGTGACTGGACTATATCATCTCTCTAGTGCCTGATCTAAAAATCTGGAAGTCCACCTTTTCCTAGCATCCATCATAAATGCTCATTTGCTTTTTCCCCATGAAATAACTTGTGGCTGATTCACAAAGTTTTTAGGTGCGTATTGCAGTTAGCTGGGCGGGATCAGTCAAATATATCAGCTTTTCAGAAGAATTTCCTTGCTTATTGCAACAATTGTTCCAAAATAAATCCTTTTGTTGTCTATAAGTTTTAAACTATCCCCATCTCTCTCTTGCCAGGGGAAGTAAAGGTCACTTAATACAGTTCAGTACCATATTCTTCTTCAAGTATTTGAAAAATTGAGAAAATAATGTCTTTTTTACCCTACGATAACTTTATATATTTAACATCTCAGGCTGCGTCACTTCTAATTGTCACACGCATCACAGCAATAGCACTTCCTGTGTACTTTGGGTAGTGGTCTGTCTAATTATGTCAAGGCCATACACCAAACCCTTTGTTCTCAGGGGGCAACTGGCTATGGCAAGCCAGAAAACAGTGCTGGTCCTCTCTGGACCTCTCTCTGTGGCTGTATCCACCTAAGAGCAATTTCTGTTTTCACCTTTCTTATCAGAAGACCTTCCTGATGTGCAGCAGAGCTTTCCTTTTTTCCAACTGGATGACTAGGATGCCTCAGCCTTCCTTCTTTGCTTTTTACTGTGTGTGAGCTCCCACACTTTGAGGAAGCACCCATCATGATTTATGTAAATATTAACATAAACATTATATGAGTTGCATGAAAAGTCAGGCATTGAGTGAGAATTGAAGGTAGAAGGGAGAATAATTGACTCCTACACTAAACAATTGACCAAAAATACATTGCTGAACTCTTAGATTTGTGGCTTTCAGATGTTTCAAGATTTATTCTGAGACTAGGGTTGAGAGACAATTAGTCATCTTTTCACCTTCAACAGACAAACAGACGTTAAATTTATAGTTGATGCTGGACTATGGCTTCTGGGATTGGTGTTAGAGTTTCAAGTCAGGCAAACCAGGGAAGCAATAAAGGTAATTCTTTCTTTCCTTGGTGTGAATTGGGAATGTCAAACTGAAAATCTCACAAGGTTCAGAGACCTAGCTTTAAGACTGAAACTGGGACAGGGGTTGTAGATCTGGTGAGCTGTGAACTATAGAATAGGAAGATGTGGATGGGATATAGGGGAAGGAACAACCTCATGGCAAATTGCATTTGGAGGTGTTTCTTGAATGTGTCCTAAGAATACATCAACATTTTGAGGTTTGTATTCTCACAAGACACTGGAACTGCTTTTAGGAGTTAGTGAGATGGAGAAAAACTAGAGGCATGGAGAAATGCGAAATGAAGGATAAGCTGGGCTGTGCTAAGAGCTGGCATCTGCCTGGATCCACTTTTTCTTGTTCAGAAAATCACCGTTGTTACAGGACAATGATGAAACACCTGAAAGGGATTCTAGGGAGCTAGAAATCAATGGACACCTGTGATGAGGATGTTCAGAAGTTTCCAAGTGGATCTGAGAGGAAATAGACAGCAGTCTCAGAGATGTTTTTAGGCTTTCCATTTGTAGTGGCCCATAAGATATATATGGTCCACAAACTATAATTAGTATTCAGGCTTTGAGACATTGAAGAACTGAGATGACATCAGTGTTTAAAGTAATTCTACAGTTACATTTTTTTCTTTCATATACATACTGGGATTGAGGTTGAGAAAGGAACACAAAAGTTAAAGCAAAAAGGGGGTTTAAAAATGCCAGATGATCTTGCCTGAGGACTGATAGCATTAACACTTGGTCCCACAGGTCCGGGTTTCATGGGCATTAGATGACTCACATTAAGAGCAGTGTTAGGTATTGTTTCAAGTAAATAGTTGGATAGAGGAAGAAATTCAAGGTAAGTCACCAGATACATTGAAACTTGGTATTGTTATTATTTCCAAGCTGTTCTTAACTGATGTTCATAGGAATCAATGGTTCAGATTTAGAGTACTGCTACTGCTGAAATTAGTAGCATCATTATGTTTGAAGGGAAAAAAAACACAAAAGGGAGGAAGTGTTAGGTTCTGCTTTAATGTCACTGAACTAGATTTTCAGTTTCTAAAAATCCTCAGCACAAGATGATGTTGAGGTTAGACTTTCACAGAGGTCACCAGACCAGATTTAAAGCTGTAGCTAAAACAAGGGCTGTGATTAAGGCTAAAGTTCAGTCTGGAAGGAAAACAAAGAAATAAATAAACAAAGAGGGGGGGAAAAAAAAAAAAAAAAAAAAAAAGGCTAAGAAAATCCTAGCAGCCTAAGTTAGGACCTTGTGTGGATTGCTGCCTATTTTTAAATCTTAGGTTCGTGGGTCAGGTGAGGCTGTGTCCTAGATTGTTGGTAATATTCTGTTAGGAAAAGGAAAGGGAGAAATGAAGAGCAAAAAAAGCCAGAATCAGAAAATAGGCAGAGATGAGGTTGGGCAGCTTGTGGACAATGCTTGAACCTGGCCTGATGGCTTTTCATGTTGCATTATCTCACTCTGAAGCCCAACCCTGAGTAGCCACCCTCTCAGTATGCCACTTGCTCTTCCCAACTCCTTCTTGGTGCTGGTAGCTCAGGCAGGGACTGCCTTGGACTCAGCTGAGGAGCAGGCATAAGGGAGCCA
>NW_009952047.1:1358020-1364699 GCF_000747805.2 Chaetura pelagica
ATACCTTCTCAAGAATGGGGATGAGTCTGGGATCACAATCAACTGCAGCTCTAACCATGCCTTTAGATGGACCTCTGCTGTCCTAAGGCTGCAGCACTGGCTTCTCCTGTGGCTTCTCCAGCACTTCAGTTTATCCCAGTCCAAATCCTAACCATATTTCTAACTCCAGTTTCAGTAATGCCCACTGACTCCAATGACTAAAAGCAAGATGGTGGTGAATGCTGGGACCAGATATGCTTTTAGGATGTCTCTGGGTCTGAAACATAATCAAGCTACGCCTACAAGCATCTGGCTTAACAGCAATAATTGAATCCACATCAAAAGCTAACCACAAGGCAGGAGGACATCTATCCAGAACCCTCTTACAAAACATAGCTTATGGTTCTCTCTGGGCCTTGACTGTAGGCCCCTCTTAACCCTCTGTTTAGCACTGCCCTGCTGTGCCTGGAGACCCTTGGGAAGGCAGAAATCTGGTCTTGCACCACAGTCTCATGTAGGTAGCAGCATGCAATGCTTGTACTTCCTGATTCTCTCCACACTTTCCCATAACCATATGGCTTTAACAGTAAGTCAAATGCTAAATGAGCCTGTTGATCCCCAAATATGTGTGGACTTAAGGGGATCCTTAAGGGGACCAGCTCTTACACTATTAATTAATTCAGTTTAACATTGCTCTGCTTATAACTCCAGCTTAATGTTTTACTTTGATTTCTTACCTTAGCTGTAAATTATCTAGCCCAGCATTAAACTGAAGATATGTAAAAACACCCAAAGACAACTGCTAAAGCAGCTTTTAATTTAATTAAATGGCATTAAGGTGTGATACTGATGACACAGGGATTTTTGGTTTATCACAGTCTTAAACCAACACATATCTCTCATACTACCCTAGATACAGCTTTAGGCTCAAGACAGCTGAGAATCTCAAGCCTAAAAATACAACAAAGAGCGATTTGAACATCAGTCCTCACATTCTGATTGTAGACCACTTTCCAGCTTTTCATTGCCAGAGCCTTTTAATATGAAGAACATTTTAAATTCCAGAGTCAATTTAAAATAAACAAAGAATTTAACATGTAAAAAGCAATTAAAACAAATGTTGGGAAAAGCACCCCACTGTGCCTGGTGGACCATTTATGCTGAGGATAAACCCACTTGAAACTGAATGCTGCTCAGGGATCCAAGCTTTACTAAATTAATAACAATTTTGAGACTAATACTGGGACCCATGATGTGATCAGGCATAAATTTCCCTCTTTAACATCTTCACGCTTTCTGGAAATAATAGCTGCTATCTGGGTCTCATAACAGAAGAAAACAGACAGTTTAAAATATTGCAAACAGTCTTATTTGAAACAGGCTGAATCCCAGGACCAAAAGCTGCCCACAAGGTGCAGCCCTGGAAGAGGTGCAGGACATGAGGGGAAGGAGCAGGAACTGCCAGGAATGGGGGGTGGGAGGGTGGGGAGGGGTTAATTCAGCCCCTGTGTTCCTTGCTCCCATTCCTGTCCAAAAAATCCCAGTGTGTCCACCACTGTGCCCTTTGCTACAGCCATTTCATGTCCCCCTTTGGCAGGGAAGCTGTGAGCAGGATCACTCTGCATCCCCGTAACAAACTGCATTCCCAGCTGGATTACTCATACTCCACTGGCTGCTGTTTTTCTTCATGTGCACTCATTTGCAAGCTGCTAAACAAGAGACAAAAAGCTGTCTGTAAAATCAGGTCACGTGTGTTGTCCTGTCAAGCCATTGGGCTTGCCAAAACCAGGATTTTCCTTACATCACAATGTACTTTTTAAAGCTTGATCCATGACAAAATAAAAGGGGGAAACAAGATAAGGAAAAAAGGAAAGAAAAAAAAATAACATTAACCCACCCATCCCAAAACCTGTGGTACCAAGCAATAATGATGAGTTAGTATATACAAATCTATCCTATGACAGTTCTGTGAAACACTGTACTACTGTCCTTCAACATGGCATTATATTTCCAGCACACGCAGATGTTTCTTACCTCATTTAATACTCTTTTCTTCCAGCTAAGCTGCATGTGGAAAGGCAACTCCATTTTATACAGAATATTATTTTTGTCCAGCAGCATTTCTATCTTTCATCTTCTGGGCCAAACATAAACAGAACCCTGGGTTCAGAGGGCAAATAAGCCCTGACTCAAGACAGATGCCAATCAGTCCAGCAGCTAATGTTCATCCAGGACATCAGGCCCAGGACATCCAGCACAGGACTCTGGATGTCTTTTGGGGAACACATTTCAGGTTCAGCCTCAGGCAAGATAATCTTAAAGTGAAGCCTGGGAATGTGAGCTTGCAAAAAAAAAGAAAAAAAAAGTTGTTGGAATATTTCTGTTAAAAAGCAAACATTTACACTACAACAGTCCTCTCTGGTAGCAGTGGAAAGCCAGACAGTTTGGCTGTGAGTGCTGCTGGAAGACTAGGGAAGTGCCCCATAGTGGGCAGAAGGGGAGGAGTGGGGCAAGTCAGAGGTTGTCCTTAGCCAGGCTTGTGAGACTTCATTTTGGGGTAGAGGATCAAACCTACCATTCCTGGGTATGGAGCTAGAGTTCACTAGATTTTGCAGGGAAATCACATTAACCAAATAGAAAAGCTTCAATAAAGAAAAGCTTCCCCACACAGACTTTTCTGTCATCCTATACCAAGGGACTGCAAGACGGGATGTGTGTTGATGACATCAGGTCTGGGCAGCAGGATTGGCACTGCTTTTCCCACCTGAGCTAGGTCAAAGGCAGGCAGCAAAACTCTCAGTCTGCTTTGCTCTGAAAAGTTACGTACAGCCTCTGAGAATAACATCACAAAGGGTGGTGCTCCTGAGCTTCTGTTAAGTCAGAGCTGTGTCTCCTGTATAGCACTGGAGCTGCCCTTGTCTTCTGCCTGCTATTGTCCCTTCTGCAGCACAATTGCAACAGGAATTCCAACTAGATGATGGTGAGATTGTGAGGGATTTATTCTCCCTTTCTGTGGCACTGCACATGGGCTGCTGGGACCAGCCAAGGAGCACACTGACAAGGTCTCCATCTTGAGCATGTTCTGGAGGGGCAGAGCTTGCTGGTTCACATGAACCTGGGCCAGATCACAACCATGAGCAGAATTAATCTGAAACTTAAGAGGATGTTTGCATGGTTTCTTGAAATACCCAGCTGCAGGAAAACTGAGGGTCTAGTTTGGATCCAAAGTGTGCATGGGAAAACCTTCCTCGGTACTATCCGATAACCAGACAAAGCAGCACCATCAGCTTAATTTCTCTCATGCTGGAGGCCAGTGCTCCCCACAGCCAGGTGAAACTGCTGTGAAGAAGGTTTTTCAGCCTAAGCAGAGCAATAACACTCTGCTTTGAGTGACATTTTAATTAACATTAATGTTTTTGGCCTTCACTCTATCTATCAGATTTATTTGTTCTTATAAGGTAGGGCAATTGGTTCTAGCTGCAAGATCCATATAGTACTACCCTTTGTACACCTTATTATCTCTGGATTTTGGCCACAGTATGTTAGTTTCACCTACCACAGTACTGCCTCCATTTATTTTGGTGAAGTTAATCCAGGAATGAACTTGAATCAGCATTTTTAGTAATATCTGTAATATTTCTGTATTGTTTGGACAGCTGGGGCTGGAGGGATAGTACTAGACATTTAATTTTCTCATTGATAATTGTTTCATAGCTTTCCTGAGTTGGCAAAAGCCTTGGGGAAAAAGCCTCTGGCAGGGCTGGCCTACTCCATCTTCTGTCTCTCCTGGAGAGATTTTGGAGGGAGGAGCCAGCAGCTCAGTGGTGACAGGGAGCAGAATCCCTGCTGCTGTCCTGGTCAGGCAGACTGTTCCCCTGGCTCTGCTGCAGATGTGTCTGGTCATAGGAGAATAACACTCCTTGCCACTCTTTCTCCCTAGGCAAGCTTTTCCTTATCTGCAGTATCTATGACAGGGGTCATCTTCCCCCACTGCCAAATAACAGACAGCAATAACCTTTTTTCTAAGAATGAAGGAGCTTGGAGGAAGTGCTTCCGTATTTCGTAGAAATCTGATAATGCAATTAGCTTCTAAGCATGAAAATACATATGACCTTAAATGTCACTATGGAATATCTCATGGATATTAAGTAAAACTGCTGACCCCAATGTGTAAGTGTTCAAAGGGTTACATAAGGGGCATGACCTCTCTTGAAAGCAGTAGTGCAGGTTGGCTTACAGTTCCTGTGTTGCTCATTGGAGGTCTGGATTGTAGCTAAAATATTGCAATAAATTCTTGGAAAAAAGACAGTATTACATAATATGAGACTGAAATGGCATCACGAACATAGCTGAAATAGCTTGGCAAGGCAGAAGATCTGTACCTGGATGTATGCATCTCTCTTTTTTTTTTTTTGATATCGAAATAATGGCAACCGTGCTATTGATGTAAATGGGAAGATGATCGAGCCTGTTATTAGGAAGACAAAGTGCTTTACAAGCAGAAAATGTAGAATATTTTTGCTTCTTTCTCTTCTCATTTTGATTGTGAATGAGATGTCTGAGGTAACTACCTCTGTGCCACTGTAGAAGTGTCTATCACTTCAATTGAGAGATAAATGCTGTATGTCCAGGTGCATCTGAAATATGGATATTTCTAGACAGATTTTGCTGTCACTGAGAATAGTAGTGAAACTTCTCTTACTAGGATCAGGAGCAGGAGCACACAGTGATGTCTAAGCATTCTGCAGCTTACAATGAACATGGTCTGAAAGGAAACAACTCTTCATTACTGTTGTGAATCTCATTATATGGGCAGCAGAGGCTCAGAACTTCAGCCATCCTCTTGTGTTCCAACACTTGTCAGGGACAGCCACCACAGGCAAAATGCAACCTTTTTTGGAGAAGATTGGAGAAAAATGGTTTTGTCTAAAGTTTCTCCTTTGGTCTCCAGAGGATGATTCTGAAAATGGTTATGAGCTCTAGGTTCTTCTTCCAAAACTGGTCAGGAAAAAGGTTGATCATCAGTTGTTTGGATCTGATAGCATTTGTCTGACATTGCATAAGTTCTTGGGCAGCTGACAAAATGCCATGGCTCAAAATAGAAATCAAATGGTCTGACAAGATAGCCTGTTCCTCATAACTTCTTTCACAGGGCAGTCACTGGTAACTCCTGAGAAACCCAATGAAACCAATTCATTGAACTGCATCCCTCTCCCAGAGCCAGTCTGCATTTAGGACTCTGGCCAATGTCTAGGTCACAGTTCTCTTAGTAGGATGGTTCACTCACAAAACCAGAAGTGTCTCTGGGGAGATTCAGCATGACTTTCCAAGCGAGGTTTCCTGAGGCTGCAAATAATGATGATGTATAAAATATGCCTGTCCATATTAAGCTCATATGTGATCTCTGGTGTCCTGCTCAAGTCGCTTACAAGGGAGAGCTGGATTTAAGTGTGTTTGCAGAACTCAGACACTTAAGACTAACCAATCTGCACTCTGGGAAGGCTGTGGAGAGCCTCCCAAGGCACCTGGAGCTTTAAAAGCAAATATATTAGAGGTTTTTGGAAACAAAACAAACAAACAAACAAAAAATATATAAATAAATAGTTATTTCTAGGCTGTTCTTCAGCTTATGTACCATCTGCAGCTTATTTACCATCTGCAACAACAGAAAACTTCCTTTTTTTCTTATTTTTATTATCTTGCAAATTCTTCTGCTATTTTTCTAATTTTTCACTCTTAGACTTGGCAGTTTTTATGCCTCTGGACATTTGAAACTTCTGCTCTGAAAACAGCCTGCTTCAAACAAAAGGAATGACAAAATGGACACAGGGGCATAAAATAGTCATTACATTTTGAAAAACAATGTTTATTTTTTTACCTAATCAGTTTTGAAATACAATTCTCCTGTCTTTTACTGACTCTCCCTCTCTGATGCCAAATGTAAACTAACCATCCATAAAGTCTGTATCTTATCTCTGAAAGATCTCCATTTTCATGTGTAAGACAAAAAAAATAATAATAAATTTGTGTTCTTCCTTTTGGCTGTTCAGTACATTCCCATATATATTCCACCTAAGTGTGGCATGTGCCACTAATCAGCTATCTTTCACAAAATGTAACCATGTGGTACCTCAGCATAACTTGCTCATAGTTAAAAACGCAAGAGATGTTACCTTTTAGTAGACAAACTGACAAGAAACCTGATCAGGTGACAGGCACACAAGTCTTTCTGTGTGTCTGGAGCAGGAACAACAGACTGGAAGCTAAATGTGTGTGGAAATTAATTTAATAATCCCATTTCCATAATTAAGGACTTTTTATGTCTGTTATAGGACTCCATATAGCTGTGACGGGACAAAGAAAAAAATTAGCTTTTGTCTAAACAGGCATTTCTGAAGAGGGAAAGACTTTGTTTTACTGGCAATTTTAACAGAGCTTTAAGGAGAAAAACAGTGTTACACACATCCTCCCTGGGTCAGTCCAGTGGTTTCTGTGCTCTAAAAAACATTTGTTTTAAAAGGAAAGCTGACAAAACGTAAGTTGAACATATAGTGCCTCTGGATAGACAATGTAGGTAGGAAATGGATTAGTCATCATTATTCAACGATCTTTCTAGGGTACTCCTTTCCCTTCCTTCATGCACTCTGCAGGTTACACATGGCAAATTCACTTCTGCACGAGCCCAGGGACAGCATTCCTG
>NW_009952047.1:1364786-1375437 GCF_000747805.2 Chaetura pelagica
TTCCTGCAGGGTAATTGGAACCAGCTGCAAGCCTACAAAAAAGGACAAAAGGAAATGGTCATCGAAGTTAGATATTTGCAGGTAGAGGAGACATCCCTTTAGATACAGGGATGGCTTTCCAGTGATATTCACCTCCCATTTGTCATTACAAGTACAGGATTACTTTTTTTTTTTTTTTTTCCTGAGCAGCTACAAGGTATAGTGAACCCATTTCTGCAAAGAGTAAGTGCTTTCAAGCACTTTCTGACAAACAGCACTTTTTGACACACACTTTTTCCACAAAAGCAAACCAGTTGAATTGCACTGTCAGAGGCCTGGTTTTATGCCAGCATTTTGAAGATAGTTTTAAGGAAGTGTTAATCATGAGAGAAGAGACTTCAAACTAAGCAGATTGGGTTGAGGGAAAAATCCTTCAAATTTTCTATGTGGATATCCAGAGGCTTTGGCAGGAACGCGCACTTTGTGAAAGATGGAGCCAAAGAAGAGCAACTAGATAATTAGAAAATATTGCCTGGGTTCTCCTGCAGACAATTAGGGGTGGTTATTTTAGAGAAGAGAATGTGCAATGGCACACAAACCTTCAAGCAGGTTACAAATAGTATAACAAGTGGTTTTGTGCATGAGGTAAGGAGTGAGATGGGAGGAAATAATTTTCATTTTCATCCAAAAACTCAAGAAACAAAGCCTCCCCAGGAGGTGGAACAGGGAACCAAGCAAAGCTGACGGGGGGCTCTCGGAGGCAGTAGGAAGGAAACTGTGGTTTCACAGCTCGGTAGGAAAGGAATTGTGATGCATGCCACTGTGGTATTTCCTGCTGTCACTGGGCTTGTGGGAAGGGTGGTACAAAGGCCCAGGGTGTTTGGAGCAACTGCAAGTGTAGTTGGTTGGGCTGAAAACCCACCTCTTGGAACTGTGGGGGAAACCCAAGGTAGGAGGGCAGCAGGAAGAAGTGCCTAAGGGTGGAGGGAAGCTGAGCTGAAGCTGGGAAGCAGAAGGAGGGAGGGGTGGCCAATAGTGCCTTGCCTGTGCAGAGCAGAGCACGGTGACCCCTAAGCAACTCTTGAAAACCAGGTTGGGTTGTAGTTGGTCAGGACTGGAGTAGGAACCTGCAGATTGTCTCAGAGCTGGAGAGTAAGTGCTTGTCTGCCCCTGAGCCCACAAAGTTGTGGTTAGTATCATAAAATGCTTGCAGTTGCCCAGAGCATGAACTGAGATTTTCCAGGGTTGAGCTGCTGCTGGGTTGCATCCTGCCAGGCATTCTATGAAGGTGACTAGTCCCTTCTACCAGTAGCTCACTATGGTGACCTCCTCTTTTTTCAGATGCCTTCCTTATGTCCTTATAATTATTCCCAGTTTTTGATGAAAAAGAGCCACTGCTATGCAGATTTGTTTAAAACTATACTGGTTTAGCAGAGTACTTAAAATTTCAACATCTATTCAGAAATCTCAGGAAACTCCCAGACAAAACTTTCAGAGACATGGAATTATAACTGAATTGAACATTGATAATAGCTTAATAAATCTTTGTCCTTAGCATTTTCAGCATGTTGCAATTGTCAATTATTTCAGCCTTCTGTGTCCTATCAGGCCAGGGTTCCTATGTGTTTCACCTCAATTTCAGCTTTAAACAAGCACAAAATTCCATGGGAAAACTTTGCAAACAACAACCCACACCTATTTATTTTTTTTCCAACTCGGTGATGCAAGGGGGACCTTATGCTTTGAAAAGAACATGAGATACGTGTGGGACAACAGGCCCATGTTTGCTTCTGAACTTCAGCGAAAGTGTTAATCAATTTTAGATTCCATGGCAGCCCAAAGTCAGAATATTTTTGTATTGTCTCTGGTTTTCCCTTAAATATTTCTTGCTTACCTATATTGCACAGTTTTACCTCAGTCCACAAATGAACTGTGTTATGTTTTACAACTTCTCTTTTGCCTTGTGTGTTGCAAATGTAGGCAGTGGTCGGCTAGTGGAGAAGCAAACTGTGTGTCATCAGCTTCATAATTTCATACTTGTTAAAAAGTCAAAAGAAGATTTATTTATAGAAGGGCAGAGGCATGCAAATATTATCTGTAGTCTAAGCAAGGAATAAAGAAAATCAATTACTATCATTCTAGATGGTCCAATATCTTTTCAGTATCACTGGGGTCTGTCCACCGCTTCCTTGCAACTGACCATAAAACCATAGATAATGACATCAAACCAGAACACTTATTCGAAAAGTGCTTACAGCCAGAAGTGGGTTATTGGAAACAGTGAGATGCTAACATAGGGCTTACATGTTACTACTGAATTAATGATACTCTCATGAAATGGGAGACTGGACATGAGTAATTCCTAATGAAATCACAGATAGTAACTGCCAGACTGACTGATATATATCATTGTATTGTCTGTGGTGCTTTTCAGCATGTCTCTTCCTCTGAAGAAAATCTCTGAAGACTATCTTTGTTGACCTAAAATACCTATGCCAGCAGCATTCTGATGCTGAATGTGTATGTTAATGAGAGGAAAAGTCTTCAGTGTGGTCTCAGCTCTATGGTATGACCCACAGTAGGAGATCCCTTGGGTGCTTGTTGATGTTGCACATATGCTCCAGCACAAGGGCAGAACTCTTCTGATAAAGCTCAATCCTCCATTGAGAGACACCAAGACGTCTTGTCTGCACTAACCACAAACTTGAAAAGTCTGCAAGATAGCTCTTGAGAAAGGAAATTATGAAGGAAATAGAGCAAAATATTAGAGGAGTGTCCTGGTTTGAGCCGGGATGAAGACAATTTTCTTTTTACTTTTGTTTGTTTGTTTGTTTGTTTGTTCATTTTCTTTAGTATCCTCTCTTTTAAGCAGCAAGTTTTCCAGCTAGTGCATTGAAAATGCCCAAA
This sequence comes from Chaetura pelagica, assembly GCF_000747805.2. Lineage (NCBI taxonomy): Eukaryota > Metazoa > Chordata > Aves > Apodiformes > Apodidae > Chaetura > Chaetura pelagica. The sequence continues at coordinate 1,367,673 of NW_009952047.1, forward strand.
TGTTTACTGTTACTGCTGAAAGACCAAGGACACTTTGCTCCACTTATTGAATCTGCTGCTTTGGACACTAAAGGAGGAGAAGGGATGTACCTATAGCCCTCCTGTAGGGAGGAGCAGACTAGACAGACAGCAAAATTGGTGAAACAAATTATTCTGTCCACATATTTATGTAGCAATCAGTATAAATGCAGGCATCACAGAAACCAAGACCTTCTTATTTTCCCCTTCTAATCCATCCATGGCCAGCACCCAGGCAGGACTCCACACTTATTGAATCTGCTGCTTTGGACACTAAAGGAGGAGAAGGGATGTACCTATAGCCCTCCTGTAGGGAGGAGCAGACTAGACAGACAGCAAAATTGGTGAAACAAATTATTCTGTCCACATATTTATGTAGCAATCAGTATAAATGCAGGCATCACAGAAACCAAGACCTTCTTATTTTCCCCTTCTAATCCATCCATGGCCAGCACCCAGGCAGGACTCCATCTATCCATCTCCTTTGATGCCCAGGCCCATGCATCCCTGACCCTCACCACTCTCCCCTCAGCTCCTGTCTGCCCTGCTGCTCTCTCTGGCAAATCCGGGACATTTCAGGACTGTTTACAGCTCAGGAGTTGGAAACTCCCAGTTGCCATGGGAGCTGCTGGGGGTGAGGGAAAGCAGTAGGGTTTTGCACATTCCTGAACATACTTGTATATAATTGTACATATTTTATTTTGTCATTAGTATTTAATTAGAGCTGTCTGGTTTAGTTTTCAATCTGGGGAGTCTTGCTCCTTCTATTCTCTCTCTCCTTCCACACCTGGGTGGCAGGGGGAGGGAATAGAGAGCATTGTTGTCATTGGTTTAATTGCCAATCCTGAGTAAAACCATGACAAGAGGGAAAGCACTAGACACGAATTTCAGAAATGGCTCGGAGGATGTTCCAACTACAATGGGAATTTTAGAAGGAAGTGAATTAAAATTACTGTTTTAACATTCTTTAGAATTGTCTGCATTATTTGAGAACGGATACATTTAAACTATTTATTTTAATTAAAAATAACTACATTCCAATGAAGGAAAATCCAAAATTTACAACACCAGCAAAACTGGAAAAATACAGGGGGAAGAGAGTAAGCCCAGCTGGAGTTTAATATACAGCACAGCCTTGGGCTTGATTGCATTAATGGAAGACTGAACATAATGTAATGTGTGTTATAACTGTGTAAAGGTTTCATAAAATAGTGGGTTTGGAATAAAAAATAGTATAAGTGTAGAATTATGATAAAACCTTGGAGGTCACATATGTGTGTGTTTGAACTGCTGAATGCACAGAAGTGCACAGAAATATTTGTTGTGTTTTCCTCATTATTACCAGTTTGATATCTTCTTATGCCTTGTGGGTTTTGTGTCCCTCAGGTGTTTAGACTATTGCTGCTGACTTCCCTGTGACCAGCAGGGAGTACATACTTCCAGATCCCCAGGTAACACTCCCACTTGTCCTGCTTATTACCCCTTTGGATGCATAATTTCATAAATGGATAATGAGGTGGTGGTCCTCCCCCAGGCTGGCACATGACCTTTCTGAAACCAACAGATATTATGCCTCCTCCCTGGGTATGAGTGATATGAGTTTGGTCTACACCTGTGTAGTTAGTAAATCCAGTGGAGTAGAAAGAGACTTCTTTCTCCACCTCACACAGAAGCCTTTGGTGTGTCTGGCGTTACTGTTTATTTCTAGTGAGGAATATTCAGTCATGGGATCTGACCTCCCTGTACTCGATGGTAATTTTCCACTCAAGCAAAGGCATATTTGGCACTGTGACCAAAGGAAAATCCCCAACCTGAGGTGGACACGAAACAAGTGCTTGGCAAATTATATTGCCCATCATGACGCAAAACCATGGAAATTAAAAAAAAATGCAGTTAACAGTTGGAACAGTTTCCTAGGAGCTAAAGCCTCGTGATCAGAGCCCAGTGCTGCACAATAGGGTTGTCCTTCACATAGCTTCTCCCATAAAACCTGCTGGCTGCCAACAAAGCATGCTACCTGGTGGCAGTGTGGTCCTGGTGGCAGAATGGTCTTGGCCTCACAGACAGACAGGCACACAGACTTCATTAGTGCTCAAGTGGCAGGGTGTGAGCTGTGCAACATGCTGCTCCCCTGGCCAGGAGCCTGTGCCTCACGTCACTTAACTGAGGCTCATGTGGGCGAGTATCTTTCCAGCCATTTCTCCACCAAAAGAGAGAGGTGCCAACTCTTACCTCACATCAACAGTCTGGAAAACATCTCTTCCCTCCTCCACATTAATTACTTGGAAGGAGACCTACTACAACTAATAGCTTGAGGCAATTCACCTAATTCACAGCTGGCCTGAAGGCGTTGTGATTGTGGGGGCTAGTGTTTGATCCCAAAAGCTGCAAAACAATCTTTAATGGCATGATTTATGTAGAAGGCTGCATCAATACTTTATGGTGCAGCATCACCCCAGATCACGACATCAGGAATCCCTCAAAATTTCAGGGAAAAATCTAGGCTTTAGGCCATGTGACCTGAATTAAAGAATCTTTGCAGACTGACCCCACAAAATGCTTATTGTGCAATGAGCTGTATAGGAATGTGCTGTAGCCTCATGTAAAGGACCCTCTGAACTGTGAGTAACTACAGGCAGGAACACGAGAAGGTAGGTTAAGCAGGTATCAGTTTATGAATTTTTTTGGTCTCCCCAGGTTTTTCAAGTGTCACCCCATCCAACCTGCTGCAGCAGTTATCACTCCAAAACTCAGGGTTGCTGAATTCAGCTTGGGAGGAAACACCCTGAACAGCTTTTAACACTTTGTAGTGGCATCCCTTCTTTCTATGTTATAGTTGGTAACCCTGTAGCAAGCATTTTAGCCCCTTTTTAAAGGCTTTTTTTCCGCCACTGTGATCAGTAGAAACTCTGGAAAAATGCATTTCCTGAAGCTTCATTCATGTTCATTCATTCACTGTAGCCTCAAGCAAACATCTGAATGAGGCACAGAATAAGCAGTAGATGTGCAACTTATTTGATGGAAAAAAATCGGGAGGGAGGGGGGACAGGGGAGGAGAAGCAAACTAAGAAACCCCCACAAACCAACCAACCAAACAAAAAAGCACAAAAAAAGCAACGTAATGTTAACTTGGTATTTCTCCTTCATTTTTCAATCTGAATTTCGGAGTAAATTTATTAATCACTTTGCCAGCTGCCACATGTTATTTTGAAGGCTGCACATGGTGGTGTGCTACAGCTGTCTGGAGTTCCACAAACAGCTTCATGCACAGAGAGGAGGTCACAGCTGGGTGTTGTGCTCCAGAAAAGGTGAGAAGCTTGCCTTTTTTGATGATGGGCAGTCAGCTTGGAGTCATAGTGCTGCCATGTACCTCTGGTGAAATTGCACCAATTTAGCCAAATCCGTATCTTATTGTAATAAAACAGGTGTAGCACCATTATGAGATATTTAATTTTCTTAAGAGTGGTTCAAATGGCTTTAGAGCTAAAATAAGCCCTAAAGAGGATGTAGGTTTGGTTGGGATTTTTTGTTACAATGTGACCTAGGAACTGCTGAGTTTTCCAAAAAGACTTCTTATTGACTCTGTCAAGACAATTTTTTCATCAAATAGTTGCAGGACTGGCATGAGATTGATGTTTCCAGATTTTTGGTGCCCCTATTTGGACTTAACATGAGACACCCAGGCTGTGAAACTGATGAAGTGCTCTAGTTGCATGTGCAAACTTAAAGGACACTTTCTGGAATGTTAAATTTGGTGGTAAATTCCTCTGAAAGTTTTGGCTTACACAAAGACTATCATGATTATTGTATTACTCAATGCCAGGTTCGCTATTCCCTTAGCCCATTTGATCTTAATGAGATCCATATTGTAAAAACCCCATGCAGTCTGTAGGGAATATATACAACCTTGCATGTTTATTTAATGTTGCTTACTTCAAGACCACTTAGGCTGAGGAGAAAGAAGAAGACTCGGTTCCTGCATGTGCAAAAGTGAAGGCAGATACAAGCTGTGTCAGGAAATTAGGGGCACACTTGGAATTAATTAGTTTCTGTACTGCTTTGAAAATATTATATGCTGGGCTGGAAGAGCTCTGCTGATGTCATCTGCATGAAAGCACAGCTGGAGCACAGCATGAAGGCAGCAAATCCCTGAGACAGAATCATACTCTTGGAATTTCAGCCACAGCCATGTGCAGTTTTCTGAGAACTGTTGCTGTCTTACAGACAAGAAAGTCTGTCTGGAAGCAGCAGCATAGATCCGTACCCACAGGGAGGAGGGTTTCATGCCCAAAGGCTGAGTGACCTTCAGACCTGGCGTGGCATGACGATCCACTGGCTCCCACAGACTCAGCCAAGCCATCATCTTTTGGGTCTGCCTGTACTTGCAGGCTGACCTCTGCATAAAAAAGAATTATGAATACTTCTTGCTTCAGGGTTACAGAGATGTCTCTGTACCTGAGTGGTACAGAGGTCCCTGCAAAGCACCTGGAGCAACAGGATGTGGCTGGCAAAAAGGAAGAAGGTGAGGAATTATGACCTTAGCTTAGGAAGAGGAAGGGAAGGTTTTGACTGAAATTATATTAGTCCAGGTTCTGCAGATTGCCTTGAACCACAGACTGGGAACTGAGCTTCAAGTGGTGGTCACATTCCCACTTGGCACATTAATCCTGAGCCAAGCACACTCTCTGTTAGGGTAAATCCTAACCAAGGGGTGAAGAGAAAGACCTAGTTGAAATGAAAGCTCGCTATACTCTGATTTTCTGATACTGCTATAGTTCAAAACTTGGAAAAAGAGCAAAAGGGATCTGTTTTTAGGTCAGGCAGAGCTCAGTGTAAAGCATTTGCTCTGGACAAAATTAGAGCTGTAAGTGCAGGTCGGTTTTCCCTGGTGTCACCTCATGTCTTGCTGATGCACAGCACACACAACATTCTTTTGTGAGACTGCTGGTTTCTGGTTCATTGTCATGTAATCCTGACTGTGTAAGAATGGATTTCTTCTAACCCAAACACAAAATTTAATCTCTTGTCCAGGAGTGGGTGCAATTTCCTCCGGCTTCAGCCCTTGTGTCTTCTGAAACTTGGATTAAGCATTCTCCATACTGAAATGGAAAATGCCGTTAAATTCATTATATTGCAGCTCTCTTTATTTGTATTCACAGAGTTAAGCTTCCCTTTTTCCCATTCCTTAGTAAGAGAGAAGTATTTCATCTTCATTTACAGCTCAGTAAATGCAATGTCATCTTTTAGTTGAAATTTGGCTGCACTGTGAATTGTTTTGCTTACTTTCCTTTCCTGCACAGCTGGAAATGAATCCCTCTCCAGTCCTTTTTGGGATGGAGTTGAAAGTGGAGAGTGGAGAGGGAGGAAAAAAAAACATCTGGCAAGAAAAATGCTTGGTTTAGATAAAGTGAAATAAGCTGAAGTTAAACCAGGCAGTGTCACCTCTTCAGGGATAAGCTGACATTTGCATCAACATCAGAGCAGAAGTTAAAACAGAAACATTAGCTAGAAATGCTCAGCAGAAGGGGAGTGACTACTGACCCGTGGTTTGGAGACAGGCCTGAGAAGTGTGCTCACAGTACCCTAAAGTGGGGTGATAGAGAAAAATTGCCCTGATGTCTCACACAAACTGTGGCTGACCCGTTGTTGCATTCATTCAAGGAGGTGACGCGGTGTCTCGATGTAGTAGTGCAGTCACCTCCCTCCATCCCTGGGAACAGGGAAAAAAATTACAGTCTTTACAAGGCATTTGACACAACTGCAAACAATGAGAGCACACCGCTTGAAGTGACGCTGCAATGCAAAAGGCTCCCCCTGAACCACAGTTTGATACTGCAAACAACTCCAAGCATGACTCAGACCCACGTCTCCTCCCCATCACCACCAGGAGAGCTGCAGGACTGCTCTGCAAACAAAGTCACCCTCTCCCCTGCACTTCATGATGCTTGCAGAGGATGAAAGATCAGCTCGTGAAGCCGGCAAGTTTTTGTTGGGGTTTTGCTTTCAGAAAGTATGCTGTGGGTTTCTGAAAGCTTGAAGATTTTCCACAAAACCATCTTTAACAAAGTCATCACAACAGCCTGCCTGCTTCCACAGGGCTGCTCATTGCTGACAACAGCTTGAGTATGTATTCAGCTCAGGAAACCTAAAGCTTCCTACAAAGACTTTAAACATACAAACAGCAGAAGCCAAACCAGAAGAACAGAAGCGCTGGTCTAATTTTGCTGAAGCTGTTTAGAATAATGCTAAGTGACACCAGTTGTGAAGCTTCATGAAGATTAACCACCCACCTCCTAAGTGGTTTGTAATTCTTCATTGTCCCTGCAAGACAATTTACCTCTACAAGGGCTGATAAAAAGAAGCATGAGGAGCCACAAAGAAGGAAAGGCAGGACAATCGGAGTTTCATTTTAAACAGCAAAATAGGAAAAACCTATGGTTTGTGCAAGGCAGAATACAGTAATTCAGAGGAAACCTCTAAGGCTCTTGAGAGCCTCAGACTTTTGGGTATAAAAACATGCTATTTTCTTCTGTTGGGCATTCTTATCAGGAAAAAGAGTATCACATAGTCAAATTGCCACAATGTTGATTTGAAGCTAAATAAAAAAGTAGGAAAGTGTATTACAGCTATTCATTCAGTTAGTTAGATTGGGTGTTTTCCTTGCAGTGAATATATGCTCTTGAATCAAACACTCCTGCTCTCTGTGTATGATGCTTCCCAGCGCCCCACCCCCTGCTTTCTTTTGGGGGGAATGACACAACAAGAAATAGAAGCAAAAGAGCAGAGGATAAGCAGGAGTCAAACACAACAGCTCTGTCTAGAAGTGCTGCATTTTGCCCCGTCTCTCCTCTTGAGGCCATTCCAGGTGGTGAAGTGAGAATTAGAAAGTTTGTAAGTCAGAGGCTCTCCATCCTTCTTATTTAAACATTCACAAGGGATCTAAATTAATTTAACATTATTTACTTAAAAACACTTACTGAGAAACATTGGCACAGCTCTCCCTGTGACTAAGACCTACAAAAAGGAGGGAGGAAGAACACCAGTTGTACATATTAGTTTTTAATTAGATTTCCCACAAAACAAAATCCTTCAATGGTCAAAGAGGAGAGAGAATCAGGCAGGTCTTGAAAGGGACTGAGATTCTTACTTTGGTTGACTAGGCTACCACTGTGTACTGCACAGCACAATCTTTTCCTAGCCTTTGTTAGAGAATATGCCTCATCCATCCCACCATGCTCTTTAATACCCCCAGATGAGACATCTGCCATTGCTATAGCATTTTAGTAGCTTGCCTCACCTACTTCAATATTCCTGTGTCCAATTCTGCCTGTGCATTTCAGTGTGAGTGGCAATGGGAAAACCCTCACAAATAAGAGAAGGCAAGGGAAACCAGCTGCTGACATCTGACAGCACCTGCTGCTTTGCAGCTATAGATGATCTCTTCACCCTCAGGTACTGGTGCCCCTGAAGGACTTTGATAAAAGTTCATTCTCTTTGTAACAGCCCTATTCACTCATGTTGTCTAACGCTATAGCACCATTCATAATTTCATCTATTTTCTCATGGTTATTTTTTCCTGAACAGATTTACTTCCCTTTTCCCCATATCTCTCAAAAAAAGCCACTATCTCCCATTAGCCAGCAGACTAACATACCCAGAAGCCACTATATTCATACAATGATAGTCACAACTTAGAAGAAATCTGGCAATCACCAGCAAGCCTGTGATAGCTGCCTTCTGATGTCAT